>NC_081181.1:127839522-128153077 GCF_029867415.1 Vicia villosa | reverse complement strand
TTTCCGGTGGTAATTCATTCACATCTTCTGGAAAAACTTCTGGGAATTCACACACCACTGGTAGTTCGCTACTTACTACTCTTTCCTTCGAATTTGTCAATGCAAATAACATAAACACTGTTGCACCATCCTTGATAGCTTCATCCACTTGTCTAGCCGTCATCTCCAGATCATCAGAATGAACTTCTTCAGGAAAGATCACTGTCTTCGAAAAACAGTTGATGTGAACACGTGTAATACGGTGAACTGACTTTTTATCGATCGAAATGGCGCGGTAAGCAAGAGTCGCCACCGACTTTTATTTTATCCAAACAAGTTAGAAAGGCTAAAAGAAACAGAAAAAAACCTTTTTAAAGAAAACTGAGTTCGGGGGGTAATTTATGCAAAGGGAAGGTGTAAGGCACCCTTTGCATCCATGGTTTTCCATGGGCTCTTAATTGCTTTGCTTGCTCGTTTTCAGAAAATGTAGATGAAAGAGGATAAAATGGACTTTAGCTTGTAAATGAGTGTTATACCCCAAAATTTGCCCACATCTTTTTTCAAGAAAACTCCAATCTGAAAATTAAGAGTCTCATATAATTATGGATTGTTTCAACAAATATCCTAACATATGAAACACTTAGTTTTTAGAATTTTTCTTATACAGTAATTTGGCTTGCAGTGGAATTTATTCTTACGCAAACGCCAAATACTGTTTATTACTTCACACATGCTATTTATTTATTTACAGATAAATAGTACTGACACAATTGGTACAGAGTTAAATCTTTTTGCAGGCGCAGAATCAGGAAACTCAGACTGTACTGGTAACAGTATATTAGTTATTTATTATGTCTGTGTTTTTTAACAAGTCATGTAAATAAACTTTCATTTTTCACATAAAACAAAAACAAAAACAACAAAAAAAGAAAATTAACTTTGACTGTTGATTTTTCACTCTAACTGCTACCTGAACAGTCAGTTGACAGCCAAACTGCTGGCAGTACAATTCTCAGCGTTTTGTACCATCAATCAAATCAATCTTTCACAATTCAAAATTCCAAGATCTTTGTGCTAGAAGTCTTCTGAATATCACGCGATTAGCAGAAACTCAGCACTGCACAAAAATCAGGTACGCTTAACTGTCTCCTACACAAACAGTCCCTAATCAGGGTTTTTCTTGTTTTTACAGGAGCAACAAGTTTTTGAGAGCTCAAATGGATTTCATACACATCCATATATCTCAAAGTACCATCATACAAATTTTCAAACTTCAATTCACTCAGACGCACCGTCAGCAGCTCAAACAGTCAACAGACGACCCGTTTGACCAAAAAGTCAACAGACAGTCAAAAATGAATTTTTTTGTCAAAGTCCATATTTTGTCAAAGGATTCATCATTTGATCATTGGATGATCATAATTCATCAAGGAAAGATCAAAAATCAACAAAACCCTAAGATTCAAAATTAGGGTTTTTGCTTGAAAAGTCAACTCAACTTTGACTGATCATAACTCTCTCATCCTTCATCCAAAAAATTCAAACCAAAGCTCATTTTGAAGGAAATTCAATTATCTTTCAAATGCCATTGATCCCATGGTCATTGGATTCACCATTTGAAAAATATGATCAAAGACATTACAGGTCATTTTCAAAGTCAACAAAAAGACACTTTTTTCACAAGGACACACAAGGAGCATCAAAAATCATTTTGACATGAGACCAAAGACATTGGTTAAAGGACTCTTTGAGGTTTCCAAAAAGTGCAAGATCTCCTTCATATGACAAAAATTGAGGGATTTACACCTTGTTGAAGTTGGCTAAATTTTGGGAAAATGCATGAAACCAACATTGCTCAAAAATGTATTTTTTCCAAATGGGGCCAAGTTTTCATGGTTCAAACACTTTTGCCATGTTATTATGGGCCTCCCACGACCAAGACAAGGCCCACACCATTTTTATTCATTTTTTGCTTGATTTTATCTTATTTTAAGATTAAATAAAAAGTAAAAATGGAAGGATAATGGATGGCTTAATTTCTAAGCATGACTCATCAAGGGAATCAACTAAACTCTGCCCCAAGCCAAAGTACAGCAGAAGGAGAGTTGAAAGTCAAGCCATGGTAGCTTGAATGCAAAGCCATAAGTGTTGAAAAAGTCAAGAATTCAACAAAAGCACTTAATGCTTTTAGCTTAGTTTTTAAGCACTACAATGCTTATAAATAGACTCCAATACTTCAGTAATGAAAGGGAGACGAATTCAGAATCAAACTCTTGCTTGTAACACACTTGTAACATCTTAAAATATTCAAAGAATTTTGAAATTCGAATTCTAAGTTTAAGCTTGTTTCAGTACAAAATAAACACTCAAACACGTTCCTTGAACTTCACTGAACCTATCCAGATCATTTGCAAGCTTTGAAACTCATTGAATCAAGCACTACAGGTCACGATTTGTTTAAACTAAAACTGACTCATAGCTCATAACACACGCATATCTAGCACGATGTAGACATATATTTGAACTTGGTGTGGTGTGTAGATCATTTCTGGAACTTTAATTGAGTTTTAGACGCTTACACACGAAGTTACCATTCTAGGGTTCATAATCTCAAAATTAGGGCTTTCTGAAATAGGCAAAATTAGAGGTTCTAAGTGGTACCATTGAGTTCGTATGGATCAGACGAATCAAATGGATAGGTCGCGCCAAATTTATTGTTACGTTTGACCCTATTCGCTATTTTGCAGGTTTAGGAAGAACCAATTACAGCGCTTTTCTCATAAAAGCGCTATTAAAAGTCTTGTCTGGAGGTTGAAGATGAAGACGTGTCACCCCCCTATTGGTTCTGACGCGCGCGTTTTTTTAAATATAACCCTTGGTTTCAGTGTTTGCAGGCGCGTCATAAGTGATGTTCCCTCACCATCTGGGCCATCTGATCTCATTTAATGGCTCATCCAACGCACCAGATCAAGCAATCCATACCATGGACTCACATGCATACCACACAGGATCATGTATCCTTTTATTTTCTATTTTATTTTGATTTTCTTTACAAAATTAATTAAAAATAGTTTTAAAAATCCAAAAAATACACAAAAAATATTTTTAGACTTCTAAAATAATATATTATTTTCTGAAATAAAAATATTTTATTTTTCTTCAAAATTTCAATATTTTGCATAATTAATTAGTATATATTTATATATTTGCTTTTTAATTTTCTAACCAATCAAAAAATCATAAAAAAATTGTTCTTCATGTTAAATATTGTTTATATATTATAAACTAATTTTGTACATATTTTGAATAATTTTATCTTTAAGTTTTAATTATTTGTATAATTATTTGCATAATTATGTTTTAATTAACTTAAATCAATTTCAAAAATTCCAAAAAAATTAGTTTTGTTTCATAATTAATTGACAAATATTTTGTACATATTTTAAACTTAAATTCTAGGTTTAAATATTTTTTCTTCATTTTAATTTAATTAATCATGCATTAATTATAATTAAAATAAATCATAAAAAATCCAAAAACACGCCCTTTTATTTTTCTTGCAATTTAAATTCCTAGATAAATGTATAGGATGTCAAATTCATGTAAATAGGCTAGTTTACATTTCCTGCACAATCGATGTAATAGCGTAGATTTACTTTCCGCACTTTACATTTCCGCATTTTAATTTCCAGCAAATATAAACTGCGTGTATGTCAAAGATAAAATTGAACCGTTAGATCACTAACTTCAAAGATAAAATATCTGAATACAATCACAATCACACTTGCACCTCTTAAGGTAAACCCTTCTCATTCTTTTCAAAATCAAAGTCAAAATTCTACTATTTTGAGTACAAAATCGAACCTTGCGTTTGTATCCGGTGAAAGGATAGATTTTTAAAGGAAATAGGATAAAGACCTTACAACTCAGGGTAGACCTCCTAGTTTGCTTGCTCAAATCAAAACAAACAAAATTCTCATACACTGTTGTTTTTCAAAACAAAACTTTCCAAAAAGACAATACTTTGTATACATCCAAACACGGATTATTACAAAGTTAACGTTCTTTTCAAAACATCTTTCGAAAGATAAACAAGCATTTTGTATACATCCACACACGGATCATTACAAAATTCAATTTACAAAAGTATTTGGAACCACATATGAGCAATTTCAGAGCAATTGAAAAGTAACCGAAAAACAATTGAGCTAAGCAAACTTAAGAGCCCATGGATAACCATGGATACAAAGGGTGCTAACACCTTCCCTTTGTATAACCTACCCCCTTACCCAGAATTTCTTAAAGGTCTTTTTTCTGTTTCTTTTATAAACCTTTCCTTAATTGGATAAAATAAAAGGTCGGTGGCGACTCTGTGAATTTTCAAAATGCGAAAGCATTAAGCGATAAAAAAGAGTCAGTTCACGTATCTCTCCAGAGCAGAGGTATGGCCCGGTATTAAAAAACGGAGGTCCACAGAACTGGCGACTCTGCTGGGGACATACTTTCAAAAAAAAAAACAAAATGTTTTCAAAAGGGGTTACCTTAAGAGAATAGGTCGATGTTTTCAATTGTTTGACTTGATTGCTCTCTTTTTCAAAGGTTTGTTTGGGTATTTTGCTTGTGTGAAAGATTCTAACCCGAATCTCGAGATACCTTAAGTATATGACAATAGACCAAGGAAACTGTACGGCATGTACCGATACGGTTGATCTGGTAGTCATCGTTAGTGCGATACTTTGGTTTATACTGATGTCCCTTGAAAACGATCAAGGAGTATATTAGGCTTCCGAAATGTCATTAAACACTAATTTGTCTTAGAACCTTTTTAGTTGAACTTGACTTGTGGCCTATTAAGTGGCTAGCTTTGAAATTGATCGAAGTTAGTTATCCTCGAGGAATGTTTTGATCGGCCGCTCGAGCGCCGCATTGAGATGTTACTTCCAAGGATCATAGAACCCGAATACTATTCTAGGACAGGTTTTAACCAACTCAACTTCAGTGGGGAGGGTATCACCTATCAGCTCCATGCAAGCCTTTAAACCTAAGGCTATTGTTTGATTTGTCTTTGTGTGCCACATGTTTGCATCATAAGCATATCATTTTTGCACCAAACACTTCAAGGATCAAAGAGTTTACCTTTGTTTTTGCAGGTAATGGCTCCCGCCACCAAAGATTACATCCGAATCAACATTTCAACGGTACCATCTGAACTAAAAGACTTAGTGTCAGAATTCCCCAGGAATGTTCAATTCACCGAAAGGCATGGTCACCTACTCCATTTGGTTACCTCAAAATTTGAAGAAGACATGATACGGGTCCTGTTCCAGTTCTTTGACCCCGAACATCATTGCTTTACCTTTCCTGATTACCAGTTGGTACCCACTTTGGAAGAATTCTCTGAACTAATGGGATTACCTGTTCGAAATCAATTACCTTTCACTGGTTTAGAAAGGATTCCAAAACCTGAAGTCATTGCTGCTGCTTTACATCTGCGGAAATCAGAAATCGAGTCCAATTGGGAAACAAAGAGTGGAGTTAAGGGTTTGCTTACCAAGTTATTATTGGAAAAGGCTCGACTACTGCTAGAAAACAAAAGTTATCCAGCTTTTGAGGAGGTTATGGCCCTTTTGATCTATGGGTTGGTTTTATTCCCTAATCCCGACCAGTTCATAAGTGTACACATCATCAACCTTTTCCTAATCCGTAACCCGGTACCAACATTGCTGGGAGACATTCTACATTCTCTACACACTCGTACCATGAAGAAACGAGGAACTCTCATGTGCTGTATACCACTACTGGCTAGGTGGTTTACATTTCATCTTCCCCGATCAGTGTTGAGAAATGAACAAAGAATGCATTGGTCTCGCAGGATTATGTCTTTGTCTCATTCAGATATCCGGTGGAACAACTTCTTTCAAAGAGACATTACTATCATTGATCATTGTGGAGAGTACCCTAATGTGCCACTCCTTGGCATCAAAGGAGGCATCACTTACAATCCCTCTTTAGCTCTACGCCAATTCGGATATGCAAGGAGCAACGGTCCTCATGACATGATTATCCATGGCATTGTGTTTGATTACGAGAATGATTCTCATAGACACCGACGAAGGTTCATACATGCATGGAACAGTGTCTATAGAATAGAAAGCAAAACTCTGGGGCAATGGAATTTTATTCCTATGGAACCTTACCTCAGATGGGTCCGCACTCATGCTCAGAAACTCCTTATGCCATATCCCGCTGTTCTACCTGTGACTATTGAACCAGAGGTCGAAGGATATGAACCTCAAGTTATTCTACACCCGGATATGCCAACTGACCTAGAAGAGTTGCAAAAATCTTGGGTTCAACTCAAAGAGGAAAGAGACACCTTCAAAGCATACTGTCAAGACTATGAGAGAAGGATATTGGAGCTCACCGGACAGCTTCAAGAAGAACAGCAGATCAACACATTCCTGGGGGCAAAGAGAAAGCGTCCACGGGAGACCTGAAGGATCATTTATTTTATTTCTGTCTTGTAAGCCCAAATGAGGCAAAGAAAAAAGAAGCAAAAAAAAAAAGAAATAAATTGATTAGCTAACGTTTGTTTCTCCTTTAACAAATCTAAACTCTAAGATCCTTGAAACATTGCACACACATTTCACTTCATGCATTGCATATACATTTCATACATTGCATATACATTTCATACATTGCATACACATGGCATCCAGTCATACACATTGCATAACAGGTTCACATGCCGGATTTCTCATCTTCTCGCTGTTTATTTCAGTCATAAGAGATGGAATCCGAGACAAGCATCAAGAATCTCGAAGCACAGAATGCCCAAGTTCAAATGGCAATTCTGGAACTGGCAAAGGGGCAACAAGAACCGAAAGCCCTGATAATCAAGAAGAAAAAGAAGCCCAAAGGATCTGTAGGCTTGAGTCACCTGAAAAGGAAAATCAAAATTCCAGTCAAAAAGTTCAAAAAGCCACCGATCCCTGAAACAGTCGGTGATGATGAACAAGAAGACAATCAAAGCAACCAGGGTTCTGCTAAACCCTCTCTCTCTTCAAACGAAGAAGATGATCATTCTGGGGACGAACCGGATAATGAAAAATACCAACAGCTGGAAGACCGTATGAAAGCTATGGAGATACAAAAAATACCTGGCTTAGATTTCAATGATCTGGGGCTCATCTCGGATGTTGTTATCCCTCCAAAATTCAAAGTTCCTGTCTTTGCAAAATATGATGGAGTTTCTTGCCCGAAACTACATCTGAGATCCTATGTGAGGAAGATACAACCTCATACAACAGATAACAAATTGTGGATTCACTTCTTCCAAGAAAGTCTGTCGGGTACACAACTCGAATGGTACTACCAGCTGGAAAATACCAAGGTTCATACTTGGGAAGAATTAGCTGCTGCTTTTTACAAACAGTACCAATACAATGCTGATCTTGCACCAACCCGTACTCAACTAAGGGGCATGTCTATGGGACCAAAAGAAAGTTTCAAAGGATATGCACAAAAGTGGAGAGATATGGCTGGAAGGGTTCAACCACCCTTATCTGATCGCGAACTAGTCGACATGTTCATGGGCACTTTAACTGGCCCTTTCTATAGCCATTTGCTGGGAAGCTCATCATCAGGTTTCACTGACCTGATACTGACCGGAGAACGTGTCGAAAGTGGCATTCAAAATGGAAAAATTCAAATAAGTTCCTCCTCTGGTACTACAAAAAGGCCCATCAGCGGGAGGAATGAGGTCAATGCAACACAAATTCAGAAAAGTCGCAAAAGTGAGCAGCATCAATCTGTAGGGGCAGTTCTGATCTCCGCATCTGCACCTCAAAAAGATCAACAGCCAAAATATACGCATCGACCAGATGCACCAAGAAGAAATTTCACCAGAATCAACATGCCAATCTCTCAGGCATTGCAGCACTTGCTAAAAGCAGATCTGATCACATTAAAAGGTCCTCCAAAGAATGTCAACACTTCCTCTCCGAATTATCACCCTGATGCGACATGTGCCTATCACTCAAACTGTCTAGGACATGACGCAGATCACTGCTGGGCCCTGAAAAATAAAATACAAGATATGATAGATGCTGGTGAAATTGAGTTCGATCCTCCAGAAACTCCAAATGTCATTACTGCACCTATGCCAAAGCATGACAAAACTGTTAACGCTATCCTGGACACTGTTTACATCTATGATGTGAACGAATTATCAACTCCACTCTGCGAAGTCAAAGGAAAGTTAATCCGAGCTGGTTACTTCTCAGGATGTGACCCCGACTGCTTTTACTGCTTCTGCCTGCCCAATGGTTGTAAAAATATGAGGATGGGAATTCAAAAATGGATCGATCGCCGTATCATTATGTTTGAGAGGCTCCCTTCTATGGACGTGCTGTGCGAAGTCTTTGCAAACGGGATGAGAATAGAGGATGCCTCAGTGATCTCCAGCTTACCATTCAAAATCTCTGCCAAGGCTCCATTCAAAATTTCTGCTACACTCAAAGTGGCATCAGTAGTCATTGCTAGTCCAACTCCATTTCCATACTCCTCAGACAAAGCTGTCCTATGGGGATACGACACTAATGTTTACGTTCATGGAGTTAAGCAGAGTACCTCGACTGAAGAGGCCGCAAAGTTAACTACTCCAACTGTGGGTAATATTGTGGGTACCAGCAAGATCACGAGAAGTGGAAGAATCTTTTCACCAGAAATTTCTCCAAATGTTGCTGCTGGTCCAGTCCGAGTCCCAGTTCCTAATCAAAATGTCAACGCTCGAGGCAAAGAGCCACAAGTTAAACAAGTTCAAACCCCGGTGGAGATCACTGCTGAGGATCCATCAAAGCAAGAAATGGAGGAAATATTGAAAATCATCTGCAAAAGTGATTACAATATTGTTGAGCAACTGGGGCACACTGCTTCAAAAATCTCAATGCTATCTCTGCTAAAATATTCAGAAGCTCATGCCAAAGCTCTGATGAAGTTCCTGAAAGCTGCGCATGTGCCTCAAGAGATCTCAATCGACCAATTTGAGAATTGTGTTGCCAATCTAACCGTGAGCAATGGTCTCGGTTTCTCCGATGTGGATCTAACCTCTGCTGGAAAAAATCACAACAAAGCCTTACATATCTCCATTGAATGTAATGGCACCACTCTATCTCATGTGCTAGTAGATAACGATTCTTCTTTGAACGTGTTACCGAAAACAGTACTAGAAAAGCTTGACTTCGAAGGCATTGTGTTACAACCAAGTGATGTTGTGGTAAGAGCCTTTGACGGATCAACCAGAACGGTATACGAAAAAGTGAATCTCCCAATCAGAGTGGGTTCTCAGATCTTTGATTCTATCTTTTACGTAATGGAAATTCACCCAGCATAATCCTGTTTGCTTGGACGTCCTTGGATACACGGGGCAAACGCTGTAACTTCTACCCTGCATCAGAAGTTAAAATATCCAGTAAAAGGAAAGATTGTCACAGTCTATGGCGAAGAGGAATATGTGGTTAGTCACCTAAGCAATTCCAAATATGTTGAGTTGGAGGACGAATTCATCGAAACTCCATGCCAATCATTTGAGGTGGTCTCCCCAGATGTCTCTACCACCAAGCATATTCCTGCTACTCCAACCACAACTATGGCTTCTCTCAAAGATGCCAAAGCCATGATTGAACAGGGTGATTGCACAGTATGGGGACAGCTTCCCGATATACCTTACAAGTCTGACAAGCTAGGCCTGGGCTATGATAGCGAAAATCAAAAGAATGATCAAGGTCCTCGTTCTGGAGGATTAATGTCACACTTCGTCAGCCAAGAAGTAAACGCTATTGAAGATGAAGGAGTGTTCTTGAACCATATCATTCAGCCATATCCAGATGAGATTCCACCCATTTCCATGGGAATGTGGGATGCTGTGGGAGAACCAAATGGCGGGTATAACTATCAGTATGCCGCACCTCAGAATTCTTATATTGCTTTGGAAGACATTACCCCGACTGGATGGGGTGATCAAATTGGAAATGACGAAAGTTTCACAAGTCCCGTCACTGAGCAATATCAAAATCCACCCAAAGAAGTATGGGACACGCTAGGAGAACCCAGCGGCAAATATGACTATATGGTGAAATATTCCGCTCCTCCAAGCTCACAAATTGCTATGGAGGACATTGTCCCAACTGGATGGGATGAACAGTACGATGACAATTTCGCTTTCGAAGAAGCCAGGGAAATACCAAATAACGAGGGTTGCTTTCTGTCAGCATACACTCCTCATCAGGATGCACAAGTCTCTATTCAAAACATCATTCCGACTTCATGGGACGGCCTTATCGAGCATCTCGCTCAGCCAACAGAGATATCTCAGCCTGGGCTCTCGTATCCAGCAGAGTATATCCCTTATCCCGAAGGATCACCGGCTCATTTTCCCACTAATGAAATCAATGCTGGGGAAGATGAAGAAGACAACTACAACTGGAACAGCTGGGTACCCCCTGCTCACAACAGTGGATTGAACAACTGGAAAGCTGAGGATGTGATCTCCTTTGATCAGGAGTAAATGCCATTTCCTGTTTTCTTTGTGTATATTGTGCAAAGATAAAAATGGTTCCTGAACAATCGAACCATGAGCTTGAAAGCCGTGTGCCTTAGCACACCGGTCCTTCTATAAGGGCTTATCATATCATGATCATGCGCATTCAATAAAATCATGGGACGCTTGCATATTTAAATTTTGTGATCCTTTTTTCTTTCTTTCTTCGCTTTCAAATAACTATGTTTTTTCTTCACACATACTCACATAACTAACATGCAGATTCACATACACTCTGGATCCAGTCAACAACGATTCTGCTATTGCCCGTCATGACTTTGAAAGTCCGATCTACCAAACTGAGGACGAAAGTGAGGAAGATTGTGAAGTGCCAAGAGAAATTGCAAGGCTGCTAGAACAAGAAGACAAGGCCATACAGCCTCACGAGGAGCCAATTGAGGTCATCAACTTGGGCAGCAACGAAGAAAAGAAAGAAGTCAAAATAGGGGCTGATTTAGAACACAGCATCAAGCAAAGACTGATTCAAATGCTGCGAGACTACATCAAGATATTCGCCTGGTCCTATGAGGATATGCCAGGCCTTGACACGGACATTGTAGTTCATCGCCTGCCAATCAAAGAAGGTAGCATTCCAGTCAAACAGAAACTACGAAGGAGTAGGCCTGATATGTCAAAAAAGATCAAAGACGAGGTTGAAAAACAGTTCAATGCCGGATTCCTAAAAGTTGTAAGTTATCCTCCTTGGATAGCTAACATCGTGCCTGTACCTAAAAAAGACGGGAAAGTCAGAATGTGCGTGGACTACAGAGATCTGAACCGGGCAAGCCCCAAAGATGATTTCCCTTTACCACACATCGATGTACTGGTTGACAATACCGCACAATGCAAGGTATTCTCCTTTATGGACGGATTCTCAGGGTACAATCAAATCAAGATGGCACCCGAAGACATGGAAAAAACAACCTTCACAACACCCTGGGGAACCTTTTGTTACAAAGTAATGCCCTTTGGTCTGAAAAACGCAGGAGCAACCTATCAACGTGCAATGGTAGCGCTATTTCATGATATGATTCATCAAGAAATAGAGGTGTATGTCGATGACATGATTGCAAAATCCAACACCGAGGAAGAACATCTGGGTCATTTACACAAGTTGTTTGACAGACTCAAGAAATACAAGTTGCGACTGAACCCAAATAAGTGTACCTTTGGAGTAAGATCCGGCAAACTCTTAGGTTTCATCGTCAGCAGCAAAGGTATCGAGGTTGATCCCGCCAAGGTTAAAGCCATTCAAGAAATGCCTATACCTCGTACCGAGAAACAAGTCAGAGGATTCTTGGGACGTCTAAATTACATCGCCCGATTTATTGCCCACATGACTACTACTTGTGTGCCGATCTTCAAACTGTTGAAGAAAGATCAAGTGGAAAGGTGGAATGACAAATGCCAGTTAGCCTTTGACAAAATCAAAGAATATCTCCAAAAACCTCCAATCTTGTTGCCACCCGTGGAAGGCAGACCTCTGATAATGTACCTAACTGTGTTAGAAGACTCAATGGGGTGTGTACTAGGACAACATGACGAATCCGGCCGAAAGGAGCACGCAATCTACTATCTTAGCAAAAAGTTTACCGATTGTGAAACAAGATACTCACTACTCGAAAAAAACTTGTTGTGCCTTAGCTTGGGCAGCTCGCCAGCTAAGACAGTACATGCTAAATCACACCACTTTCCTAATCTCCAAGATGGATCCCATCAAATACGTGTTCGAAAAACCTGCTCTCTCTGGAAGAATAGCGAGATGGCAAATGATCTTAACAGAATATGACATTCAATACACTTCACAAAAAGCAATCAAAGGAAGTGTGGTAGCTGATCATCTGGCTCATCAAGCAGTGGATGATTATCAAGCATTGAACTTTGACTTCCCAGACGAAGACATTATGCTAGTCAATGACTACAAACAACCAGGACCAGAAGAAGGATCCGAGCCAGGATCCCGGTGGACTATGGTTTTTGACGGAGCTTCTAATGCACTTGGCAATGGCATCGGAGCTGTGATCATTTCCCCCGCAGGAGGTTATACACCGTTCACTGCCAGATTATGCTTCAATTGCACTAACAATATAGCCGAATACGAAGCCTGTATTCTGGGTCTTAAAGCTGCAATCGATCTAAGAATCAAATTCCTGGAAGTCTACGGAGACTCGGCCTTGGTAATCTACCAAGTCAAAGGGGAATGGGACACGAAGCACCCGAATCTAATTCCCTACAAAGAATATGTGCTGAGTTTGATTCCTTACTTCGAAGAAATCACTTTCGAACACATCCCACGCGAGGAAAATCAACTAGCTGATGCTTTAGCTACCATGTCATCCATGTTCAAAGTCAGGTGGGACAACGAGGCGCCTATGATCACCATTTACAGGCAAGATGAACCATCTTATTGCAATGAGATCAATGCCGAGGGAACCGAGGAAAAGCCATGGTTCCATGAAGTAAAAAGATATCTCGAAGCTCAGGAGTACCCTGAAGGGGCATCCATTAATGACAGAAAGTTTCTAAGGAGATTTGCTGCCAAATTCTTTCTAAGCAATGGAACCCTATACAAACGCAACCATGACTCGACTTTACTTCGCTGTGTAAACAAGAAGGAAACAGAACAGATCATGGAAGAAATACACAATGGTACCTTCGGTACTCATTCCAGTGGACATACAATGGCTAAAAAGATCCTGAGAGCAGGTTATTACTGGTCTACCATGGAAACAGACTGCCATCATCACTCCCGAACATGTCACAAATGCCAGATATATGCTGACAAAGTACATGTACCTCCAGTTCCATTAAGCGTCCTGACGGCTCCTTGGCCTTTTGCAATGTGGGGTATTGATATGATTGGAGAAATCAAACCTACTGCCTCCAACGGACATCGCTTTATCCTGGTTGCTATTGACTACTTCACAAAGTGGGTAGAAGCAGCTTCATTTGCTTCTGTTACCAAGAATGTGGTGGCCCGGTTCATCAAATACAATCTCATTTGTCGGTACGGCATCCCTGAACGGATTATCACGGACAATGGCACAAATCTAAACAACAGAATGATTACTGAACTTTGCACACAGTTCAAGATCAAACATCATAATTCTTCTCCATATCGACCAAAGATGAACGGCGCGGTGGAAGCTGCCAACAAGAACATCAAGAAAATCATACAAAAAATGACAGTAACCTACAAAGACTGGCATGAGATGTTACCTTTTGCTCTTCATGGTTATCGCACATCTGCGCGTACTTCAACAGGGGCAACTCCATTCTCCTTAGTCTATGGTATGGAGGCAGTTCTTCCAATTGAAATTCAGATTCCTTCCCTAAGGATTATGAAAGAAGCCAATCTAGACGAAGACGATTGGGTTCAAACACGGTTGGACCAGATAAACTTGATTGATGAGAAAAGGCTCGCAGCTATTTGTCATGGTCAGCTATATCAAAAGCGTATGATCAAAGCCTTCAACAAAAAAGTCAAAAGTCAAGCATACCAAACTGGTGGCTTGGTTGTCAAACGCATCATCTTACCACAAGGTGACCCCAGAGGCAAATGGACTCCCACCTACGAGGGACCATTCATAATCAAGAAAATATTCTCCGGCGGCGCCATGTTGCTTACCACCATGGATGGCGAGGATTTCCCACACCCTGTGAATGCTGACATAGTCAAAAAATACTTCTCTTAAAAAGAAAAAAAACAGCTCGCTAAGTTGAAAACCTGAAAGGGCAACTTAGGCAAAAAAAATGAGCGTCTCGGTGGATTGAAAACCCGAAAGGGCGGTCCAGGCAAAAATTAGAGACTAAACAAATACTATCCCGGTAGGCTGAAAACCTGAAAGGGCAGCCTAGGCAAAAGTTAGGGAATGAAGCATACAACTATGTTCCGTTCAGCTTCCTACTCACCATCAAGATTCAACACCTCAAAGACACCGATCAGTCCAATCACTTTCTTCCAACAAGTGAGGGATGAGATACTCGAAGACAGATTGGCAATAGCAGAGTTGAAACTTGACTGGATTGTTTTCACATAGCTATTTATCTCTATAAATATTTTCCAAAACTTTCTGACAATTTCCTACTTCTAGGATTGTTGTCTCCCTGTGCTAACCAGCCTATCATGGCTCTTTTTCAAAAATCAATGCAGCTTAGGCTCAAAAATCACTATTTTCACTTTTTTCTGTTTTAAATACGTAAACGTCCCAATGATAATTTTGAATGAACATGTGCATTTGAATATGATTGATGTTTACCAGGAAAAACAGGAATAGCATTCAGGAAATGTCCCAATTATCTGGACATCATTCCATCAGAAGAAAATCCCCAAGAGAAGCGCGTTTCTCAGCAAATTCCTCAAAAAGATTTTCTCTTCAAAAGAAGTCTTATACCCCAGCAGGGTTGTTCCAGATTACTATCTTCAGAAGGTGTGATCCCCGCACCCGGACTTGGTCAGATAGTGCATCGGAGGATTATGCATCTTCCTCATTCCCATTTGAAAGGGCATCAGAACTTTCAGCTACCTTTCATTCCCAAGTGATAGTCAAAGGTCATTCAACAGAGTACCGTGGTTCTCAAAGAATTTCCCCAGCCGAGGGTACTCAAACAAGACAAAAGATCATCAAACGATCACAATATAGTCATGTCTAGATGACTGGCGGAAATTTATTTTCCCAAATAGAAGCTCGACATCTCACATTCATACATCTCATATTCACATTCATATATCATATTTATACATCATGCATCATGCGCATATTCATACGCATATTCATACACAACATCACATGCATATTTCTCCGGGAATATCTCACATTTACATGCATCATAAACATTGCATATCACTAACTTGATTTTTCAGGTAGACGGATATCTTCAACAAAGATGTTCTCAATCACATGCAGTGTTCACCTGAATTCCATGACCAGTTCTCTCAGATATAATCAAGCCGAAGATTCATTCTGATCACTTACCAACTCAAAAACAGACATCGCAGATCTAAAGCGATACCTCAGACGGTTCCAGAATGATCTAACATTGCAGATCTAAAGCGATACCTCAGACGGTTCCAGAACGATCTAACATTGCAGATCTAAAGCGATACCTCAGACGGTTCCAGAACGATCTAGCATCAAAGATCTAAAGCGATACCTCAGACGGTTCCAAAACGATCTAGCATCACAGATCTAAGGCGATACCTCAGACGGTTCCAAAACGATCTAACATTGCAGATCTAAAGCGATACCTCAGACGGTTCCAGAACGATTTAGCATTGCAGATCTAAAGCGATACCTCAGAAGGTTCACAAAGATCAACTTTCAAAAGCTAAATCAGAAAAACTTTGGACAAGTTCCATAACGATTATCCTCCAAGACTTAAAGCGGTAATCTTGGACGGTTCCGAAACAATCAACACAAAGACTTTCAAATCCTTCATCAAGATATAATCAATGAATTCATTCTGATGAACAAACCATCAACACATTTACCAGGTGGCATCTGAAAGCCCATCTCAGGTAATGTTTCAATCTGCCAACAACGTTTCGCAGACGACATTCAAATGCAACTTCCAACATCTCTTCTGATCAAGGTAAGTGCAAATTTTCAGGGCATCTAAATATTCAATCATCTTCTACCTTCAGATTTCAGACAATCTCTTCAGGTTTAAGAAGATTGAATAGGGGCAACTGTTATACCCCAAAATTTGCCCACATCTTTTTTCAAGAAAACTCCAATCTGAAAATTAAGAGTCTCATATAATTATGGATTGTTTCAACAAATATCCTAACATATGAAACACTTAGTTTTTAGAATTTTTCTTATACAGTAATTTGGCTTGCAGTGGAATTTATTCTTACGCAAACGCCAAATACTGTTTATTACTTCACACATGCTATTTATTTATTTACAGATAAATAGTACTGACACAATTGGTACAGAGTTAAATCTTTTTGCAGGCGCAGAATCAGGAAACTCAGACTGTACTGGTAACAGTATATTAGTTATTTATTATGTCTGTGTTTTTTAACAAGTCATGTAAATAAACTTTCATTTTTCACATAAAACAAAAACAAAAACAACAAAAAAAGAAAATTAACTTTGACTGTTGATTTTTCACTCTAACTGCTACCTGAACAGTCAGTTGACAGCCAAACTGCTGGCAGTACAATTCTCAGCGTTTTGTACCATCAATCAAATCAATCTTTCACAATTCAAAATTCCAAGATCTTTGTGCTAGAAGTCTTCTGAATATCACGCGATTAGCAGAAACTCAACACTGCACAAAAATCAGGTACGCTTAATTGTCTCCTACACAAACAGTCCCTAATCAGGGGTTTTCTTGTTTTTACAGGAGCAACAAGTTTTTGAGAGCTCAAATGGATTTCATACACATCCATATATCTCAAAGTACCATCATACAAATTTTCAAACTTCAATTCACTCAGACGCACCGTCAGCAGCTCAAACAGTCAACAGACGACCCGTTTGACCAAAAAGTCAACAGACAGTCAAAAATGAATTTTTTTGTCAAAGTCCATATTTTGTCAAAGGATTCATCATTTGATCATTGGATGATCATAATTCATCAAGGAAAGATCAAAAATCAACAAAACCCTAAGATTCAAAATTAGGGTTTTTGCTTGAAAAGTCAACTCAACTTTGACTGATCATAACTCTCTCATCCTTCATCCAAAAAATTCAAACCAAAGCTCATTTTGAAGGAAATTCAATTATCTTTCAAATGCCATTGATCCCATGGTCATTGGATTCACCATTTGAAAAATATGATCAAAGACATTACAGGTCATTTTCAAAGTCAACAAAAAGACACTTTTTTCACAAGGACACACAAGGAGCATCAAAAATAATTTTGACATGAGACCAAAGACATTGGTTAAAGGACTCTTTGAGGTTTCCAAAAAGTGCAAGATCTCCTTCATATGACAAAAATTGAGGGATTTACACCTTGTTGAAGTTGGCTAAATTTTGGGAAAATGCATGAAACCAACATTGCTCAAAAATGTATTTTTTCCAAATGGGGCCAAGTTTTCATGGTTCAAACATCTTTGCCATGTTATTATGGGCCTCCCACGACCAAGACAAGGCCCACACCATTTTTATTCATTTTTTGCTTGATTTTATCTTATTTTAAGATTAAATAAAAAGTAAAAATGGAAGGATAATGGATGGCTTAATTTCTAAGCATGACTCATCAAGGGAATCAACTAAACTCTGCCCCAAGCCAAAGTACAGCAGAAGGAGAGTTGAAAGTCAAGCCATGGTAGCTTGAATGCAAAGCCATAAGTGTTGAAAAAGTCAAGAATTCAACAAAAGCACTTAATGCTTTTAGCTTAGTTTTTAAGCACTACAATGCTTATAAATAGACTCCAATACTTCAGTAATGAAAGGGAGACGAATTCAGAATCAAACTCTTGCTTGTAACACACTTGTAACATCTTAAAATATTCAAAGAATTTTGAAATTCGAATTCTAAGTTTAAGCTTGTTTCAGTACAAAATAAACACTCAAACACGTTCCTTGAACTTCACTGAACCTATCCAGATCATTTGCAAGCTTTGAAACTCATTGAATCAAGCACTACAGGTCACGATTTGTTCAAACTAAAACTGACTCATAGCTCATAACACACGCATATCTAGCACGATGTAGACATATATTTGAACTTGGTGTGGTGTGTAGATCATTTCTGGAACTTTAATTGAGTTTTAGACGCTTACACACGAAGTTACCATTCTAGGGTTCATAATCTCAAAATTAGGGCTTTCTGAAATAGGCAAAATTAGAGGTTCTAAGTGGTACCATTGAGTTCGTATGGATCAGACGAATCAAATGGATAGGTCGCGCCAAATTTATTGTTACGTTTGACCCTATTCGCTATTTTGCAGGTTTAGGAAGAACCAATTACAGCGCTTTTCTCATAAAAGCGCTATTAAAAGTCTTGTCTGGAGGTTGAAGATGAAGACGTGTCACCCCCTATTGGTTCTGACGCGCGCGTTTTTTTAAATATAACCCTTGGTTTCAGTGTTTGCAGGCGCGTCATAAGTGATGTTCCCTCACCATCTGGGCCATCTGATCTCATTTAATGGCTCATCCAACGCACCAGATCAAGCAATCCATACCATGGACTCACATGCATACCACACAGGATCATGTATCCTTTTATTTTCTATTTTATTTTGATTTTCTTTACAAAATTAATTAAAAATAGTTTTAAAAATCCAAAAAATACACAAAAAATATTTTTAGACTTCTAAAATAATATATTATTTTCTGAAATAAAAATATTTTATTTTTCTTCAAAATTTCAATATTTTGCATAATTAATTAGTATATATTTATATATTTGCTTTTTAATTATTCTAACCAATCAAAAAATCATAAAAAAATTGTTCTTCATGTTAAATATTGTTTATATATTATAAACTAATTTTGTACATATTTTGAATAATTTTATCTTTAAGTTTTAATTATTTGTATAATTATTTGCATAATTATGTTTTAATTAACTTAAATCAATTTCAAAAATTCCAAAAAAATTAGTTTTGTTTCATAATTAATTGACAAATATTTTGTACATATTTTAAACTTAAATTCTAGGTTTAAATCTTTTTTCATCTTTTTTCTTCATTTTAATTTAATTAATCATGCATTAATTATAATTAAAATAAATCATAAAAAAATCCAAAAACATGCCCTTTTATTTTTCTTGCAATTTAAATTCCTAGATAAATGTATAGGATGTCAAATTCATGTAAATAGGCTAGTTTACATTTCCTGCACAAACGATGTAATAGCGTAGATTTACTTTCCGCATTTTAATTTCCAGCAAATATAAACTGCGTGTATGTCAAAGATAAAATTGAACCGTTAGATCACTAACTTCAAAGATAAAATATCTGAATACAATCACAATCACACTTGCACCTCTTAAGGTAAACCCTTCTCATTCTTTTCAAAATCAAAGTCAAAATTCTACTATTTTGAGTACAAAATCGAACCTTGCGTTTGTATCCGGTGAAAGGATAGATTTTTAAAGGAAATAGGATAAAGACCTTACAACTCAGGGTAGACCTCCTAGTTTGCTTGCTCAAATCAAAACAAACAAAATTCTCATACACTGTTGTTTTTCAAAACAAAACTTTCCAAAAAGACAATACTTTGTATACATCCAAACACGGATTATTACAAAGTTAACGTTCTTTTCAAAACATCTTTCGAAAGATAAACAAGCATTTTGTATACATCCACACACGGATCATTACAAAATTCAATTTACAAAAGTATTTGGAACCACATATGAGCAATTTCAGAGCAATTGAAAAGTAACCGAAAAACAATTGAGCTAAGCAAACTTAAGAGCCCATGGATAACCATGGATACAAAGGGTGCTAACACCTTCCCTTTGTATAACCTACCCCCTTACCCAGAATTTCTTAAAGGTCTTTTTTCTGTTTCTTTTATAAACCTTTCCTTAATTGGATAAAATAAAAGGTCGGTGGCGACTCTGTGAATTTTCAAAATGCGAAAGCATTAAGCGATAAAAAAGAGTCAGTTCACGTATCTCTCCAGAGCAGAGGTATGGCCCGGTATTAAAAAACGGAGGTCCACAGAACTGGCGACTCTGCTGGGGACATACTTTCAAAAAAAAAAACAAAATGTTTTCAAAAGGGGTTACCTTAAGAGAATAGGTCGATGTTTTCAATTGTTTGACTTGATTGCTCTCTTTTTCAAAGGTTTGTTTGGGTATTTTGCTTGTGTGAAAGATTCTAACCCGAATCTCGAGATACCTTAAGTATATGACAATAGACCAAGGAAACTGTACGGCATGTACCGATACGGTTGATCTGGTAGTCATCGTTAGTGCGATACTTTGGTTTATACTGATGTCCCTTGAAAACGATCAAGGAGTATATTAGGCTTCCGAAATGTCATTAAACACTAATTTGTCTTAGAACCTTTTTAGTTGAACTTGACTTGTGGCCTATTAAGTGGCTAGCTTTGAAATTGATCGAAGTTAGTTATCCTCGAGGAATGTTTTGATCGGCCGCTCGAGCGCCGCATTGAGATGTTACTTCCAAGGATCATAGAACCCGAATACTATTCTAGGACAGGTTTTAACCAACTCAACTTCAGTGGGGAGGGTATCACCTATCAGCTCCATGCAAGCCTTTAAACCTAAGGCTATTGTTTGATTTGTCTTTGTGTGCCACATGTTTGCATCATAAGCATATCATTTTTGCACCAAACACTTCAAGGATCAAAGAGTTTACCTTTGTTTTTGCAGGTAATGGCTCATAGTCGGAAGGTATATAATTAAATAAAAGGCATGAAAATATTTAAATAATTAAAGACTAAAACTTAGCTTTTAATTTGACGTGGCGCATAGTCGGAAGGTATCTGATGATTGCCCTGAAAATGTACAAAGAAATATTTTTAGTGTAGGCATGATCTTTGCAAATCCTGATTATGGCACAAGTTAACCATGGTTAATAGAATATAAAATCGATTTAATTAATTATTGGTTTTTTAACCTAATTAATTAAATCGGAGAAAATAAAATTTTGATTAAATATCTAACCCTAACGTGTATTTTTAATCAATGGATAAAATTAATAATCTACTAAACAATTTAAACAATTTAAATTAACTAAAAAAACAATTAAAATACAATTAAAACAAATAAATATATTTTTATTATTTATTATGTTTTTAGAAAAAAGAAATTAAGTTTTATGTAAAAAAGAAATTTGTTTAAAAGGGTTTTAAAACAAATAATCAAAACAAAAATAAAAAAAAAACTAAATTATGTAATTAAAATAAATAGGAAATTAGAAAACTTAGCTGAATATTCTGGTGTGGTGGGCCTGGGAAGGACCATGGTATGTCTGCGTCTTTAGAGGCGTAGGATTTGATTTCATGAAGATCCTGTGGTTGAGGCTGAGGGTGCATCATGAGTGCGCCTAGGCTGAGATGCGCTGGATCTGCAACTATAAGGAATCAAAGAAACAAGAAACAAAATAGTGTGGAGGGCGTGAATCGAACCCGCTCCCTCCTGCATGAGGTCCTTACGCGCTTCCTTTTACCATCAAGCCATGTGCTGTTTGCTGTCAAGAGGCTACCTGGTACAAATAATATATGAAAAAAAAAAAATAATTCCAAAAAATTAAAATTGAACCGAACACGCGCCTTGGGTCTTCATCTTCTTCGCTGAGTTTTCTGAATATTAGGCAACACTTTTGCCTACGGTTGCAAAGCGTTGCTATAGAACCACCATGACCAAACCTGCAAATTGGTGTCAATAAACACATAAAAATAATTCAAATTAACTATAGAAAGCCTCGCGAATCCATTAGGCTTGTTGATTTGTCTTAAAATTGCCCCTAATCAAAATCCCTAATTTCATAACTCTTGAAACCTAGCCATGGTGTTTCACGAAACCTGCAATGAGGCTCAAATCAAACGACACAGAAAGCTTGTAAATAGAGTTCTAAACACAAACATATATCCAAACTTGATTTATGATAAGCGTATGAATGAATTCAGATCAAAAATTTGAAGCTAAAAAACGTGAACGTCTGGGTACGTTCGTGTGCAGTCAGATCGATGATGAGAATTCGATTACGCCCAGGAAGCTTCAGAGAGTCGATTGAAAGGCCTTGTTTGGCTTGAATCCGTCTTAAACTTGACGTGTATCCTCACCCGAAATCACGATTTTTTGCAAGTGTGAAGTCGTGGTTCTCAGCGGCCATCCTCTCCTCCTTTGATCAGAAATCCTTATGCATATATATAAGTCTGAATTAGGTTTGCTGAAGTGAATCAAATCTTTGCAAATCAATAGATTGGAATTGATTTTGGGAGAAATATACAAAGCTTCCAATTTTGTATTTAATCAAGCCAATCTTTCTTGAATATTCTCACGTATCATAGACTTGATTGAATATTGGTAAAATGTCTCATATTACCTTTTCCATTTAATTACAATTTATTTAAATTTAATTTGATTTCTAAATGAATAAAAATCAATAATTAAATAAATAAATAAAATCATAAAATAAAAAGAAGTTGATTTATAAGCCTTCTAGGATGTAAGATTGGGCTTCTTCTTTTTGTACACTGGAATAGAAAAGTTCATAAAATGAACGTATGCATGAATAAATGCACAGTTACGCAAATAATATGCAAAGCAAAAACCCGTAGGAATAAAATCAGGAGGGCAAATTTTGGGGTATGACAGCTGCCCCTGTTCAATTATCTTAAACCTGAAGATGGAGAGTGGTTTGTATGCCAGTCGGTGTCTGAAGGTGGAAGATGATTGAACACTAGAATACCAAGAAATTTGCCCTAGCTGAAGTAGGGGCTTTTGTCGAAGATGGTCTTGAAGATGCCATCCAGGTGTATGATGGGGGTGTTCGAGAAGTAGTTGTTTGAGTGTTTTACGGAACCGTCCGAGGTTGCTGCTTTTAGACTTTGAAAAGTTGATTGTTTAAATCTGAAGGTAGATCATTAAGGAACCGTCCAAGGTATCGACTTAACTCCCCAGGTAGATCACTAAGGAACCGTCCAAGGTATCGACTTAGATCTAAAGGTAGATCGTTAAGGAACCGTCCAAGGTATCGACTTAACTCTGAAGGTGGATCATTAAGGAACCGTCCAAGGTATCGACTTAACTCCCCAGGTAGATCACTAAGGAACCGTCCAAGGTATCGACTTAGATCTAAAGGTAGATCGTTAAGGAACCGTCCAAGGTATCGACTTAACTCTGAAGGTGGATCATTAAGGAACCGTCCAAGGTATCGACTTAACTCCCCAGGTAGATCACTAAGGAACCGTCCAAGGTATCGACTTAGATCTAAAGGTAGATCGTTAAGGAACCGTCCAAGGTATCGACTTAACTCTGAAGGTGGATCATTAAGGAACCGTCCAAGGTATCGACTTAACTCCCCAGGTAGATCACTAAGGAACCGTCCAAGGTATCGACTTAGATCTGAAGGTAGGTTGTTAAGGAACCGTCCAAGGTATCGACTTAACTCCGAAGGTGGATCATTAAGGAACCGTCCAAGGTATCGACTTAACTCCAAAGGTAGATCATTAAGGAACCGTCCAAGGTATCGACTTAGATCTAAAGGTAGATTGTTAAGGAACCGTCCAAGGTATCGACTTAACTCCAAAGGTAGATCATTAAGGAACCGTCCAAGGTATCGACTTAGATCTGAAGGTAGATAATGTTTATGTGACTGTAGCAGTAACCTGAAAGAGGTAAAGTTAGTTTTTTATGCCATGTCATGATGCATGTAATGCGTTTATGTGACGGGATTCTCGAAATAAATGAGAACCTCGCATGTTACGTACGCACTTGTCGCGATGCATTATGTATTATGTATGAACATGTATGCAGTTGTATGAATATGTTTATGATTTATGATATGTGAATATGATTTATGTTGTCTTGATTGAGAAAATAAATCTCTGTATCCTTGTGATTTTTATTGTCCGATCTTGTCTTGAAGATGCTCAGCTGGGGATTTATGGTTTCTGCTTAGGGATGATCAGTAGTTTGATGTACCCTGATTCAGAGATATTAATAAACCATGTTGGAGAGGAGCAAAATGTTGGATGACCGGTAGTGTTGAAGATGTAATATCTGTTGGGGAGCCATGTCTTTGTCGGGACGAATATGTTTGAAGATATCTTCTTAATGATTACTCTGTGGGGATATGATCTTATGACCGTGGCTCTGTGGGGAGATGTGGGTGTCTTGAAAGTTGCCCCCAGTATCATAGTAACTTACTACTTATTTCAGGACACGCCACTGAGTATTGATCAAGATGTTGAACTGGACTTGCATAGATTTGCCCCAGTTAGCAGGAACTTTGAAAAGATGTGCCTCGCGAGGACTTTATGAGATGTTCACTATGGGCGGTATGCCCCCAATAATCATAGGCTCATGACAATATCTCACATTGATTGGGAAGTAGCTTTAGATATACTTGGATGCATGTCCCTGATTGTTCGAGCATCCATGAGAGATTCTCGGAATCTTGACTTGATTGCCCCAGATTGACTGGACAAAACATGTCATGCCCCTTGCATACGTAAGAGACATGGCTTCTTGGAGTAATTTTGTTTGTCGGGATAACTTTCAGTCATTAGCCATACCCTGTGCAAGTTTATTCTGATGCTAACATTTTGAAATTATGTAGTAGAATATGTTTAATAAGGAATTCATGAGATGCAACGCATACGTCTGTCTTGAGTTTTTGAAAAACATTAAAACTGGAGATGTAAAATCATGATATTTATAAAAACATGATGTTTGTAAAAAAATAGGATATCAACTTAACATTTGTAGTAAACCTTAAGGAGTCGGGATACCTTTTTGGTGACAGTATGCTTTCGAACTAACCATGCTTCAATTAGGACTTTCAAGGGTTGTAACGTGGCTTGGTTCACGGTTTAAGAAACAAAGGATAAAGGCTCAAAATTTGATTGTACCCACCCTTCTTCGTGATGATCTTCAATCCTAAGCTCAGTTGACTCGACTTATGCATTCAGGTTCCAAGAGACTTTTGGATTTGCACCTTTGATAATGATGATGGTTCACAAGCAGAGAGAACTTTTGAGATGGCAGTCACTTCTTCCTTTTGGTAGTCACAACTTTGAGTTGTTCAAGAATTTATTGACTTCTTTTTTTTCATCTTTTTGATATCCCTAACTTTTGACTGAACTGTCTCTTTTGAGTTAACAATCAGCGGGACGCCTTGATTTTTGCCTAAGTCTTCTTTTTGATTTTTGACTTAGCAGGCTTTTCTTTGTATGTATGTTTTTTTCCATTTTTTCTCTTTTTTTGAAAGATATTGACTGCCTTGCTTAATGATTGATGAGCCATTATTGGCTTTTGATTGACATCTCCAACACTTCTTGTATGTGTGCGGATGAACGCTTGTGATTGAAACCTTTGTTGAAAGGTGTACTGAATGATTCTCTTAAAATAGAATGCACAACCAAATTAACTGAGAACTACCCTGCCCCAGGTTATGATCAAGGGTTTTAATTAGTACAAGAAAGAAACTTCTACTCCTTAGGCTCAAAGGGGTTGACGAGGGATTATCATCCTTATATCTCCACTGTTTAGGAATTGAAACAATGCCTGTACATCGTCAGCATAGTCCGCTCAAAAGCATACTGTATGAGGTTGTGGTATCGTTTTCGTCATCCTCCCTCAAAAGGCATACAGCTTTAGTAGGAGTCGAGTATCACAAAACATATGCAAAGTAGAGACATATTTTAAAATGAGTGATAGCGAAATAATTTATTCAAGACAAATATATGCAATGCACTAATGATGATTATTAAAACAGATAATGTCTATCATGAGTCAAATGTTTAAACAAACAGAAAAGAAACTTGCAAATGAAAGTAGATCTAATGATCCAAAAGTTTGTCCGTCTAGACGTCAATCAGTCTTGTCATGACTTAGGCATAGGAGCGGTGATCACCACAGGGGTTTTAGGAGGGTTGGATTTGATTTCTCCGTCATTGATCAGATCTTGAATCTTATTCTTTAATGTCCAGCAATTGTTTGTGTAATGTCCAAGAATGTTGGAATGGTACGCGCACCTCGCATTGGGATTATAGTCAGGAGTGTAGGTGTTAGAATTCGTTGGCTCGATTGCCCTGAGCGTCTGGATCCTATGAATGAATTGATTGTTGTGACTCAGTTGTCGTGATTCCATTATCGTTACTCAGTTGTCATGATTCCATTATCGTGACTCAGTTGTCGTGATTCCAATATCGTGACTCAGTTGTTGTGACTTTGTTGTCGTGACTCAGTTGTCGTGACTTCATTATCGTGACTCAGTTGTCATGATTCCATTATCGTGACTCAGTTGTCGTGATTCCATTATCGTGACTCGGTTGTCGTGACTTTGTTGTCGTGACTCAGTTGTCATGATTCCATTATCGTGACTCAGTTGTCGTGATTCCATTATCGTGACTCAATTGTCGTGACTTTGTTGTCGTGACTCAGTTGTCGTGACTTCATTGTCGTGGTCTTTTCTGATTTGAGTGTCATGATTAAATCTTTAATCGCACGCTTCAGCGGCCTACAATCCTTTACACCATAACCAGGATTATTCGAATAATAAGCGCATCTCGCATTGTAATTGTACCCCAAGAATAGGAGTGCCTTCAATTCTTCTTGCCCCTTAGGTGAGTTCAGAATCAAAGTCTGGGATCGGGTATTCCGAGCCTGGAGGTGTTTGACTAATTGCTCGAACTCCACTTATGCTGAAGTAAACAACAAGAGAGGATGAGATACCTGTTATGCGATGTTATGAATGCAAATGCAATATTTTCAAGGATCTTTAGGCATTTAGTTAGTAACATTAGAAAATGATTTGGGCGCGTCTTTGTCTGAAGAATTCTGACTCTTGTCTTTGAACATCCTTCTTTGAGAATCAAACTCACCATATCGAGTGGGTCATCGCCTCTGATTCGGGATACTTCTGAATTTGAAAGTATATGGCTAGAGGAAAATAAATTCTCTTGCCCCTTGATTAGCACTGTGTCTTTGAATTGGAAGGTATGTGGCCAGAGGAAAGTAAATCCTCTTGCCCCTTGATAGGAATTTAGTCCTTGATAAGAGCACCTGAAATTGCGCGCCCTAAATTCCTAAGATCCTTGAAAGGGTTAGCTAAATCATGTTATGCTTATGATGTCATGATGTCATGATGTTATGCGAATGAAGTTCATTTGGCATAGTGTGAGATAGTAGGGACAAACAAGACCTTTTAACAAAACCTGCGAGGAAACGAAGGTTAGTGGTAAACACAAATAAGTCACACAAGTCACGCAAGTCACACAATTTTGCCTTAAGGTTAGGCTTGCACGTGGTCCAGAGGTATGTACCCTCCCCCTGAAGTTTAGTTGGTTCAAACCTGTCCTATATAAAGATCGGGTTCTAGGGAGCTCATATCATTGACCTTTCTCGAAGGCGCTTATCTCAGTTCGGCAATCGAATCGCCAACCGAAAAGGTCCTGAAAGTCCAGTCCATATGAGTGTAGCTTCGAGTATCAACCAACTTCGGTCGGAACCAAAGCCAGCCATCTCGCTACTTTCTAATAGGCCAAAGTCAAGTTCGACTAAGGTTCTAAGGGCAAATTAGTGCTTAATGACACCACGCGGCAGCCAAGCATTTCCTCAGGTCGGATCCCAAGGAACACCAGGACAAACCAATGTGTCACACTAACGATGGCCATCAGATCAACCACATCAGTATACGCTGTGCAGTCTCCTTGATCTCATGCCATATACCTAAGGTACTCAGATCCGGGTTAGGATCTTTCACACTGCAAAATACCCAAAACAGCCCTGCAAAATTAAAGCAAACAAAGAAAACAATAGAAAACATTTAAGGTGAATCCTAAACTTTTAAGGTGACCCCTCTTTTATTGAATTAAATCCCCAGCAGAGTCGCCAGTTCTGTAATACGGTGAACTGACTTTTTATCGATCGAAATGTCGCGGTAAGCAAGAGTCGCCACCGACTTTTATTTTATCCAAACAAGTTAGAAAGGCTAAAAGAAACAGAAAAAAACCTTTTTAAAGAAAACTGAGTTCGGGGGGTAATTTATGCAAAGGGAAGGTGTAAGGCACCCTTTGCATCCATGGTTTTCCATGGGCTCTTAATTGCTTTGCTTGCTCGTTTTCAGAAAATGTAGATGAAAGAGGAAAAAATGGACTTTAGCTCGTAAATGAGCGTAGCCAGTTTTTGAAGAATTTTGAGAAAGAATATAGAAAATAGAGCATGGCAAGGCAATTAGGGGCAATTACCTTAAACTCAGATGATAGGTCTCTTTTTAGCCTTTCAGAATGAAAGAGTCTATCCTTGCCATAGAGGGCAGGAAGCCTTTCATTTGGAGGTAAACGGGTCATCGAAATATCCTTCGCCATAAGACTGACCCATACCATAGAGAGGCAGGTAGTCTAAGGGAAAGACCAGAACAGCCTTATTCGTAGGCAACCAGAGGATACCTCAGCCTTTTCCGTAGGCAACTTCCGAGGGTCGAGGTCATATAGTGTATCGAAGGCAGCATCATTAGGGTCGTATGACCTTTATTTATCGAGGCAGCATGGCTGAGGTATCCTCGTATTCGAGGGACATGGCTTATTCTGCAAAAAAACACAAGGCAACAGGCAACAAGGCAACAGGCAACAAGGCAACAGAGAGGTTACCCCAAAAGTGTGCGTGTGTGCAACAATCACGTGGTTATATTCAATTATATTATCTTATAATTAGGTGATTCTAATTCAGTTAACAAGGCTTGCACTCCCTAAATTACTAACCACGTAGTTTAATATGAAGCAACAACAATAGCAATAGCAATATGGGGGAGGGGACAATGAAACCAGCGGATCCCTTAATAGGGTTTGACACAAGTAATAATAAAAGCCATAAAATAAAATGAGGTTTAGGGTTACCAACGGCGTAGCTTTGGCATTCGACAAACCCTGAAAAGGAAAAATGGCAAACAAAGAAGGGTGAGTGCATTACCAGATTCGAAGGCGAATTCTATTAACCATAAAACAAAAATAAAGAAGTTAAAAGTAAATGAGTGAAGAATACTTAGCTTGGCATTTGCCCTGACAGGGTTGGTGGGCAAAGGTTTGCCTGAAGCATTAACTCTGACCATTGAGAACTGAAAGAAGAAACATCAAGGTGTGAGTGTATAGGCAGTTCATTGTCATTAAAAATAAATCCTAATTAAATAAAAGGCAGGAAAATATTTAAATAATTAAAGACTAAAACTTAGCTTTTAATTTGACGTGGCGCATAGTCGGAAGGTATCTGATGATTGCCCTGAAAATGTACAAAGAAATATTTTTAGTGTAGGCATGATCTTTGCAAATCCTGATTATGGCACAAGTTAACCATGGTTAATAGAATATAAAATCGATTTAATTAATTATTGGTTTTTTAACCTAATTAATTAAATCGGAGAAAATAAAATTTTGATTAAATATCTAACCCTAACGTGTATTTTTAATCAATGGATAAAATTAATAATCAACTAAACAATTTAAACAATTTAAATTAACTAAAAAAACAATTAAAATACAATTAAAACAAATAAATATATTTTTATTATTTATTATGTTTTTAGAAAAAAGAAATTAAGTTTTATGTAAAAAAGAAATTTGTTTAAAAGGGTTTTAAAACAAATAATCAAAACAAAAATAAAAAAACTAAATTATGTAATTAAAATAAAAAGGAAATCAGAAAACTTAGCTGAATATTCTGGTGTGGTGGGCCTGGGAAGGACCATGGTATGTCTGCGTCTTTAGAGGCGTAGGATTTGATTTCATGAAGATCCTGTGGTTGAGGCTGAGGGTGCATCATGAGTGCGCCTAGGATGAGATGCGCTGGATCTGCAACTATAAGGAATCAAAGAAACAAGAAACAAAATAGTGTGGAGGGCGTGAATCGAACCCGCTCCCTCCTGCATGAGGTCCTTACGCGCTTCCTTTTACCATCAAGCCATGTGCTGTTTGCTGTCAAGAGGCTACCTGGTACAAATAATATATGAAAAAAAAATAAAATAATTCCAAAAAATTAAAATTGAACCGAACACGCGCCTTGGGTCTTCATCTTCTTCGCTGAGTTTTCTGAATATTAGGCAACACTTTTGCCTACGGTTGCAAAGCGTTGCTATAGAACCACCATGACCAAACCTGCAAATTGGTGTCAATAAACACATAAAAATAATTCAAATTAACTATAGAAAGCCTCGCGAATCCATTAGGCTTGTTGATTTGTCTTAAAATTGCCGCTAATCAAAATCCCTAATTTCATAACTCTTGAAACCTAGCCATGGTGTTTCACGAAACCTGCAATGAGGCTCAAATCAAACGGCACAGAAAGCTTGTAAATAGAGTTCTAAACACAAACATATATCCAAACTTGATTTATGATAAGCGTATGAATGAATTCAGATAAAAAATTTGAAGCTAAAAAACGTGAATGTCTGGGTACGTTCGTGTGCAGTCAGATCGATGATGAGAATTCGATTACGCCCAGGAAGCTTCAGAGAGTCGATTGAAAGGCCTTGTTTGGCTTGAATCCGTCTTAAACTTGACGTGTATCCTCACCCGAAATCACGATTTTTTGCAAGTGTGAAGTCGTGGTTCTCAGCGGCCATCCTCTCCTCCTTTGATCAGAAATCCTTATGCATATATATAAGTCTGAATTAGGTTTGCTGAAGTGAATCAAATCTTTGCAAATCAATAGATTGGAATTGATTTTGGGAGAAATATACAAAGCTTCCAATTTTGTATTTAATCAAGCCAATCTTTCTTGAATATTCTCACGTATCATAGACTTGATTGAATATTGGTAAAATGTCTCATATTACCTTTTCCATTTAATTACAATTTATTTAAATTTAATTTGATTTCTAAATGAATAAAAATCAATAATTAAATAAATAAATAAAATCATAAAATAAAAAGAAGTTGATTTATGGGCCTTCTAGGATGTAAGATTGGGCTTCTTCTTTTTGTACACTGGAATAGAAAATTTCATAAAATGAACGTATGCATGAATAAATGCACAGTTACGCAAATAATATGCAAAGCAAAAACCCGTAGGAATAAAATCAGGAGGGCAAATTTTGGGGTATGACAACACGGTTAAATTCTAACCAGTTCATCCCCAGGATCACATCGAGTTGTTTCAACGGAAGGCACACTAAGTCCATCCCGAATTCCGTACCAAAAATATCAACCGGGCAATTCAAGCATGCAGACGAAGTAGTTACTGAACCCGACGCTGGAGTATCAATAACCATATTTCCATTTATTTCAGATATTTCCAAATTCAACCTCTTAGCACAATCCAAAGAAATAAAAGAATGAGTTGCTCCAGTATCAATAATCGCAACTAAAGGTGTGCCATGAATAAAACACGTACCTTTAATTAATCTATCCTCCGGAGTGGTTTCTGATCCAGACAAAGCAAAGACCTTTCCTCCAGCTTGGTTCTTCTTCGGTTTAGGACACTGTGGGCTAATGTGACCCTCTTCACCACAATTGTAACAAGTCACAATCTTTTTCTTACAATCAGCGGCAACATGACCCACTTCTTCACACTTGAAGCACTTCTTCTGATTCAGCTTGCACTCGTTCCTACGGTTCCCGACCTCACCACAGTTATAGCACCTGACAAAAGCACTGGAGTCTCCCCCACTAGGCTTCTTCCAACCACCAGTCTTTGGATTACCTCTGCCATATGGCTTACCCTTATCTATAGGCTTCTTCCCTTTCCTGTCAACTAACTCGCGAGAGTGAGATGACTTCAGCTTGAGATTATCTTCCTCGAAGATCCTACTACAGTCCACCAAGTCTACAAATCTCCGGATTCTCTGATATCTGATACCCTGCTTAATCTCATCACGGAGACCGTTCTCGAACTTGATGCATTTTGAGAATTCACTAGCTTCATCGTTGTTGTAGTGAACGTAGTACTTCGCCAACTCAACGAACTTCGAAGCATACTCTGGTACTGTCATGCTACCTTGAACTAGTTCCAGAAATTCAATTTCCTTCCGACCTCTTACGTCTTCAGGAAAGTACCTTCTCAAAAATTCTCTCTTGAACACGGCCCAAGAAATAGCCACACCATCAGCTTCCAATTCAGTCCTGGTAGTCGTCCACCAGTCGTCAGCTTCTTCAGACAACATGTGAGTACCATACCTCACCTTCAGATCCTCAGCACAATCGATGACTCTGAAGATTCTCTCGATCTCCTTAAGCCACTTCTGAGCACCTTCAGGATCATGCGTGCCCTTGAACAATGGAGGATTGTTCCTCTGAAAACTGTTCAGCTGCCTGTCAGCACCAATCGCAACTCCATTGGCATTTCCTCCCAGCACACCAGCAATCATGCCCAGAGCCTCAGCAATAGCATCGTCGTTTCTTCCTCCTCTTCCAGCCATTGTTCTGCTTAAATAACAACCAATTTAATAAGAACAGAAGTATCGACAGTTAACTCTTACTAGTCGCATACACAGGAAACAAAACTGACACTAAGACTTTGGTCATAACGACCGACTATGCTCTGATACCACTATTGTAACACCCCTTACTAACCCCGCGGCAATTTTAAAACAATTATTCAGAGTACATAAAATAAGGGTGCCACAATTCATAATAAACAAACATCATTCAGTCATGTCATGCATTCACTGAGGTAATCATCATAAATTAAAACGTTTCATGTTCACACAGCGGAAATTTATCAAAAACGGACTAAGTTTAACATCTTTAAAACTCATCCTTCAAAACATCAAAACATAACTAGAGTCATAATCATAAACTCTAAACAATCGCGTCCCCAGTGTTACAACTATCAGAGCATGACACCTGACGCTACTAAACCACTGACTCATGAGCTAATCCTCACCGAGTCGAACAGCCGCTATCCTCAATCTGAAAATGACAACATGTAAGGGTGAGTCTCATCATAATTAACAAATGTTATAAGGTTATAAAGCAATAACACATCACAGTTGTATCATTCACCCAATTGTTTCATAAACAGACATTCAAAACAATCAAACAACAATCAACACATCATCAACATTTACAACACTGGAATGCATCCAATCATGTTATAAATTATGCATATGTATGAACTGACACTATGCATGTGGTACCAACATCATCAAATGGGAATAACCCATGACCGATCCAACATCGTCCAAGATACGGCCCTGCCAGCACAGATTCCACACAATGGGAATCATGCCCTTCATTGATCCAACACACCCTTATGGATACAGTATCATCAATGAACATGAATGAATGCAACATATACAACATACTTATACCATCATCATCATCAATCATCAAAATCACCATCATCATTCAAGTATGTTCATATATATTAACATCATTCAATCACAATTCCATCATCATCATATACAAAACATACACGTATTTGCACCAATCATCATATTCAATAAGAATAACATACATGTATTTTCATCATTCTAAAAACCATTCAATCATCATCATATAGATTATCCTACAAGGTTCGTTTAGCTCAAAACGGCGCATCAAACGGACCAACAGTTAAAACGTTATGCATCTTTGAACTTTCAAAAATATCTCAAAACCAACAGCACGCAGCGCCATCATCAGTTCGCGGCGCGAACTGAGCATTCCAAGAATTCCTTGGCTCTCTGCCAAGCTGTTCGCGGCGCAAACATCTACACGCGGCGCGAAGCGAGAAAAAGTTACGCCTTCGCGGCGCGAACACAGGTACGCGGCGCGACCTGAGCGTATCACAACTTCTTGGCATTCTGCCCACCTGTTCGCGGCGCCAACCCTATGCACGCGGCGCGAACCGGCGATTTCAGAAACCCCAACCTGCAGAAAACAGCATTCTACACATTCCAAACTCACCCAATTCATACCAGTACGAACCTAGGGGAATAGAATGCACAAACAACACAAAATACATCTCATAATACTCTAATTACACATAAATTGAGACCATAACAACGCAAACATCATAGATTCAAACATAGAGATCAAACATCATACAATTGACTCAATCCCTAAACCTATCATATGACTCAATCGACCCGAATTCCACATCTATTCAGTATTATCAACCCCTAACCCGATAATAGATGATAATTAGACAAGTCCCCCCTTACCTTAGCCAAATTCTTGAATTGGTTCCTCTTCCTCTTTGGTTCTCCTTCACGTTCTTCACTTCCTCTTCTCACAGCTTCTGGTTTTCACGTTCTAATTTTTCCCTTCTCCTCTTGTTTTCCTTTATTTTATGAAAAACATAAAATTAGAAGTGGGCTCTTACACAATTACACCCCCACTTTACTAATTCCACCGCATGGCCCAATAACTTAACAATTTATTATTTTTCCACATAATTCAACAAAATGTTAATTTCCCATAATTAATTTAAAACTTGATTAAATTAATTAAATAAGAATTTTCGGGATGTTACAGGCCCTACGGTAGGCACCACCATTTTGGTAAAAAAGTACAAGTGTACAAGTTACCCCTACAAGGAAAGAGGCACTCAGAGGCCTTAGTAGGTGTATAACAAATTGTGTGGTTAGGGCTTACCCACGACGACGAGAAGTTCTGTACGGTGGTGTTTATGGAGGTTTAAAGGACCTATTCTCGTGAGATGACAGGCTCTGTGTATATGTTTGGTGCTTATGTACAAGCATGTGAATTATGTCCTTTCTCTCGTTGGGGAAAGGTATTTATACAAGCTTTGGGCCTAAGGTTTCCTTGTGAAAGGTTACCGTCCATTCAATTAATGATGGACCATTGAATCCCTATTTTCAAGGGGGTCGTGGGTCAGCTGCTGACCTTGACTTCTCTTTGCCCCATAAACATCTTATCCCACATTTTCCATGATTGGGTGATAGGAAAGCATTGGGGGCGAGGCGATACCTTCCTGAAAGCGACATATGATCGCCGCCTTTCCTCTGAGCGGTTAATAGTCAATGCAAGGCACATATCTCTTCCTTCAGACCTTATTTTCAAATTCTGAAAGGTCAAAAGTGAGATACATGAGTTGAGAATATTCCTACAAAATTTCAGCTCGATCCGACGGTGAACAAATCGGGGATCGTCGATTTAGTGAGACTGATGTAGAAAAAACGGGAATGAGTTTCTCTCTTTTGAATCCTTATTTTTTCTCTATCTCTCTTCACCATAAATTAACACTCTCCACTTAAATAAGTGAGACAAATAAATTATTCATATTTGCGCTTTTCTCCACATAGGAAGGAAATCCAAATCCAACATTTGCTTCATTATGAGTTTGCTGGATCTAGATCCTCTCAAATTTACTCTCTCCTGTTGCCATCCTGCTCTTATCTTCGCCATTTATTTATATTCTATCTCTCTTTTCAAAACAACTTTATCAAATTCATATTAATTATTAGCCATCAGATAAGGCAGTGGGGGGATAGCTGCAGAAAGAGGCAGCAAGTGATCCATTTCCGAGTTTGCTTCATTTACCTGAGAGAGATAGACGCTAGAGATAAATGAGTCACACTAATTCAATAATTCATCATCACTAGTAAATCTCACTAACTTGTAAAAGCACATTGTTGATGGTTAATTTATGATACTAGTACTATGTTTGGAGTAAATAAAACATCCAGTGGAGACTGTCATCATCATGACTGAAACAAAGCAGGCAATTAACCAATATAGTAGTTAGGTTTCTTTGAGTAAATGAGTAACGACAAACAAACAAAACCAATAGCCCTCAACCTCAAGTACACAATCAATTCAAGTAAACCAAGATTATCCCTTTAACCAACATAATCATCTAAACATAAGCATGCACCATCTAAACCTTGATTTAGGTTCCATAAATAATCATAACTATGTGTATCCTCCAAGGGTGCAAGTGCAAGCAACCTAACACATGAAGACTAATCAAAACAACATTTAGTTAACATGTAAACAAAATATATATATATATATATATATATATATATATATATATATATATATATATATATATATATATATATATATATATATATATATATATATATATATATATATATATATATATATATATATATATATATGATGATGAAGGTTATTTATTGTACAGTGTACTTGGCCTAATAAATAGAGGTAGATAGAAAGTAATTAGATTGTGGCAGCTGTCCAATAATAACAGTGTTGGAGTTTGCTTCAAATCACACACTACTTTCACTTTCACACCAATTTAGAATCTATTTGCAGTTACATTCCAGCCCTACTTTTCCTTTCTCAGCATACACCACATTTCCATTTTAAGAAACCCTTCTTTTTTATAATAATGTTTACGAGTCACACCACTCAGTGATATAGTACTACTACTGATAACTATAGACTCAGATCATAATAATAATAATCTTTACTTTCATTGAAATCTAGTTCTATAGTCTCTCTCTTTGAAAAAGGGAAAGAGAAAAGTAGTGAAGAGAAGAGAAGAAACATAGCAAGTACTCATTGAAAATGGGTCGTGGGAAGATAGAGATAAAGTTGATTGAGAATCCAACAAACAGGCAAGTGACATACTCAAAGAGAAGGAATGGTATATTCAAGAAAGCTCATGAACTCAGTGTTCTTTGTGATGCTAAGGTCTCACTCATCATGTTCTCCAAAAACAACAAGATGCATGAATACATCACCCCTGGTCTCAGTACAAAGAAGATCATTGATCAGTATCAGAAGACTTTGGGGGATATTGATCTGTGGCGTTCTCACTATGAGGTAAAGATTTTGTGCTTTGTGGTTTGTTTTTTGAAGTTTTCATTATTGTGAGAATTTGTGTGGTTTGTGGTTGCAGAAAATGCTTGAGAACTTGAAGAAACTGAAGGATATTAACAATAAACTTAGAAGACAGATCAGGTAAATTAATGGTTGATGCAACTATATATGCTATTGATTAATTTTTTTGCTACTTTTGATTTATGAAAAATCTTTGAAAAGGCATAGAATAGGTGAAGGTGGTTTGGAATTGGATGATCTGAGTTTCCAGCAACTGAGAAGTCTTGAAGAAGATATGGTTTCTTCCATTGCCAAAATTCGCGAGAGGAAGGTATAATAATAATGCTTAATCTTATGGATCTTGAAATTTTGAAGCTTCATAACACTTTATAACAATACTTAGCTATGAAATTTGATGTGAATTTAATTTGCTTACTGTTTCACAGTTTCATGTGATCAAAACTAGGACTGATACATGTAGGAAAAAGGTTAGCAATATTTCAGTTTAGCTTTTCCAAATCTATGATTCTTGTTGTGTTTGTTTTTGTGAATTTGATGAAACAAATTAACTAATATGCAGGTTAGAAGTTTGGAGCAGATGAATGGAAACCTACTTCTTGAACTAGTAAGAACTTTTTCTCATAAGCTAAAAAAGTTGATTATTAGTGCTGATTTCTAATGATTTTTTGTTTCACTTTTTTGTGAATGGAATAACACCAAGAAGGAAAAGTGTGTGATCCATCCACAGTTTCTTTTCCATGATGAAGGAGATGAGGAATCAGCAGTTGCATTGGCCAATGGTGCTTCCACCTTGTATGCATTCTGTCAACACCATTCTCATATGAATATTCCTCACCACCATGGAGGAGAAGGCGGATTTAAAGACGATTTGCGCCTCGCTTGATTAGTATATTAATTGATGGAACCAAGATTAGTTTGTAATCAGCTAGCTAGTACTTGTTAATTGGTTTGTAATATTATTGCTTAAAACTTAAAGTTGGTTCCAAACTCTCCATCTAGCTTATTGTGTTGAATTTATTTGCCAGAAGTGTGGTAAGAAAAACTGAATGAATGTATTTAATTTTATCTATAAGTTTATGTTGATGTGTGAGTAAGTTATGTATATTGCTTGCTATATAATTTTTGGTTGGTTTGTGAAATGTGTTTATACTACAAGATATTTTTTCATGGATAGGTAAGTTTCTGACAGGTAATATTAAAGAGAAGTTTAGCATCAAGGACAAGAATTGAGTGCAGAGTGCATGTGTTGTGGCAGTGGGATGCATCAATAAATAAGAGATTCTTCTAGAGTTTGTACTTATGAGTTAACTTAATGCAATAATGGCTTATAAACTCTCTATAATGTTAGTGAGTTTAGTTTCTGGTAAAGTTTTTTTTTAACGCCCCTTATGTTATAAGTTATGTAGATTCCCTCATATAACCCCCCAATTGTTAGGTGGAATGGAATATTTGTCTACATTTTCACTTGTGGCAATTTGTTTTATTTGTATTCCCCATTTCATGACATCATGACATTAGTTCAAATAATTCTTCAAATCCAGGGTTTTTATTCCCCCATTCTCCCTGCCTTCATTCTTATCCCCTTCATCTATTGCCATCATCCCTTTCATCTTCGTCCGTCATCCCCTTCATCTTTGTCCGCCATCCCCTTCATCCTCGTCGTCGTCCACCGTCATTTGAGATGGGTGGAAGCAAGTCTTCCTCAACGATTGATGTTGGAAAGAGTCTGTCAATATGCGGGTGCAACTCAACCATGAAAATGTGGGTCTCCAAGTCAGTTGAAAACCCAGGTAGAAAATTTTGGAAATGTATGAATACCATGGTGAGTTAATCATTTATAATCATGTAATCATTGTGAACTTACATTTTTCGATTTCATGTGTTAATCATAGAACATTTAAATTGCATAATGGTTGTGATCTGTTCTTGTGAGACGATTTCGTCAGAGAGCTTGAAGTGAACGGAAATAATCTGTCCCGATGTCCCCAGTGTGAAATGAACAAGGCTTATTTGAAAGAATTCGCGAAAGAGATTGTTGATGAGATTTATTGCAGAGTAGGAAGGCTTAACAAATTTTAAAAACTCAAGAGAAAGATTGTAATGGAAAAGAGAAAAAAAATTTGGTTGATGTTTGTCCTTGGTCTATCATGGATTGTGTTTGCAATTGTGGTTAAGTTAGTGTAGTTGTTATGTGATCCATGAGAAATGTAATTGGTCTGTCATGGATGTAATTGATGTTTGTAATCGGTTTGTTATGAATGAAATGTTAAGTTCTGAATGAGATGTTTGTAATTGGTTTGTTCTTAATGAAATGTTAAGTTATGTTATGAATGAAATGTCATTCCAGTTGTAATATTATGTACCATTTCAATATAACCTTGAAAGTAGAAGTACAAAATGAAAGTGAAATGCAATTTAGATTAAAAAAGGAAACATTGGTGCATAATGATATTAGAAGCACACTTGGTGCATATGTCTGATACAAGTCCACTTGGTGCATAATTTTGTTACAATATGAACATACTACAAAATGAACATATTACAAAAGGAACATAGGAACATTACAGATGTACAAAGTACGATACATAGGTTTATTACAACAAAACATAACATGAAAGTTAATCTCTCATTTTCTTGGTCTTCCATTTCTTCAAAGACCTTGTTGAAACTCCAAGCTTGACATCTTTTGAACATGGTTTCTCTTCTATTTATGGTATGGTAGTTGGCTGGTCACTAGAACTTTCCTGACCTGTAATTGGTTTTTTGAACCAATTCAATTTTACCCTCTCACTTTGCCTTCTCCCCATGACTGTTTTTTTTTCCTTCCTTCTTTCTTGATTGCTTTTTGCTTGAGTCAACCATACAAGATCATGTTTGACTTATAATAGTTGGTATTGAGGGCTCTGCAGTCTCAGTTCAGTCTGCCCACCACCAGTTGGCATATCAGTCTCAATCTGCATCAGAGTAGGCATTTTTGAATTTGCTTTAGTAGGCATTGTAGTGTATATCAGATGTTTGCATCCTCTTTACCACATGCTTGGCCTCCCACTTTGATCTTGCAGACTTCTTGTTCAAAACCCTATCACATGTGTGGGTGTCTACAAGTGTTTTTATAGCAAAGGTTTGTTACTGTCCCACCTTAGAACATAAGACTAAAAACCCATATTTAGCCTTACACACTATCCTTACCCTATGGGCCTCATTTTTCACAAAATTTATTTCTCTCCCATTTAGTACCGACCACTCACGGATTGCTTACCTAAAATCTTTAAGAGAATTAAATTACATGCCCTACTTGAATTTAAAGTCCTTATTGAGATGCTCTTTCCTAAACCTCTCATACTTAGGCCTTTCATCATCACAAGAATCATCTGGGTCAGAACTATTCAATTCATCACTGTAGTAACCATCTTCATCCATACTTTTATTGGGCTTACACAAAAGCCCACTAAGACTTGCATCTTCATTGATAGGCAATGTTACATCTATTCCTTAAAATCCATTAACAAGAGCAGTAGCTCTATCATCTTCACTGTCGTCTAATCCTTCAACAATCTCCTCTTCTAAACCTTCAACAACCTCCTCTTCTAAACCATCCAATTCCTTTTCCTCATTAACACAGTTAGGTTCCCTATCATCAGGGTCCATGCTTCCCAGCAAATGTTCCACAAATAAATCTCCAATAACATTCATTGCACTAAAGTAAGAAGCATAATCGGAAGCATCATCATCCCTTTTTAGAAACATATATCCTTCTTCAATTTCTAAGACTTTTGTCCATAACCTAAAACTACCATCCTTATACCCCAACCTACTCACCACCTTACCAATGCTATCCATTGTCCAATTTGCAACATGAATCCCATTTACAGTCGTATCAACCTCCCTCTATAAATAATGCCATCCTGATTTACCCTAACGAATTCACCCCCATGGTGAAATGTAACACTAAAATGTTACGAAACATGGGAATAAATCATACCCACATATCAAACATGCAATATTTCACTCAACATAAAACCCAGAAACACAAATATTTACGATTACCATTGTTGAAGTTCATAAATCAAGTTACCTGAGACATTAGTCGCTACTAAGAATCGTATTGGTCTTCTTCCTCGATTATGACCGTAATATTCAGTGTGTCTTCATCTTCATAGTCTCGATTGCTGCACGTCTTCGTCTTCGTAGATTTTTGGAACTTAACATGAACCCTAATTTTTGAAGGGGGTATTTGAGAAGTATATATTGTATTATGCCATCTAAGCTAATTCAAATAATAAACCAAATTAACATGTGTATAATACATATAAAACAAAATGCCATGCGTTAAAATGTAGGAAAATATTCCATTCCACCAGACAATTGGGGGTTGTATAAGGGAGTCTACATAACATAAGGGGGCGTTTAAAAAAACTTTATTAGAGGCTAAAACCAAAATTCATATATAATGTTATCATCAAAACTAAGAATATTGATCAGAACATTTCTTGTTCTAACAACAAAAAATATGCTTTCACAGAACTGCTGCTCTTGTTGCCCACAACCATTGTTCCTTTCACTACCGTCATTCTAATATGTTATGGTTGTCTTCTTCGTGTTCAAGTTCTCTTTGTTAATTTTCATATATTTTTGTACCTTTTTCTTCTTCTTCAACAAAATTCATTCAAGTCTTGTTACAAAATAGTTTTGTTGCGTGTTTGAGGTGTGAAACATGTTAATGGATGCGTGTTTTGTCATATTCTATATGTTAAGCTTTGAAATCCCTTTCCAACATTCTTATGCTAAGTGTTAACTTTTATATTTGATAGTGAACTTATTTCATGATGCAATGAAAATCATGTCACTATTTCGTATGGAATTAGCACAACTTGTAATTTGTTTAAAAAAATATAGCATGAAATAAATAACATGAAATGTATTATTTTAAAAAATAATAGCATAAAATACACCAAAAAATCCGATAATGGAGAATATATTGATGAATATAATGTTTTAAAAAATAAACATTGTAAACCGATCAACCAAACCAAACCAATCCGAACCAAACCGGTTAGTTTGGTTCGGTTCCATTTTTGAAAAATGTTGAAAACCGAACCAAACCAAACCAATGATAATATCATTGGTTCGGACCTTTTTTTGACCAAAAACCGGTCCAAGCTGATCCGATTACACCCCTATTCCATATTTGATTATGTCATTTTGTTGATAAGTGGCCTTGAGCCGAGATGTAGAGACATGGTGGATGATGTATGGGAATCATCCGATTTTACCATATATTTGATGAGATGATTATTTCGTTGTGATTTTGCATGTTGTTTTATATCCCGTGTTATTTGGACATGACCATTGCATGTTTAAAGATAAAGTGTTTGTTTTATTTTGAAATATGTGTAACACCCTCGTGAGATGCATGCTTCTTTACTCTGATTTATGCAAATGTATGCCTTATTTGTTTAGTGTGGAATTGGGGGTGTTACAACTTCCACTTCAAAGCCATTAAAGGGTAGTCGAAGATCTAGGATCGAGAAAATGCACTCATAGAAAGGAATGACGCGAACACCATACTCATTGTATATTCTTTCATTTTCACCAAGGGTCAAGACACCCCAATTCAAAGATGGACCGACATCAAGAAAGGCCCCCATCAAGATTACCCTTTGAGGCAAAGACATAAATAGTTGAAGAGTAAACACAGTTTGTCCATGAAGCACGAACATCTTCCTTTGAATTTTGACACATGATATATGTAATTTTCTCCAAGCACAGAAAATGAAAATACCCAAGGAAAAGAGATAGTAAAGAAACAAGAAAGACACTCCAAAAAGAATGAGAAACCGACTCTTCACAAATCATGTGATGGCATAATAGACATTATCAACGCTTCAAGTCACTTACACCCAACACTCAAATGTTCTAGTTCCCAAGGGTCATTATGAGGATACCTCTAAAAAGACATTAGAAGCATGAGTCACATTAAATATGCGGATTCTTAAGAAATCGTAACGTCTTCTCTTGACTTTTAAGAGCAGCTAAATGAGCGTCGATAGTCGAACCCTTACGCTATCATGCAAAAACAAGGGCTTAGAGGGAAATTGTTCTGGACCGACTATAATGGTCCTTGACCGATTACTAGGAAGGAGTTGCAACTCGTAACGCATGAGAATTACCCTACCGGAGAACATAGACGATCTATGTCTCAGATACATTCAACGGCTCCCCGCACTACACGTCTAACAAATAGCAAGTTGTTATAAACTCTCCATTATATGGCTTAAATAGTCCCTTGGTCCCTGTAAGTTAGCGAGTTTTTGAATTTAGTCCCTGTATCTTTTTTTTTGGGTCTGAATCATTATATCTCATTTTCATGTTGGTGTTAGTCCCTGGGGTTAGAATTCTGTTAAAAAAAGTTGACTGGGCTAACGTTACTGATGTGGACATGATTTATATTTATTTTTTAGCTTAATACGTGGAAACCTAGTGATGTGGCCATTATAAGGAGGAAGAAATCAAAAAGGGCTCATTTTCTCATCTTCCTTCTATCTTCTTCCTATCTTTTTAGAGATTTCCTCATCTTCTCAAATTTTGAATGGCAACATCGAGCATAGGTAATTACACTGAGACTCAAATCCCAATTTGTGGTTGCAATAAATCAATGAGGATGTTCATCTCAAATTCAACCGAAAACCCTAAAAGAAGATTCTGAAAAATGTTCAAATTTGGGATTAGGTTGCAAGCTATTCATATGGGATGATGAACTTGAACGCAGCACATCAACTGAACCCAGAAAATTAATTGGATGCAATTGCTCAGAGGTACACTACAACACGGAAGGCCTACGAAAGCGCTTATTTTGGGCTTTAAAAGCGCTTAAAAGCGCTGTGAAAGCCAGCGTTGGCGTAGGTAACAAAAGCGCTTCTGAAAGCGCTCTGGTAGACCCCCCCTATAAGAGCGCTTTTCTGGAAAAAGCGCTCTGGTAGACCCCCCTATAAGAGCGCTTTTCTGGAAAAAGCGCTCTGGTAGCTCACCCTATAAGAGCGCTTTTTCCAGAAAAGCGCTCTGGTATCCCCCCTATGAGAGCGCTTTTTCTAGAAAAAGCGCTCTGATAGCCCCCCTATAAGAGCGCTTTTGGAAAAGCGCTTTCGTAGGTTGCGTTTTTTTTTTTATGCTTTTTTTTTAATCTTTGGCAGCGCTTTTACTAAAAAGCGCTTTCGTAGGTGGACCTTTAAGAGCGCTTTTTAAAAGCGCCGTCGTTGCTAAATGAGGTATTTTAATGTGCAGCCTGTAATTTAAGCCTCCCAGTCGACCTGTAATATTTTCGACCTGTAATATGTTTTCAACCTGTAATATTTTCGACCTGTAATATATTTTCGACGATATATTTTCAACCATAGGTAGGACAATATATATACTAATATAATACCATTATAATATCCAAAATTATATATATACATCATTACAAACTAAATCAGTAACATCAACAATATTATACTTCAAATCGACACAAATCCTACATGAAAAGTTGTTGAATATAAAATTGACACAAATCCTCTTTGATTTCTTCCAACTTAAGTCTCGGGTACGAAGCAGCACGGAATTCGTCAAAGTACTACAAAACAAAAACATAATATGAATGATTTAGTTAAATGTAATAAATTATATGAAATTATCTTAAGTTATAAATTCATACCGTGAGCGGAGTCTCTAATTGATTCGCCTGAAGGATTTCTTTCATAAACCTCAAAACATAGTATCCGCAATCTGAACTGTTTCGCTGTTGCGGACACTACATAGAAAAACAAATAAGATTTTATAGTTGTCTTGTTTTATCAAGTAGCATTAATTTTATAAGCAAAATTGTGAAAAATAATGTACCTGCACTTTGATCCAAGTAATGTTGTTTGATTTAGTCCGGGATACCTATGCGTCTCGTTGACTTCGGAACACTTGTATTGATCTAACAAATATATAAAAGCATATGTTTAGATCAATCTCACAAATAATTAAATATATAAATATACACGAATATTTAGAACGATCCCACTTACAAATCAATGATTTCCTTCATAGCCGGATAATTGGTCCAGTCACCATTTACCGAATTCAGATAATACACCACTTCTCTTATAGGGTTGATAGCAAGCAACAACCAGTGTGCTCTATAAATTAAAACAATAGGTTATATGAAAATTTTGCTATACACAAAAGAAACAGAGATTAGATGAACCAAGAATGAGAAACTAACCCTACTGGTCGGGTATTATACGCCCAAAGATGCATACTTTCTGTATTGCCGGTGGACATGAATCTATCGACTAAGCGCTGTCTAACTGATTCCGGTTCCGAAGCAATTGCCATTCCGCTGCAATGGGCGGAAGACACGAAACGGAATCTGTTTGACAATGGAGTCCCGCGCAACACTCTGTCATACAACAACCTTAAATAAAAACATAATAAACATTAGATTATTTTCATTGAAATGTGTAAATAAATTGTGGGACTAATTAAATAATATATCGGATGAGTGAATATTACCGGATGTATGAGTGCATATTACCGACGCCTAGTTGTTCATGCGTAAAAATCTCTTCCAAGTCATCAATTCCAATATTTGACATGAATTCAATACCGAAGACACCTTCATCCATATTGATTTCACGTAAAGCACCATCCTTCAAATCGGACATATCAACAATTGTTCCGAGCGTCGTCCGGTATCGAGGCACAAAAGCACTGCCTTTTTTTGCCGCTGGCTTCGGAGGACCAGTGGGTGGTACGCTACGAACTGGCTGCGTCACTTGTTGTGACCCCCGAGCAGATGCCTAAAAATCATATAAGTTAGGTAAAATATAAAATCATGCAGTTTTAGATTCAGATTATATATTAACACTTTAAATGTACCTCTTTTAGTGATGCAACAGACTCCTCCTCCTGTAAAATCCCTTTACCCTTAATTGCGGGTTTTGTATGAGCAGTCTAAAATTAAAATGTAAAAAATAATTAATAAACGGTGCAGAATTGACATTCCAAAACTAAATGATTCATAATCGTTTTCAATATACCTCATCACTAATGGTAATGAGCTCTGAGGGCCATGCAACAAATGATCCTATTGCATCTCGCAGCAATGTCGTCTCTGAGACCATGTCAGGTACCGGTAGCATCGCATCATGATCTAATACAACATCCACCGATACTTTCAGGTGTCCATCCGGGAGCGGTCTATGGTGAAGTAAATCTCCCAAAGTGTTGTGCAATTTTCCCTTGCCAACTAGGCGATAATTCGGTGACGATAAGTATAGTTGGCAAGATGAAATGCCCTAAACCAATAGTAAATATAAAGTCATTATCATTAATAAAATAGAACAATTTGTAAGGAAAAAAATTTATAATTACCTCGGGAAATTTCCTTTGACAGTTGATACTAGCCTTATCACTAGTTTCTTTCACCGATGAAGTGTTGCACTTTTCTCTCATATACATATCTTAATCTCTTTGCAATTCAGAGACTTGTGCTTGCAATTCCTGCAATTTTTGCAACACTTCTTCATTGGTAGGATTTGATCTTCTCCTAGGATGCTTGTAAAAAGAGGTTGGAGTTACACCATGACCTTTACCCCTCACCCGACCGGGATACTCAGGAGCATCTAGTGCTCTACTAAGTACGCTCCTATCATCCTGGTCCTCACCGGTGGATACCGATTGCGACAAGGTCTCCTGTAATTCATTTACATTTCAATAATTATTAGTTGAGATAAAAAATCATTTATATATTAAAAAACATTTGATTTAATTAAAGACACAGTGTTATACTTACATATTCAGCATAAACTCTTTGAACATCGGGATCGACAACTTGATTCTTGCCCACACGAGCTTCCTTCCACAACACATGTACTGGAAGTGAGGTTTCCTCACTTTTCGTCTCCTCTAACTATGCATTGACACAAATAAAATCGTCAAATAAAACACATTTAGACAATTAATTAAAACGCATTTCTATTTACTTACAATTTTTTCCTCTAAGCGTGCATATCCCAAACGCCTTTTTTTGTATGGATACGCGGCTTTTGATGCTCTCGCACTATTTGTGGCACTCCTTTTCCGAAAAGATACATCTCTTTGCTCTACAAACTTAGCCCAATCATTATCATTAATGAACATCTCATACTTTTTTGGACGTCCCGGGGCCTCTTCAAGAAAGTTTCCTTCTTTATCCTTAAGATAGCTGTTTGTTAGATAAGCTTTCCACCCTCTATATCTTTTTTCGGCCAAACTAAGAATGAAGCGTTTACGCTCATCTGGTATGGTAAAAGACCTCTGCAAACAAACATACGCATAGAGTGTGTTAGTATAAGTAATTTAATCAAATTATCGTCAAGATAATAACAACAACCATATATGATACCTTAAGCTCGTCCCAAATCATGTCTTTTTTCTCGTCCAACTCTTTGCTTTTCAGATTCCATTTAGCTACGGAGACTGGAATATGCAAACGAACAAGTGTACCAATATAGCTTGTCAATTTTGCAGAATTAGGACCAATTGGTTGGTTATCAGAATTTCATTCCAAATTATATATCAATCCTTGGTCTCTATGTCGAATGATTCCCTTCATAAGGGACACACCTCGTGCAATTTCTTTTGATGATGTATCCGGAGCATCTATATCTTGTGAGTTTTCTTGTGGCTTATCTTGTGGGTTCTCTTGTGGGTTTTCTTGATTACTAGCCATTGAACCTGTATCAAACAAACTAAAGCACATTAGTACACTATTAATAAGCTAACAATCTATACAAGTCAAATGGAAGTCAAACCATGCATGTACAAGTAAATCGGAATCGAAATCGGTGAAATCAGAATAAGCGTCAAAAAAAGAAAGTTGTCGGAATTGAACGAAATTTACATGGCTATGGTAAAACGTCCTCACGGACTCAAAAATGAAGTCGGTTTTCCGAAATTCAGACCCTAAGCCCGACTTTTGATCACGGGCAGAACCAAAACCGATAAAAAAACAGTCCCGAAATGTAAAGATAAGTGAATGAGCAGCTCCGGAATTGTCAAGATAGTATAGTTACATGTAAAGAAGTCGACAAACGGATACATGGTTCAAAAGTTATGTACAAAACGAAAATATGCACCAAAATTGAATAAGTATTGTAACAATCGGAATACAAATTGAAAAAACTATACAAATTGAATATATAACAATCGGTACAAATTGAATAACGCACATTAGTCGGAATATGTATACTATTACCTTTTTCACTAACGTCTCTTTCTTTTCTTGGTAGGATTGTGTGCTACGCGTCTCTTAACAACGCAGACGGTTGGATTGATCCAAATACCCTCATTATGATCATTTATAGTACAAGATTCGTTCTCATCTTGATCGTTTCTTGTACAAGATTCAATGCCAACACCAATATCACCTTGATCTCCAATGTTTTCATCAACTATTTTGTTTGATAAAGCACTATAGACCATTTCGTACTTGTCGGATCATTGACATAGAACACTTGTTTAGCTTGAGAGGCTAGAATGAAAGGCTCATCTTTGTACCCCACCCTGTTGAGATCCACTTGCAAAAATCCTGACTTATCCATTCGTATGCCACTATTATTTTCAACCCACTTGCAACCAAATACAGGAATTTGAAACTTTGCGTAATCAAACACCAAAATGCGCTCGATAACCCCAAAATATGACAAATTTGCAAATTTCGGATTTAAGTCATTCGCACTTGATATGTGCATTGCTTCAGCTACCAAGGTAACACCACTATTTTGCATAGTACTTTTATCATCCTGTTCTTTGGTATAAAATGTGTATCCATTAATTGCGTATGCGCTATAAGAAAACACAATTATACTTGGACCATAGGCTAAACATCTCAACCTTTCTGTTACTGAAGCAGGATCTGAACGATACTTTTAATAAATATGTTCCCTAAACCACGGTATGAAACTTCGATTGTGCTCTCGTACTATCCAGTTCTCATTTCTATTCGGATTTAAATCTCGGAGAACAACCTTGTGCATTTCAACATACGGCTCAACCTCAATCTCATTGTGCAGAACATACAAGTGCGCTTGATCCCGTTCGACCATTGATACTGTCACAACTTTATTTCCAATTAGCCTTTTTCCTTCTTTTTTTTCGACAATATGAGATTTGGGGAGTCCAATTGATTGAACATTTGACAAATATTCAGTACAAAACTCAACCGCTTCTTCAACAACGTATCGTTCGGCAATACAACCCTCTGGTCGACTTCTGTTTTTCACGTACCCTTTTAATATTTTCATATAACGTTCAGCAGGGTACATCCATCTCATATAAGCTGGTCCGCACAATTTAGTCTCTTTCACAAGATGAACGACTAGATGAACCATTATGTCAAAAAACGAGGGAGGAAAATACATTTCAAGATCACATAAAGTAACAACTATCTCTTTTTGCAATGTTGGTAAGATCGCGAGATCGACCACCTTACTGCAAATTGACCTGAAGAAGAAACACAGCTTAGTTATTGCGCTTCTTACTTTTTCTGGCAGAATATAACGCATACCTATTGGTAAAAAATGTTCCATTATAACATGGCAATCATGCGTCTTCAAACTCTTTAACTTGAGGTCTTTCATGGACACAAGTCTTCTAATATCTTAAGAGTAGCCGTCTGGAACTTTAACTTCACTAAGGAACTTACACAATGTTTTCTTCTCCTTTCTAGATAGAGTGTAAACAGCAGGTGGCAGATATGTTCGTCTTCCTTTCGTCACGGGTCCCAATTCAGTTCTCATTCCCATGTTTACCATGTCCTTCCTTATGTTAAGGCCATCCTTAGACTTTCCTTGTATATTGAGTAACGTACCTATGACGCTGTCAAATACATTTTTTTAATATGCATAACATCCAGGAAATGTCTTATGTACAACGACTTCCAATATGGAAGTTCAAAAAAAAATTGACTTCTTCTTCCACCCACCTTTGACAAGTAAATGTGCAAAAGGCTTGCCAAACTGAGTGCTCACATCTTTCACCTTTTCAAAAATTTGATCACCTAACAAAAAAGGCGGGGTTGTACGATGTTCGGCCTTTCCATTGAATGCTTTTCTCCACCCACGGTAGTGATGATTAGAATTTAAGAATCTACGATGGCCGAGAAAGACATTCTTCTGACAAAGCTCCAATCGTGTCGTATCGGTTTCATCTTCACAAACAGGACACGCCTTTTGACCTTTATTGCTGTACCCGGATAGATTTCCGTATGCTGGAAAATCATTAATTGTTCCAAACAACATCGCCCTCAAGTTGAAACTTTCTTTCCTATACCCATCGTAAACCTCTACACCGTTCTCCCACAAAAACTTTAAATCTTCGATTAAGGGTGCCAAGTATACGTCTATGTCATTCCCTGGTTGTTTAGGCCCAGAAATTAGCATAGATAACATCATGTACTTACGCTACATACATAGCCACGGAGGTAGGTTATAAATCATAAGAATCACAGGCCATGTGCTATGCGAGATACTTTGAATACCATGCGGGTTCATTCCATCAGTAGACAATGACAAGCGAAGGTTTCTTGCTTCTTTTCCAAATTCAGGATAATCAGTATCAACTTTCATCCATTGTGGTGAGTCTGCCGGATGTCGCAACTTTCCATCAATAATTCTTTCATCTGCATGCCAAGTCAAGTGTCTTGAATCGGTTTCACTATGATACATGCGTCTAAATCTCGGAATTATAGGAAAATACCATAAGACTTTTGCCGGAGACAACCTTTTCTTATATCGAGGGGCACCGCATTTAGGACACTCATTCAACGCTGCATACTCGTTTCGAAACAAAACGCAATCGTTTGGACATGCATGTATCTTATCATAGCTCATGCCAATAGAGGACAACATCTTTTTGGCCTCATACGTTCGATTGGGAAGAACATTATCATCTGGTAGCATATATTTCATAAGGGCTAATAACTCTGTGAAACTTTTATCCGACCATCCATTGTCCACCTTTAAGTTGTACAACTTTAACACCGCAGACAATCTTGTAAATTTTGTACAACCCTCATACAACGGTTTCTCTGCATCGCTTACCAACCTCTCGAACATTTTGGGACAATCCTCAAGATCTTCTTCAAGCGCTTCTGTAATCTCTTCGACTCGATCATAATCATATGTGTCTGTGCAATCGTCGTTTGAAGCATACTTCGTATTACACCTCGACTCAACATTCCCGTTACTTTTCTCACCATGCATTGTCCAACATGTATAACTTCTATCAATTTCAAACCGTAGTAAATGCGATGCCAACTTATTCCCGTCAACCTTACCCCCATAACAGCAACCCAAGCAAGGACACGGCATTCGAATCGGGTCTTCGGAGTGCGCAACCGCAAACTTAACGAATTCCCATACCCCTTTCTCGTACTCTTTCGACAATCAGTTTGAATTCATCCATGTTTTATCCATGTCTTAATTAAGCTAAACAAATGCTTTTGCTTCGTGGTTTCTCTATCAGGTACTAAGGAATTCTGTCAAGATAAGAAATAGCTATCATCATTATGTCTTGATCAGAATACCTAATGAGATCCTATAAAGTGTGAATAATAGAAATAAATCTTGTCAAACCACTCAAGTCTTGAAATAGAATGTTATGCAACTATAGTACAAAAATATACTACTGTGAATAAGCAACACTTAAGCAATACTTAATGAGATCCTATAGCTTTCATATTGGTTAAGTTGGTAGTTAGCTAAAGATAGGAAGTTACAGTTGTCTCGATTGTTTGAGTCTCTAAAAGAAGACAGTACCTTATTTCAGCCTACCCCCAATTTCTTAAAGAAGACATTACCTTATTTCAAGGTAATATAAGTCCACAAACCAAAAAACTGGTTGAGAGACACTAAATTGAAATTAAATAGAACCATAAACAATAAACTATAAGCAGAAAACAACAAACTATGAGCAAGAAGAAAGGGCTAGTAACCTGAGTTGGACATGATGTGAGAGACGGGTAGGTTTGAATCGGCGTTGTACAAGTAGAAACCAGAGCCTTCAAAGTAACTGTAAAATTAAACACACACGATGCAGTTAAATACACCACTACTAACACAATATCAAAAAAAACCCAATCTAGATTGAACATATTAAAGTTAGTTTCTATACTGCAAAATTCATCATAATACCAGTAATTTGAGAAAGAAATTTACTAATAAGCCAGATTCAACAATTTAGGAATTTACTGAATAAACTATTTAGGAACTCCTAACATTTGCAACACAAAAATAAAACAATAAGGGAGACCACAGGTACCTATATCAAATGGTTAAAACCAATGAAACCAGTATGACACATCCAAGGCAGATAAGTTGGTAACTATTGTTTTTCACTTCTAACTCTTCTTTTTGATTGATATTTAACTCTACTTGTTCGTGATATTTTTCTTTTTGGTAAACTTTTTAATTAAATTATTTACTTTTGATAACTTCAGCAGAATGAATGCATAAAGAAAGTTAAGATTATATCCATTTCCTTTGTACATCTCTCAACTCTCAAGTATATTCCAAGTTAATATGACAACTCATCATTTAAAATTATCTAACAAATTCTACAAGAGCATATTATAAATTAGAAAAGTAAAGTCCACATAGAATAAGTAAAAACACTGGCTGCTTAATATATGCTTTGGTGGGTTTTATATTTCTCCTCTATTTCTTTCCTCAAAATAACAATCATGCCCTTTTATATATTTTTCTACTGCAAATGTGACAAGTGAAGCTTAGTTTCGCTGGAACTGGTAATCCTTAGTCTATCTCATAAGTTACATGGAAGGAAGTAACTACTACTTCAAAAACATTAACTATGATACAAGTTCTCCCTACAGTAACAAATGATGCGTGAGATTTTGAGGGGGAGGAAAGATTACCATAACCAGAAAACTAAATTTATTCCAACTCAATTTACAGAAAACCCATTCATTAGTTTCAACAACATCCGTATCAGAAAGCAACAATGATTTGTTCAAATTTCGCAACACTATAGCCTTGTACCATTGCTATTTGACAAACCCTAACGCCAATTGCAATGACTGATAAAACCTTTTCTGATTAAACAAACCCTAACGCCAATTGCAATGATTGTATTCAAAATTCGAGCATATATAAAACCCAGCTAACCGAACAAGATTCATTAGAAATCAAAGATACCTGATGTGAAAATCAAAATCGATTCGAACTCAGCTATGCAGAATGGGAAGATATGGGTTGCTCAGCTACGGTGGCGAACAAGATTTGTTATCTTCGCGTGTGAACTTTGTTGCTGAGCTACGGTGGAGAAGAGAAGAAGATGATTGTAGGATGAATGTGGTTGCAGTGAAGAGAAGGAGATGATTGTAAGGCTCTACGACGGCGATTTTGGGCGAGAAATAGTGATGAACAGTAGCAGTGTTGCGAAGGGAGATATGGGTTTCGTTAGCTTAGAGAAGAACAGTACTGAAGGAAAATAGCGTGTTTTGTTAATTTTGTTTTAGAAATTTTAATTTTAAATTAGCTACGAGAGCGCTTTTCAAAAGCGCCTTTTTATCCCCCCCTATACCAGCGCTTTTAGAATAAAAGCGCTTTCGTATCCTACACTTATAGCAGCGCTTTTGAAAGCGCTTTCTTAAAATGCCCTATACCAGCGCTTTTAGAAAGCGCTCTCGTACCCCCACCTTTACCAGCGCTTTTTGAAAGCGCTCTCGTACCCCCCCCTTTACCAACGCTTTCTAGAAAGCGCTCTCGTACCCCCACCATTTACCAGCGCTTTTTTCCCTTGTTTTTTTGTTTTGTTTTTAGCGAAATCTGTAAGAGCGCTTTTCCCTAAAAGCGCTCTCGTAGGGGTGCTGCTAAAAATCATATTTGGCGTAGTGGTAGTTCAGGAACTAGGTTGCATCATTAAAGAAGTTGAAGCTAGGAAAAAAGAGAAGATGAAATTGAAGTTGGAAAACGAAAGGAAGAAGGCCAAACTGCTCAAGCTTTTGTTGACTCTTTCATGGTGTTTGTTCCTTGTTTACCAGAAATGGTAGTGAGATTCAAGTTGTTTGTTGTCTGTAATATTTTTCTGTTTTAGTGCCTAGAGGAAGAATAAATGTGTTTATTTCGTCCCTGTTAGAATCAATTATTGACTCAATCAGTACTTGAAATAGTTTTGTTTATCGCCCCTATATGTTTGGAGAAATTTATATTTCATCCCTATTTACTAATGATTTGTTTGAAGTACATATTTGTTTGTAAATGGTTTGTTTGTAGTACATTTTAATGTAGAACATAAAGGCTTACAAAACACAAAAAAGACAAAAATGGCACATAATTATGTCTCAAATACTTAAACCATAATGATGTTTGATATCTCAAACTTACATAAAGCCAAAAATGGCATATAATTATGTCTCAAAATACAACAAAGATACACCATGCATAAACCAGTTTGATGGTACATATCTCAAAATTACATAAAGTCAACAAAGCCATACATTGGCCAACAAAGTCAAAAGGCATCAAGACAGTTCCATAAAAAGTTTCTTAATCAAGACAGTTCCATAGGTTGTGATGGATCACTTCCTGCTCCTTTGAGTTTTTTGGTTTTAAGCACCCTTGTCCTCTCACTTCTTCTTAACTCCAACTTTCTTGCAACTTTTGGTTTTGGTGTCTTCTTTTTCTGCAAATTATAGAATATTAGATATACAACCACGCCAAAGAATTATTCCAAATTATGATTAGCATCTATAATAAACTCAACTGGTTTATGAACTGTTGGAGTAGTAGAAACAGTTGCAAGTGGCACATCATCAGCAGGTGCAGTCAAAATATAGTCTGGGGCAGAAACTTGTACATCATCAGCAGGTGCACTTGCAAGTGATGATGTTGCTGCAGTTTGTGCATGCGTATCAGGGCCAGTTTCAAATAGTTTTAGTTGAGATTGAGTTGCCTTAAATGCTGCTGCAGGATCTACAACAAGCATTTCAAACTTAGGGTCAACATCAGTTTGTGTTACATTATGTTGAGGTTCAACTCTTACAGTTTTGGCATTGGTAGCCTGACTTTGGTCATGTGTTGAAGCTTCAGCATTGGTAGCCTGACTTTGGTCATTTGTTGTAGTTTCAGCATTGGTAGCCTGACTTTGGTCATTTGTTGCAGTTTGAGAATTACTTGGATGACTTTGAACATCAGTCTTCTTTGGCTTTCTCTGTACAAAAAATTCAGCTTCATCACATAACACATCAGTAACCTTAATAATAACATATGCCAATTATAGACAACATCAGTACCTTTCTTTTTTTGAGCCTTAGGGTAAGCTTCTTTACTTGTACAACTTCTTGCATTATGGTCATGTACACCACACCTTGTGCAGCAGTAAGTTTTTTTTTGTCCTCACCTTATTAGGGTCCTCATCAGGTTCCTTCCTCCTTAGCTTTTTTGGCCTTCCAGGTCCTCTTTTATATGATGGAGGCAACATCTCTTCCATGTCAACCTCTGGCCACATGTCTTGTCCATTATTTGGACTTACACTATAGCTATAACATTTCGCATAAGCAACTTTGGAATAATAATCATCCACAAAATCCTCAAGCCTTTGGTTCTTAAACCCTAGTGCAGCTACTGCATGTCTACAAGGGATGCCCACTAATTCCCAAAAGTTACAAGTACATGTTTTTTAGATGTATCCACAATGAAACTATTCTTGGTATGGATATGTTCAACTTGCCACAAATTGTCACCAGATCAATTTGGTATCCAATTCCCTGCATGTTCCACCTCTTTATCCAACCTTATTCTAGGCCTAGGCATTATCCTATGTTTCCATCTCTCAACCCTTTCTCTTAAGCTTGCATTCCTATTCATGAGGTAGTTTCTTATCCATTCACACATAGTTAATATTGGTTAATCTCTAGCCACTAATATAGTGCTATTAAAAGCCTCAGACACATTATTCATAAGCACATCACATCTAGGATAAAAAGAAAATGCATGTTTACACCAAGATTTAGTAGGTATGGCTGACAACCACTCCCAAGCCTTAATATTTAGCTCCTTCAATTCTTTTATCTTCACCTCCAAAGCTTGGATATATGTGGCTTTTGCAGCTGCCATCATTAAGTCTCTGATCTGTTTCCCTCCCCCAAACTTCTTTTTGAAATTGACATATAAATGCCTAAGACAAAGTCTGTGTTCAACCCTTTCAAACAGTTCTTCAAAGGCAAGTATCAAACCCTGCAAGCCATATATAAATAGTCATGGATGAGATACAAAAAAATCTTCATTCAAGGATCATATCCAAAAAGAGATACATAGTTAGGGATGAGATCTAAAAAATTTCAAATTACCTTTTGTTGGTCAGAGATGAAAACCCATCTCTTATCTTGACCAATATCCTCCAAAATCAATGTAAGAAACCACCTCCATGACTCCTTTGTCTCAGTTTCACATACACCAAATGCTATGGGATGGTATTGGTCATTTGGATCTCTACCAACTGCTATAAGAAGAGTCTCTCTATACTTGGTCTTGAGATGACATCTATCAACACCAATGAATGGCCTACAAGATGTTGTGAATCCCTTCTTAAGCCCATCAAAGCAAAAATAGAAATTGTCAAACCTTGGTTGGAGTGTGGTGCAATTCTTGCCAGATCAATTTTACAAGTGTTCCCCATGTTAACTCTCCTTAATTCTGCAGAGTATCTCCATAAAAGGTTGTAGTGATTCACTGCATCACCTTCAATCAATGCCTTTGCAATTTGTTTAGCCTTCCATGCCTTGCTCACAGTTATACCAACAGCAAAGTTACTCCTTATTTCAGAGACAATATCACGAATCTTCACACCATCAGAAGATGCCATTCTAGCCGCCACAGTTTTAGCAACCCACTTGGTACATTATTCAATACCCTACCACACATGTGACTTCCAACCCACTTCTTCATTCTATACGTGTGCTTATTCCCAACTTTACTTACTAGTGCTAAAAATCCACATTTGCCCTTGCAAATTACCCTTACTCTGACTTTGTCATTTTTTACAAACTTGATCTCCCTCCCATTTAATACAGACCATTCAATAATTGCTTCTTTAAACTCATTTAGTGATACAAACTCCAACCCCACTTTGAATATGTAATTCTTGCTCAGATCCTCCTTCTTAAACCTTGGATATTTTGGGTCCTTCTCTCTATCAGATGCATTAGGGTCACTACTATCAAGCTCATCACTAGCATAGTTTGTCTCCATCTCCTTATCCACACCAATTGTTGACACTGCATTGTCAACACTAATTTGAACTTTCTTTGGAGTAAGCTTGTGCTTCTTTGCTGGAACTTTGACCCTACATTTTTTGCTATTTGCTGAGTCTTCATCAAAGCAGTCATCAAACCCAAGAGCCTTCTCATTATCGCTGTCATCAAATGATAAACCATCAGCTTCAAAGTCATTATCCTCACTGTCCTCACTATCCTCAGTTTCATCACATACTTCAACATCATTGCCTACTTGAACATCATCACCTCCACCAACATCATTTCCTACTTGAACATGTTCACCTCCACCTACATCATTGCCTACTTGTACATCATCACCTCCACCTATATCATTTCCTACTTGAACATCTTCAACTCCACCAACATCATTGCTTACTTCTACTGCATTGCCTTTAAGCTCGACATATATGTTGACTACAAATTTCATTTCTAAAGCATGTTGATATATATTGTAAGCATTCACATCACTGGCCATTCTACTATACCTATCAGCATCATTGTTATACCACCATAACTAATATTCTGACTGCTCAAGACCAGTTATCTCTTTCACAATCCCCGTTGCTTCAAATAAGCTCCATCTATCCGGATCGATTTCTAATGCATGCCCATTCCCCCCACTCTAATATACAATACAGTCCCTAAAAAATCTACCCCCGTAATGAACAATCACAGTGAACTCACCTATAGAACGAAGAACAAATAACAAAGAACAAAGAACTGAAGCGATTGCGTTACTTGATCATGAAGTCGAGCATTTCTCCATCTTCATTCGTTCGTCTCCTCCAACCCAGACACAGAAATTCTAATTTCATCCAACACACATAACCCTAATTTACAGGGACTAAAAGCAAATGTACATTTCTGAATATTTGACATATTTGGTGGGAAACTAATATATATACACGTGTGCAACGTATTAAGCTAAAAAATAAATATAAATCATTTCCACATCAGCAACGTTAGTTCGGTCAGCTTTTTTTTAACAGAATTCTAACCCCAGGGACTAACGCCAACGTGAAAATGAGATATAAGGATTCAGACCCAAAAAAAAGATACAGAGACTAAATTCAAAAACTCACTAACTTACAGGGACCAAGGGACTATATATATATATATATATATATATATATATATATATATATATATATATATATATATATATATATATATATATATATATATATATATATATATATATATATAAAGCGTGCTAGTTTGTGGTATACAATTTTAAATTCAATTTTCATTCACTTTTTTTCCTCACATACTGACTTGAACGTTAGAATGCTAATATTGCAGGTCAGTCATTTTTCCACTGCATCGGAAGTTATGATCCGCTGTAATCCTCCATTATCCCCTATTATCTCTTTGACTTTGGATCCGTAATAGAATAATAATTAAGAAAGTTCGTTTCAATTTATGTTATCTATTTAATTTTAGGATTGATTATGCTTTTGAAAATTAAAAAACATGTTGTAAAATAGTAAAGTAGAAAAAGAGTAATGTCAAAGGATCATTTCAGAAAACTATCATCTACATCAACCACTGCATAATAATCTATTTTATAAAATATTTCATGGTTTAATATCGAGGATGTGTATACTACACATTGCTTAGGAGTTGAAAAGAGTGAAGTTTTTATGTGTTGACAAAGCAACCTGAGATTTCTCTATTAGAACAGCTTATGGATTACTGTGTAGTTGACATTTTTTCGTATTTTTTGGAAGTTAAGAGTAGAGGAGCATGAATTGCATTGAAATAGAAACCAGAACACAATTAGATATAACTTAAACTATAAAACAGGGTTCGATCAATATCCCATAAATTACCTTTAAAACCCCACATACAATATAATTGTTGCCAATTTTTTATTAAAGCACTTGCATATATCACAAATATTTATCGGGGTTTAAACTTCCACCAGTGTTTTTTTTAATCGTAAAAATATTAATTTCTGCTTTATAATTTATTTCAAGAGAATATATAGCAGGCGTTTCATATACAATTTTATGTTTTGTTTTATAAAAATCAATAAATAATTTAAAATTGTATTCAATTTTCTTATCACTACGAAGTCTCTTAATCTTTTTACTAAGTTGATTTTCAATTTTAGTTATATATACATCTTAAACATGTCAAACATTTTATTTTTATTCTTTATTAAGTATACATAAGTATAATCAGAACAATCGTCGATAAAAGTGATAAAATAACGTTTAATATTTCTAGTTAAAGTTAATTCACATCTAGGGGGTCAAATTCCTTAATAATTGATTTATGCGAGGTCCTAGTTATTTTAGCCTGACTACAATATTCACATTTATTTGAATCATTGACATTTAATTTAGGAATTAGGCCTAAGTTGACTACATTAGAAATAACTCGCTTATTAATGTGACAAAGTCTAGCATGACAAATATTAAAATCACCCAAAGAGTAAACAGAAGGAGACATTTTATTCAAATCAAAACTCAACTTTTTTTTTGACCGAAATCAAAACTCAACTTAAACATGCCATGAGTGGCGTACCCTTTCCCAACAAAAAATACTATTTTTAGTGATGGTGTACAAACCAGACCCTATAGTTTCACTAAACCTTATTTTAAAGTAAACCAGAAACAAGATACTTCCAAATTTTAGGAACGTGCATGACGTCCTTGAGGATCAAAGTCTTTCCGGAGGTAAATTTTAGCTCCACGTCTCCAATTCCAGCAACATTAGTGGTGTGAACATCCCCCAACAACACTCTCTTATCTTCAGCATTCATGTATGTCTTGAACATAACACGATCATAACAAACATGACGAGAGGCACCAATATCTATCCACCAACCATGTTAACTTTAGTGATCATAGCAATGAATTGCTCATAAGTCAAATTAACCTGTGCATCAGAGTCAGCAGCAAATTTAGATCTGCTTTTACATCTCTTAGCTATATGACCCGACTTTCCACAATTATGATTCAGTTCATCTATTATAATTATGGGGTTTCAACCACCACAAATCATCGGACTTTTTTTAAATATTGTAAAAGAAATAAAAATAAATTGTAAAATAAAAATAAAAAACATGATATAATTATTTTGAAAAATAAATAAATACCAAAATAGAAATCATTTTTAAAATATAAAAATAATCGTAAGAAGGAAAAGAGAATAATAGTAAATAATCTTTTATTCACAAACTTACTATCATGTGTGACTATCATGTGTGATGAATAAACACATTAATATTATTTATTTCTAATTTCAAAAAAAAATAGTTTAGTAAAAAATTTGTAATATAAATGACAAAAGTGTAAAAATAATATACTTTAAATCTAATATACAATGCAAACAGAATGTAAACAAATCATTAGTATATGACAAAGAAAAAACTTTAAAGACTAACCGAAAACATTATTTTGACTATAATTTACTCTTTAATGTAATAACATTGTCTTTTTTTTTTTTTTGAAGAATATCTATAGTTAGAGATAGTGGAAGTAATTGATGTTTATCTAGCAATCATTCTGCCGACGAAGCAATTGCATGTCAAGGTCACCAACTCACCATGTCGATCAAAGACATAGTACATCGACAGAGCTTTTTTCTATAAATAGGTTGGTGAGTTAGTTGGATGCACCATTGGAATTTATTTACGTAAAACAGAAGCTGACCCCATGCATGTATGACTTTGCAATTTTTTAAGTTAGTTAGCTATATTATAGATTGTCTTTTTGACATTAGGATCAAATCAATGTTTAATAAAAACAAATGAGTTAACTTTGGGACCCGATGCCTAAAATACACTTTGCAATTTGCATTGCAACCACTGCCATCACATAAGATGCCACTATCATTGCCTGGCAATTGATTCGTTATCTCCACCAAACTTTCATAGTTTCTTCTACCTTACGACTCACTTTTTAGATAATTTTAAATTAGTTTGATTTTGATTAAAATATGTGTATGTAGTCTTCGAACGTTGCATGATTCTGCCATTTATATCATGTTATAGAAATAACTAAAAAATTAATATATCAATTGCTATCAATTTTGATTGAACTCTAATTCTTGGATTGTTGGAGCGTAACTGATCACGTAAAAACTTATATAAGATCGTTTTATATAAATTTTAATATTTGGGATATTTAATTTACTTCATTAAATTGTCATTATACATAAGCGTGTGATGTTTTTAACGGCTACAAAAGACGGAAAAATTGGCAACCAAAACGGCCATACATGTGTCTGGAACATTAAACTTCAAACGCTCTCTGTACACATGTGATTGTTAGACACTGACAATTCTAGTTGAAAATATATCAAATATTTGTGAGGATTTGAACTCTGGCAAATATTTGTGACTAATGTTAGGAGTATATTTACTGCCAAAATTTGGCAACAAATGTATGTTTTGTGGTTGGTAATATTTTAGAAGTTTTACAGCCCACAAATTTAATCACATTACTTTTGTAATATAGCGAACCAAGCTTTATAATAAGAGCATTACAATGGTTGAGTCATTGATAATTAGGTATGTTTGCATTATGGTTGCGCGGTTTTGACTTTAAAAATTATCGGAACTATAAGAAAAAAATATGTAGTTTGATTTAGTTCGGTTGACTTTTATAAATTAAACCGAATTAAACCAAATCAAACTAAACTAAACCAAACCAATTCAGTTTAAGTTGATTCAGTTTTTACAATATTTTTATTGAATCATATATTTAGTAAATAGAACTCATAATACATCAGCAAAACACATCATATTTGGATATAAATTTCTCATTTAATAATACAAATATCATATTAGGCAAAAGGATAAATAACATAAAACATTAGCATAAAACAATATCAAAAACATTATGATGAAACAGAAAAACATAGGAGATGAGAGATTAAAGAAAATAAAAAAGAAAGAACAAAAGAGATGAGAGATTATATAAGAGGAGGTGCGGTAAAAACGAAATTGAAAGAGAACAGAAGTATAAAAATGAGAAGATGAAAAGGAAAGAACATAAGAAAGGAGAGATTGGAGAAGAAGATGCTAGATGTACCTTGTGAAGAAGATGAGAAAAATGCATGATATTGCTAGGAGAGATTAGAGATGGCTGAAACAAAAACCCTAAGTGTGAGGAAGAGAAAATCATTTGTAATCGTAAGATTAAGGAATAATGAGTTTGGATGTAGGTTAAATGAAGTTTGAATTGTAACATAATGTAGTTCGATTTGCCTCGGTTCGGTTTGTAAAATACAAACCACAAACCGAACCAAATGGTGTGGTTTTATTAAAAAATGGCCAAAAATATTAGAACAAAACACTGATTTTTGCGATTTTCAATTTGGTTTGATTCGGTTGGCGGTTTTTTATTGGACCGGTTCAGTTTTAAACTCCACTTACCATGATAAACAATGTAGATGTGTAACTGTTATCGTGTCTTTATCATATTTATTCTCATTACCTTCGTGTCTTTCCTTTGAATATTATCTTTTGAAAAATCTCCAATTCATTTTTATGTGTCTAACATTCTCACAATTGTAGTATATGATTTATCATCTGACTCTTAACTTGTCGAGATTATCATATTGTCTCTCTAATGATTTTTTTTTGTTTTTCTTCTCCCACGTGGTTGTGTAACTAGAGCTTCAGTATTATTAAGAGTAATAATCAAGTCACGCTTCTTTCTTCTAATTTCTGCATTTAGCATGATATTTTTAACCATTAACACTATCAACGTCTCATTCTGAGGTGAATTAGTTAGGGTCACAACAAGAATTTTTCAATTATCAAGCAAGGAACTAAGATATAATCAGGCTTGCAACTCATCATCCAGTTTAATAGCATTAGCTTCCAACTGATTTGGAGTATTATGGAAAATACTCATGTTTTGTCATTGAGTCACCATCATTGTATTTCATATTAATCAGCTTCCTGATAAAAAAAAATTATTTTGCATGTTCTTACGCTTATACAACTCTTTTAATTTTTATCACACTTTTTTTTTGCATCAATTTCGGATTTAAAATATGGATATACACTAAGGTTCAACCATTTTTTATCATAACAATTGTCTTTCGATTCATCATATTTCATTTAACGTTATACTTATCACTCCATTCATCTTCTTTGTTGTATAGCATGTCTTCCATGAGAGTATTCCAACGTGCATAATTAGTAGACTTGAGCTTAATCACATTAGGCTCTTGATTTTCCATTTAAAATGCACAAAATTGTTGAAGTGTAATCGAAATTCAACATATTTAGTTTCAATATTTGCATTTCAATTTAATTTGAGTTTCATTTAGTTGTTTTTGGTGGTATAAATACTAAACTTAAGTTTAAGTTTGGAATAGAATTCACTTTATAATCGATTTCAGTTTGAAAGAGAAAGTTAGCTAGAATTCTCTCTCTTCTTCATCTTTATCGTCAACCTTGTGCACTAATAATTGGTATCTAGAGCTCCGGTTAGATTCACAGAGAAACACAAATGTACGTGAGGCGTGTGTGATTGATTGCTAATTCAATTCACAGTGAATTATATATCAGATCCGGAACAAAATCACATTTCTTGATTCTAAGGGATTGGGAAACACGAGTGTTGATAAGATCTGAGTGAATTTGCACAAGAACGAACATGAAAGGAGGAAACAGTAGCTTGAACACACAACTTTCAGTATTTAATTGAAAGAACTAAAATCGGCGGATGATTCAGATGCGTGTGTTATTTGACGCTCAAAATGTTCTTGATCTCGTCAATGACAGTTACACATCGGTTGCAAGAGATGCAACTGAAGTGCAATGAAACGCACAAAGAGAAATAAGGAAGAAGGATCAAAAGGCGTTATTCTATATCCATCAGTGTATGGATATGAATATGTTTGAGAAAATCGATGATTCAACTACGACAAAGGCTGCTTGAGACACACTGGTACTGTGCTACGATAGTGATGCATTAGTGAAGAAGCTGAAGCTTCAGAGTCTATGTAAGCTGTATGAGAATTTAAACATGAAGAACAACGAGAAGATACCAGATTACATCTCTAGAATGATTGTGGTCACCAATGAGATGAAGGCTTGTGGATAAACGCTCTCTGAAGTTATTGTTGAGAAGGTACTGAGATCACTCACTCCTCAGTTTGACTAGATTATTTTAGCAATTGAACATTCTAAAAACATCAGCACCATGATTTAGCCCCTCCATTTTTCTTTAAATTCCATTCTCTCAATCACATAATCTAGATATTTCTAATCTCTTAAATCATATGCTTTCTCAAAGTCCACTTTGAATAGCAGAGCCTTCTTCTTCCTTCTCTTGGCATCATCAACCAACTCATTTTTATTAGAACACTATCTACCATTTGACTCCCCTTCAACAATGCAAATTTAATGTCTGAAATAACTTTATGCACCACCTTTTTCAATCTATTTTCTAGAATATTAGCTTAACACTTTATACATGCAGCTAATCAAGGATATAGGCCGACACTCAATTATCTTTACTAGATTTTTTTTTTGGAATAAGAGATATAAACGAACTATTAGCCCCTTCGAAGAACCAGCCCATTTACATGGAACTCTGAAATGAACCTCTTAAAATACTCTGTGACCGATTCTTAGAATTATTTAATCAATCCAAAATTTAGTTCGTCCAATCCTGGACTCATCGAGCCTTCGCATCCCCAAACTACACCCCTAATTTTCTCCTCTAAGAAATCTGCAATAAGATTATTATTATTATCTTCTTCTCCATTATCGTTAAACTCAAAATCCTTCAACTCAGATCTATTTACCATCGAGTTCACAAACAGCCCCGAATAGTGTTCAAAAATTCCTTGCTTAATTTATTGAACCACATTAACTATTTTATCTTCGTCCTCAATGCCATTGATCTCATTTATTTTCCTGCAATTAGCTATACATCAATGAAAAAATTCGTATTTACAGCGCCTTCCTTTAGTCACTTCACACGCAAATTTTTCCATAAAATACTAGCTTTTAGTCTTGAAAGATTGACTAAGGTTGACGCAACCTTTTGTTTATATTTTATCTCATATGATGTCAAAACTGAATTTTCCCCTTTTATTTCCAAGTTTTTCACATCCTTTTTAGCCGCCTCTATTTCCCCGTCCAAATTAGCCATATGACTCGTACTCGACTCTTTTAGATGATTTTAATCAGCTTTATTTTCTCTTTTAGAACATATGTTCCCCATCCTTGAACATCACACGACCTCCATTTTTCTTCCACAAACTTGTGGCACTCCTCCAAATCTCTCCAACATTTTAACATGCGGAAAAGTTTCAAACTCCAATTCATTACTTACTCACTTAGAATAATTGGGCAATGATCGCACAAGCCCTTTACCATGCACACATGTATACATGACGGCCACTATTGGATCCAATTTTCTAAAATCAAGAATCTATCAATTTGGTTCATGGAAGATGCATCTAATTTTAACCAAGTGAACCTCCTACCGGAAAGCGGTAAGTCAATTATCTCTGCATCCAATATGAAATTGTCAAACTCAATCATCTCAATTCTTCTAGTGAACACACTTACTCATTTCTACTCCTGATCTTCTCTAATTGAGTTAAATTCTCCCATCAAACACCACCTCGCACTGGGATTCATTCTTAACAAATCTAACAACTTCCTCCACAATCTCCTCTTTCCATACCATCACATGGAGTATATATAAAATTATGGCACTTACAACACATGTCATTGCTAATGTCCCAACATCAAAACATGATGTCAAGAAAGATGTTACAACATCTATCAACAGACAGAACAAAACAGAATCAATCAAACCATACTGTAATCATGCAGACATAAGTTACAGAATGATAAACATCACTCAACACAAATCACAATGTCAGGACAGATGTCTTGACATCATCTGTTGACAGAACACACTTTGACCAATAAGGAAATCATGCAGGATTTAATTGCAGAATGGTAAATAATACAACAGATTGTTAACCTAGTTCGATGCAACATCGCCTACTCCGGAGGCTACCAAGCCAAGAAGGAAATCCACTATAATAATATTAGTTTAAAGCCTAAACAGTCACGATTTACAACTTCTCTCCTAATCACTACCACATGCAACTTCTACCTAGAAATCATCATCTAGATATGAGAAATCACATCTCACTTCCAATCACCGCGGTGATAAAAATAGTATCAATCTCATTTACTGTTTCAAAACAAGTCACAATCACAGTGACAAAATAAAACAGAAGATTACACTTCCAATAAACAATACTTAGTCAAGAACCATAACTAAGAACAATACTTGGTATTGCCTAAAAGATTCAACCAAGAACAATACTCAATTCCATGCTTAAAAACTTTAAGAGTGAGAACACTAACTTGACGACTAGTCAAGTAACAATCAGTTTACCACATGGTATCAAAAGATACATGGGTGACTTAAACATAAGATACTCTCAAAACCTAATACTTCTAACTTCGCCTAATTTTATAATTGTGAAAGACTTAGTTACATTAGGTCTAGAGTTCTCTTTAAATACTCTCCAGCAATCCTTGGGCTTCGAAACCTTTACCCAAATATTACTTGATCCACGAGCTGAGACCTGCAACAAATCTGCAGAAAGATCTCTTTGCATCTTGGAACAAATCTTCAAGTTTCCTAAAGTGTCTCAACATCCAATTTTAGAAACTTTAATTCTGTTGGAGATTTGATTCACTTATTCTTAATTAAATCTTCTTGACCTGCATAAATCATTTAGATATATCCAAAAGAGATATCACAAAATCAAATCAAATATGTCAACATTTAAAACAACATGTACTGATGTTCTTGTTCAGTATGTCACAACATCTGTCAGAATATTTATCTTCATGGCAATCTTCACATTCTGCTGTATCAGCTTGATTAAGATGTTATGACATCTTACCCAGCATCTATCATGAACCATATTTTAGCAAAATTGTTGTCAATCCTAAAACCATGGTACTAATAATATACATTCACTAAGTGGACCTGAATCCCTTCTTGACTCAAACATCCTTCCACACACTGGAAGTGTTCCTTTGTAATCATATTTTTTGCTACAAATTTTTTTCGAATTACATACCATTAGCAGTCCCCCCCCCCCCCCACACTCTCCCATTAATACTCACCAACTTTCCCTTCTTCCTTTACCAGCTTTGTTTCTTGAATGCTGATCACGTCTAAATTGTGTTTTCGAATCAGATTGACAACCTCTTTCATTTTTATCACACCCCCTTCTTCCTTTACCAGCTTTGTTTCTTGAATGCTGATCACGTCTAAATTGTGTTTTCGAATCAGATTGACAACCTCTTTCATTTTTATCACACCCCTTCTTCCTTTACCAGCTTTGTTTCTTGAATGTTGATCACGTCTAAATTGTGTTTTCGAATCAGATTGACAACCTCTTTCATTTTTATCACACCCCCTTCTTCTTTTACCAGCTTTGTTTCCTGAATGCTGATCACGTCTAAATTGTGTTTTCGAATCAGATTGACAACCTCTTTCATTTTTATCACACCCCCTAACTTCATTACATTGTAGCTCATGATTTTCATAATTTAATGTAGTTATCTGTCTCTTGTCACCGCACCTCACCCACTCGATTAACTCCCTCGGTCTTCCATCATATCAACTCTTCTAGCTGCTGATTTGTTTCTTTCATCATGGTGAACTAGTTGTTGCAAAATTTATCCTTCATCCCCTAAATGTGAAACTCCTATATCTTTTCCATACTTCCATCCTCCTTGAGCCACTTCTCTTGCCCTACCATGCAATATGCTCCACGGTCTTTGCTGGATCGTAAGATATTTTTGGATGTTGCCCCACATTTAAGCCTCTCTCTTCTTCTTGTATACCTCCCCTTCTCTAACTCTCTCCCTCTAATGTTTGGACATCCTCATTTAACCCTAGAGAAAATGAGAGAAAAATGGAGTAAAAAATAAAGAAAAAACCATGATTAGAATTTATTTCTAATTTTTTTTTTTTAAAAATTCATAAATAATCAATATAAAATATACTGGCTTATCAAAAAAAAAAAGTATATTGTAATTTGTTGAGAATAAAAAACTATTTATAAAAATAGCGTATCAAAATCTAACCTATTTAAAAAACTTATTCTCTGTAAAAAAAATTAAGAATGTTGGCCAAGAAGCCTACATAACCGTTGGCCACCAAACAATATACAAAAACCTAAAAATACAGCTATACAAAAAACAAAACATAACTTCATTTTCATTTTCCTTTCTCAATCAACTCCCATTACACATGTCAATTTATAAATACAACACGTGTCGTTAAACCACTATACACCAATGACCCAAGCAATAAATAAAGCTTATCATTATCCTTTTCTTCTATCTCAAAAAAAATCTAAAAAAGATTCATAAGATAACCCGTGAAACCACTCATCAAAAAATCACTTTTCATCTGGTTCCACATTCAACGATCCAGATTCACTGTCTCTCTGCAACAACACCAACAACAACCACACCCTTCTTAAAATTCCTGTTTCAAACACATTTCTCTGTCGAGTCATTTCAATTCAAAATCAAAAATGAGTTCTCTAAAATTGTTTCTATTTTCATTCTTTTTAGTTTTTTCGGCAACAGAATCAAAAACGCATTGGGAAGACACAGAAGCTCTAAAACAACTCAAACACAACATAAACCTTAATTCACTGAACCCAGGCTCATGCGTGAGTACCTGGGACTTCACCTACGACCCATGCGAAAATCTCTTCAGCGAGAAATTCACCTGCGGATTCAGATGCGACGTCGTCGTTTCACAGCTGAGTCGAGTCACCGAACTCAGCCTCGACCAAGCTGGTTACTCCGGTTCACTCTCTTCCATCGCTTGGGGAAATCTCCCCTATCTCGAAACTCTCGATTTATCAAACAACTACTTCACAGGTTCCATTCCAGATTCTCTCTCAAACTTAACTCGTCTGAGTCGACTCAGTCTATCATCCAACTCGTTCACCGGGGAAATACCATCCTCCATCGGAACATCTCTTGTAAACCTCCAAGAGCTTTACCTCGACAACAACAATCTCCAAGGAACCATCCCTTCGAGTTTCAACAATCTTAAAAGCTTAACCAGGCTCGAACTTCAACGCAACAAGCTCACCGGAAAAATCACTGATTTGAGCTCTTTGGTGAACCTCTACCACATGGATCTCAGTGACAATGGCTTCTCCGACAACCCATTTTCCTTCCCGGTTTCTTTAGTTCAGATTTCAATCCGGAACAACAACATAAGCGGTGGTTTAGCCTCAGAAGCCTTCAAGAACTTGATGTATTTACAAGTACTTGATTTCACCTCCAACAAAATCAACGGCTATGTACCTTCTATATTCTTCCAGCTTCCATCTTTACAACAGTTAACACTTTCATTCAACGAGTTTTCCTCCATTGAAGCTCCATCATTCGGAACAGTAACACAGTCACTACAAAGCGAACTCATAGCAGTTGATTTGAGTAACAATCAGCTTCAAGGCTTTTTACCTTCGTTTCTAGCTTTTTTGCCTAGGCTATCTTCTCTGTCTTTGGAGAATAACCGGTTCACCGGTTTGATACCGGTTCAGTTTGCATTAAAGACGGTTTTTCCTGGAACCGGAGTGGCTCCGTTTGGGAGGCTGTTGTTAGGGGGGAACTATTTGTTGGGAGGGATACCTCGTCCTTTGTTGGTGCTTAAACAAGATTCTGCTAATGTGAGTTTAGTTGATAATTGTTTGTTTAGGTGTCCTCATGTTTTCTTTTTTTGTCAAGGGGGGCAACAGAAATCGTCCTCGGAATGTAGTCGTGTGATTATTCCTTAAATGATGATGAATTTATTATGATCATGGTTTTTAATTGTACATTATTCATTTGGTTTGGTTTGTTTCTTTGTACACTAATCAATTTGTATTATTATTATTATTGTTGTTATTTATTATGGTTTGTTGTTTGGTCAATGAAAGAGGATGAAGTTATAGACTTTGAGTCTTTTACATGACGTTGTAAGTTACTCCTAATAGGGAAATGTAGTAATAAGCATGTGAAGTTATGATGGGGCCTCAGTGTCAGTGAGGGTTCGGTCTTACAAAGATGATGAGGAAGTAGTAGGTATGGACCATTGTCAGACTAGAAAATAGAGAAGTTTTGTCAGAGAAGTTAAATGAAGAGATAAATGATTTGGTCTTGCTAGTGAATTTCTAGTGAATTTGAGTTGAAAGAACAATTGTTGAAGGTTTTAACTTTAAGAATTGAATATAAAGACTATAAAAATATTAGTTTTATTTGAAGTTTTAGTGATATATGCCCTTAAAATATATGTTAACATTTGCTTAAAGAATTTGATAGAGTATGCAATATAAGAGTATATACTCTCAATTTAGTGCCGCTCTGACCCAAACATCTAAGGGTTTAAAGAAGAAAAGTTGAGAAATTTAATGGGAATTTCTTATCTCACACTATCTACTTGAAAAGTACTCTATCTAATTCTAAAAATGTTATTTGGTTTTTAGAGATATATTTTCAAATGCACTTATTTGTTAAATGTTAGATTATTTTATGAGATGTATCATTAGAAAGCATTCAGAGATATATCTCCGTCTTGCAACAAAAAATATTCGGAGATGTATCTCTTGGAGATAGTAGATTCTAAGTATTTTTAAGTGATTCTCAGATGAAATAGTCAAAAAGTATACTATGATGAATTCGACAATACAAAGGATATGCAAAAAATGACATATATAAAGTTATGGTACTTTGCGCCCTCTCTGGTACCAGATGATTAAAATAATCATCAAACATAGCATCCATATCTATGTGTTTCATAGTGGGAGGGGCAGACTGTAACACTTCAAAATTTGGTTAATTTACTTAATCAAATTATTTATGTTTTATTTAATTATTTAGTACGAAGTATGTATTTTAATTACATAAATGGTGATTTTATTTGTGTATGAGGTGTGTAGTTGGGTGTAGTGAGAATATGAGCAAGTTGGTAGAATGATTAAAATTAGTAAAAATAATTATATTTAATAGTTATTTCTTTTTAATAATGAAATTGAGTGGTGTAGAATAATTAGAGATAATTAATTTAATAATTATTTTTAATTATTAAAATAAAATAGGAAAAAAATAGTGATGTTTGGTGAAATATTGAGTTATTATATTAAATAATAAAATAAATAGATAAAGAGAAAATAGAAGTTGTAGAGATATTGATGGCAAGGTGGGGATTTGGGGGAAGATTAAGAGTAAAGTAGGAACATCATAATTAAGATATTATATTTTTAGTGTAAAAAGAGAATTAGAAGGATGAGTTAAACGGTACGTGGAAAAAAGGTGAAAAGAGACAAGGGGAGAGAGAAGACCAGGGCATAGAAGAGCACCCATTGGAGAAGATTGGAAGAAATTGTAAGAGAAATCTAAAGTAAGGGGAGATAATAACTTTTAATAAAAAGAGCTTATCCATGTGGAGTATGGAAGAGGAGCCCTTAACCTCCAATAAGAATGATGATTTTGAAAAATTCTATGTTTTAGGAGAAATCGGTATTGTGCTGATTTTATTGGTGTTAATTTTATGTGGTTTAATGCATATATATATATATATATATATATATATATATATATATATATATATATATATATATATATATATATATATATATATATATATATATATATATATATGGTGGTCTGTGTATAGCTAAAAACACTAAAAGGTTAATTTATCTGATAAGGGCAAGGAGAGCCTCAAAAGTATGGGAATTGTCTGTTAGTTTTGTTTGTTTTTTAGACGCCTTTCTCCTTCTTGCGTTTTCCTTTATATAGGCTTTACACGAATCTTCATTGCCTCATTAAAGATGTGCCCTTCTGCATCCTTATGACACTATAACATTTGTCGATGTTATAATCACAAGTAATAAATCTTTGTAACGTTCATATCATAATCAAAAGAGTCAATTACAACTCTCGCTCTTCACAAGTCTGGTTTCATACCAAGTACCTCGGTCACCGGCCCCATACCCGGCTTCACGCTTACCTATCCTGCCCTGGACTTTACCTCGGCTCCACAGCTACCAGCTAATTATATCCGGCATCATACCCGACCAAGGCATAAGCTGAATAGTCGGTCCAACCCTGGACTATATGTTGGCTCCGCAACTACCAGCTAATTATACTCGACTTAATACTCGGGCAAGGCATAAGCTGAATAGTCGGATCAGGCTAGGGTGATAAAATTGGTCGTCCATACCAATATTCGTATGATGGCCCGTGCATGTCGTTACTTTTCATATATATATATATATATATATATATATATATATATATATATATATATATATATATATATATATATATATATATATATATATGAATTTGCTAACGTAGACCCACTTGTTTTTATTAAGGTCTACTTTAGCAAACATTAACTACAAAAGTAGTTATATGCACCTTAAGGTGCATGTTGCTAAAACACACCTTCATAAAAATAAGTGGATGTATTTTAGCAAACCCCATAGGCGTTCGCTAAAATACACCCACTTAATTTTATGAAGGTGTGTTTAAGCAAACTTTAACTAAAAAATAGTTAAATGCATCTTAAGGTGCATGTTGCTAAAATAGACCTTCATAAAATCAAGTGGGTCTACGTTAGCAAACCCCATATATATATATATATATATATATATATATATATATATATATATATATATATATATATATATATATATATATATATATATATCGTAGCTTTCCGTTCATATGTATATATTGTTTCTAATTATAAGACCCTCTTGAGTTTTTTTCTTGTTCTTTTCTATAAGACTCTCTTCAACTTTTAAAATGAATTAATTATTTTTTTCCAAACACACCCCTAATTATATCACAAATTTTTGTGTAATAAATAATAAATACATATGTATGAAAATCAATTATTTCTCTCTCTTGAGGATAAATTTATAAAATTGTACAAATAGTCAATAAATTTAATACTCTAACTATTTTTTTAATTAATGTAATTTTATCTACGGGATCTTATATTTAAGGACAGAGGTAGTAATAATTTGTTACTGTAGCATCACATTTGTTTTTGATAGAGATGACAATAGATATATAATAATTGATATATGATAATTGATAAGTAACAAAATGGCATATATACTGTAGTGGTATCACATTTTAAGTTTACTAGTATATCACATTTCATAATAAATAATAGTCGGGTTGGATCGCATAACGAGTTATATGTACGTTCGATGAGTTCAAAAGAGGGGATCAGTGGCTTGTCCCAAGCTTAAAGAGGGGACTTGGATCTCAGAAGAGGGGGCTCAGGGGTTCAGAAAAGGGGATCCGATTCCAGAGTGAACCAAAGATTAAGTTGGTGGTACCACATGCATATGCATGGAGATACATAGTCGGGTTGGATCACATAACGAGTTATATGTACGTTCGTTGAGTTATATTTGTTGAGTTGTGATTCATTGGTGGGTTAGGTGTGAGAATGGAATTAATATATTATGATTGAGATTGTGTAGAATATGTTATGTGTTATTATCCTACCTTGCAATATATGTTTGTTATTATTAATTGTGGTTTCTCATCCCTTCTGTTTGAAAGTTACATTTACATGGGCATCATACAGGTACTCAAGAGTAGAGACGCTGTTGTGAGTGCAAGCTAGCTCCTGGAGCTATTTATTTTAGTTTCTTTGTTTAGTTTTGGTTATGCTCATATATGTAACATTGGGGAACAATTTTATTTGTTTTATGTTGAGTTTTTTGAGAGGCCTTGTATGATCTCGTATTTTTATGTTTTGGTGTTATAAGCATTTGGAGAAGACTTATGATTCAATGATTTTAATTATAATATGAAGTTCTATTATGGGATTTAAATTGGTGTGTGTTAATTATAATCCGCTGCCATGATATTCGATGAGTTGGATGTTGGATAAACATCCCAAGTACAGATCATATGAATGGATGACGTGTAAACATCCTAAGTGAAACTGTGTGCATTAAAATATTGTGTTGTATGTTTATTTAAATTTAGTGGTACATGGTCAACAGGTGTGTGTGTGTGTGTGTGTGTGTGTGTGTGTGTGTGTGTTTTGAGAGGTGTAACATCCTATGTGAAAATATTGTGAAAAATCTCTGATTTAATTATAATTATGCCTTGGGGAAATAGGATGTTACATTAGTGGTATCAGAGGCTGGTTGGTCCATCCCGCCTGCTTTTTGTATGTTATTTGTTCCTTAGTACGCGACATGTGTGTGAACCACTTCCAGTGCTTTCTTCTTTTTCTAACCACTTGTCTGCAAGAGTGGGATTGAAAAAAATGGGGGAAAAGCTTTTGCTTTTTTAAGATGTGTGTGATTGAAACCTGTGTGTGAATCACTAAGGTATCTCATTAGTTACCGTCAGTATTGTGATGCTTCTTGTCACCTGTTTCGTCTTCCACATACAACCTTCAAATAACTTAGAGTACAAGTAGACCAAAAAAGCGGCCCTTCAGTTGTACTCATAGATCCGCTCAAAGTCTTCGAAGTACCATAGGTAGATGACATCCACATAAGTGGTACTCTTGTCCACAAAAATGGTAGTGCCAACTAGATATAATAGGTATGTTCTCATACGATACGCTTTTTGCTGCCCTACATGCTCTTTATCACCAACAACATGTTGTGCTCTCAGTATCTCATATGTATACACCTTCATTAAGAAGCTAAACCTAGCATGAGCCCCTCGGGTGAATTCAAACTCCCCCATGGCAACCTATGCGTTAACTCCTAGATAGTGTACCATCAAATCCATTTCCTCGTCTTTGGTAACCTTCCCGTGATCTAAAAGTTTTCCCCCAATCGAAAGATGCAATAGAAATGACACATCATCCAGTGTGATAGACATCTCACTATGTGGTAGATGAAGTGATAATGTCTCCGTGTGTCATATCTCCACAAACGCATTAAACATACCATGGTTAACTGCAACATAACTTATCTCGCACAAGTCTCGCATCCCGAATAGCTGCAAAACTTCTTGAAACCATGAATCATTAGTCTGAGGCAGACCAGTAATCTTTTTCCCATGGTTAAAGATTTTTAGTTGATCATGTTCCTGCATACATAATTTAATAAGAATGAATCCAACAAACATAATTTAATATTACAACAAACATAGGTTCAAAAGAATGAATCCAACTAAATTTTATCTCTCAGTCCCAAATATGTCTGGCAACATGGTCCGGGTAAAGAGGCAGCAATGATAAGTCTGATTTGCCTCCTCCAAACCCCTGTGGTGCATCTGCGGCCTCCTAGGTCTAGGATGCATCAGGGGCCATGGATGCCTCGGGGGCCGATGATGTCTCATGGGCCTGGGATGCATTAGGTGTCGTTGTTGTCTCTTGGGCCTAGGATGCCTCATATTCCTCTAGTGTTTGAGGTACCTCTGGTGACTCGGATACCTTTGCTGCCTCGAGTGCCTGAATAGGGGAACTATGTCGTCTACGGGAAGATGGAGGCAAGGATGCATGAGAAAGAGACCCTCGCCTCCTATGGGAAGAGGGAGAAGAGGGCATGGAGATACATGAGCCCCAGAACCTGATGCCGCTGTATCAGTCGGCTAGAGGTAACAAGAGCCTATGACGGTTGACTCTTTTCCCTCCTAACAGATGCATGTTGTGCAATCCTGCCGTGTCTCAATCGGGATTGTCTATCAGCCATAATTCATGTAAATATACCACATCTCATGTAAATAGACCTCATCATAAGCGTTACATATTATGTTCAAAAAATAATTTTTTTTTTTTTGAAGATTGATAGATTACGGAGATGCATATCTGGTTAATGTGTAAAAGTTGCAATTTTTCGGAGATGCATCTATGAAACAATCTAATATTTAATAAATAAAGGTGTGACCAGAGATAGATTTTTGAAAACTGAAAAACATTTTTAAAATTGCATAGAATACTTTTCTGATATATAGGGTGGGTTACAAAATTTCCTTAGTTTAATCAATCAAACTCACCTTTGAATTGGGCCTTGCTCATGAACATAAACAAAAATTTGTATCTCTATTAATAGGTGGGATATATATAATTCCACTTGTATTTTAGAAAAATAAGATATTAAATTATAAATTTATCAATCTACTATATAATTTCTTAATATAGTTTAAAAAAACTAAGTGATGTTTTTTATCATATATAAAATAAGTAAAACTGTTTTAAAGACCTCATTTCCAACATAATTCCTTCTTTCATGAATATATATTAGTTCTTACAATTTCAATTGTTTTTTGGCTTAAATACAATTTTGGTTTTTCTATTTTGTTTTTTTTTTTTAATTTTAATCCTCCTATTTTAAAAATCACGATTTTAGTCTTTTTTTTTTATTGGATTTTAGTCTCCTCTTCAATTTTTTTTAATGATGTGGCGCTCAGTTTATTGACGTGTCAATGCCCATTTTAAAATTAATTCAAATTCATTTTTTAATTTTCAAAATAATTATATTATTTATTAAAAATTAAAAATAATTATTAGTAATAATGATACTAAATATTATTAAAACATAAAAATAAACATCTTAATTTATTTAGTCCAACCCTTAATAGAAATTAATCATTCTTCAACCTTCTTCAACAAACTTAAATCCTAAAAAAATCCAGAAAAATCATAAACCCCAAATTGAAACATTCATCTTCTTCAACAAACTCAACATTAAAATTGAAACCTTAAACTTAAATTAAAAACTCAAAGCCCCATAATTAAGATCTCATTTTAAGTTGAAAAATGACATTAATAACTCCAAGAAAAGAACCTCCATATCACGTGACATAAACAATCTCACATATGCGGCATCTTTACCTAGGCTTCCACTAATTGGAGAAGGGATCCAAATTGCAATATGCAGCTACTTTTTAAGTTTTGTGTTGTATTTTAGTATCTTCTCCAAACAAGACTTAAAAAACAAGGCTTACCTAGGTTTCCACTAATTTACTAATAAGTTTCAAATTGGAGAAGAAACTTATATACTCTCAAAGTAAACTTGTTAGTAAATTTCTTGTAAAAATCAAATGAGAAACACATTCGGATGCATGTATACAAGTGCTATAAACATTTACCTTTTACTGAGAAGTAGAACACACTATTTTGTTTAAAGTTTATTTTTAAAATAATAAACCCCACAAAGATTTTACCAAATAAAAATAAGTTATAAAAAGTGTAACAAGTTCTTAACATCCAGTTTATAAAACCAGAAAACTTTATCACAAGAGCACCAGTGGTCTAGTGGTAGAATAGTACCCTGCCACGGTACAGACCCGGGTTCGATTCCCGGCTGGTGCACACTATATTTTAATTTTTTATTTCCTGTGTAATTCTCACCAATAAATTTTAATTTTTTAATGAGTTTATGGTAAAAACTAGAAACAGATATAAAAGCCTTTGCATAATGACTTAGCACTAGGGATAAGGTCAGGTGGCCAGCACTTAAATATTGGTTGAGTGCCGTTTTTGGACCCTTTTGCCCTTTATATGCATGTACAATTTGCATGCTCTATCGACCTTATCTTGTTCAGGATATGAATGTTATCTTGTTCAGGATATGAATGTTATAAACTTATAATAACTGTATGAGTCCTATGTTTTTTTGTTATTGAAAGCACAGAAAAGTAACTAAAGCCAACTAGAATTCTGTAGAAATTTAACTATTTAGCCACATGGATTGGTGGGGACCAGCATGGTGATATTGATATGATATTTGCTATAGTTGTGTTCAATTGGATGTACACTAGGATCCACTATTGAAATTGAAACCTACTCATGAGAATTTATTCATATTATTGGTTTATTTGGATGAGTGATATTAACTTTGTTTTTTCAATGTTAATTATGACTGTCTAATAGTGTTGAGACTCCACATAAGAGGAGAATGAAAACATCTCTAAATAATGTATTGGTTGATCTTATTAAGGTCAATTCATCTTTGTATATACCAATAACTGAAAAGATGGCCATGCTTGATGTAAGCATTTTGTATAAGTGTAGAAACTTAGTTTTAACAATTGATTTATGAGGTGGCTTAATTAGTGACTTGTAACTAAAGTTAGTTGGAGGACAGTGCTCTATAAAACAATTGTCCGGTTGTAACTAATACATTTGAATAAAGTTCATTTGATTCTTTTACCTTTTAGAGTGCTAATTCCTTTATGATCATTTCTCTCAATTATATAGTCTGAGAACAATAGAGACCTTGTAACAAGAGCTTAAGTTAAGGTATATGGTTGTTGTTTGAAAAGTTGTGCAACATACATAGTCTAGTAAGTAACCAGTGATAAAAAAAATATCGTTTATATGAGAATTGTTATAGGTATGTTATTAGATTTGATTGTTAAATTTTTGTAAGCAATATGCTACGTAAGATGTTCTGACATAATCTTATTTTGATTTGATTTTGGTGTGCATATTCTAATTATTTGACTCTTTACCGTTTTGTCCCAATACTTATTTTCTTTTTTGTTTAATTAGAAGTTTGATTAAAAGTACATTATTTAAAAAAGATTTTAATATGAATCCGTTTGATAAATATTATGTCATTCTTAAATCACTTAGAGAAAGACTTAATTGGATTTGATTTTATACAAAATTCAAATTTGACTTAATGGAGAAGGATTGAATGAATGAATATGTTCAAACACACTCCAATTTCGCTCACAATCAGATGCACTACAAGTTTAACTCAAAATCTAAATAGTCAACTTTTGCAAATTAAGCGTTTCGGTTCCATAAGTGTCCCACCATTGATCTAGAATAATGCATGTGAAAAAATTACAAAACGTTTTAAAATATATATTGACATTGTACAAAAATGCATAAAGTTTATCATATAATTTTACCTGGCAAAATTTCATCTCGGTTTTCTACCGTTGTTGTCTTTCCAAAACTACCGTCACAATTTTTGAATGAAGTCATCTCAAGAGTTAATTTAGATCGCAAGCCTTACTATCATAAGCATACTTTTCAATGACATCCAAAAGGTCTTGGGTGGTGGACTTGTTTTTTTCATATTCTGGATTGGATCTACAAAATGGATTTAACCAATAACCAGCCGCATGAAGATTTTTGCGAAGTTATGTATCCCAATGGTTATCCAAGATTAGGGATGTCAACGGGGTAAGGAATGTTCAGAGGATGCTTTCCCGCTCTTCGCCCCACCCCCAGATTTCCCCCCTCGTCCTCATCCCCAATCCCCGCCACGGGGGAATATTCCCCCCCATCCCCACGGAGATCCACAGATATCAAATCTTAAAAATAAAAAAAAACTTTACTTTTTGATCAAAACTGTAACACTAATATTTTGTTATTTTTTTCCTTTTTTTAGAATTAAAAATATGCAAAAGTACTGACTGTTTCTAATTTTTTTTCTATAAAAAAATAATAATCAATCGAACTTGTTGCTACAATGCATGTCCTTGTACAACCATGATGTAATGCCATAATACATAAGCAAAAAACAACAATAACCCCTTACGAGATGATGAATGAGGAGACAGAGAGTTGAGAAAATAAAAGGACGATATGACATGTACATTGTATGTATTGGATGCACTTTTCTAAGGTTTGGTAATTAGAGTAGTGAAAAAACACATTATACAATAAAAGAAAACAAAAATGATCCATTCAATAATGATTCTTCATTTTCTAATACATTAATATTATTATTTTTAAAAAAAACATGTTAAATTATATATATGATTATATATTAAATAATATATAAAATATAAAATTGAAATAATATGTTCGGGGTCGGAGAATCCGCGGGGCGGAAGATACTTTTCCAATCCCCGCCCCAAAGTGTCATTGGGGGAACTTTTCCCTCCATCCCCGTCCCCACGGAGAAAAAAATCCCCAACTTCAGAGCACTGAGCAGATAATCCCCACGGGGATCCCTGTTAACAGATGCAAATTGACATTCCTATCCAAGATCTTCAAATAAGGCTCTATTTTCAACTTATTTCTTCTAAACCCCTTCTCAATCTCCTCTCTTGCTTTATACATAACTCGGTAGAGATATCCCATAGCCGGTTTATCTTCACTATCAACAATACGCAACACATGTACAAGAGGTTCTGTAATTTTCACTATGTCAGCATATTTAGACCAAACTCTTGAGTCTAAGACTTGTTCCACAAATTCCTTTGCCTTGACATATTTGAAATAAGTTGTGGTTGTCCACTCTTTGGATTTTACCATGGCTCTTAATGCATCTTTATGAGACATAATACTTTGCAATGCAATAAAATTAGTAGCAAAGCGGGTTGGACCAGGACGGAGTATTTCTCTTCCACCTATTTGTTGTCTCATCAAATATAATGCAAAATAATGATTATATATGTCTTTGGTAATTTTTTAAGTTTGTGACACTGCCTCACTTACTTCCTTTAATTTTCCCATGTCTTGCAACATCAAATTAATACAGTGTGTTGCACAAGGAGGCCAAAGCAACTTAGGAAACTCCCTTTCCAACAACTTTCCAACAACAACATAATTCACAGTATTATCTGTAACGATTTTAACAACATTTTCCTGGCCAACATACAACACTACTTCCTTGAAAAGCTTAAACAATGTGTATGCAGTTTTAGAAGCACCAGAGGCATCAACAAACTTTATGAAAACAGTTCTTTTGGGGAACTAAACTAAAAAGTTGATAAGAGTTCTTCTAGAACGACCAGTTCACTCATCTGCCATAAGAGTACAACTTGTATCCTTCCAAATTGAACAATATTGCTCTATCTGTATCTTCACGTCATCAACCCACTTATTTAACAAATTACCACGAAGGGCATGCATAGTAGGAAGCTTATATCTAGCACCCATACAACAAAGAGCATCAACTGCAGGTTGAAAATAAGGTGAATTTCCAACAATAAAAGGAATATATGCATCAATAAAGCACTTTGCAATAGCAAGATCACATTTTTATACCACTTCTTTACTTTGCATCACACTTTTTAAAGTAGGTTGAGCTCCCTGAGTTGTTCAGGGTAAAAGATAAGTACCAATGCGAGCGTCGTTCTTTTTAGATGCACCAATTTGTGGGTTCATTTGTACTTGTAATGCACCCCTTCCATAGTAAACGACTTGCTTTCAGCCACATCTGAAGTTTTTCTTTTCTTGCTCCGCTCATTAAAATGTTGTTTCATCTGAAAACGAATTTCTGCAGGCACTGACTTATAAATTTCAACATTTCCTACTATTCTAGTCAAGTGTTGCTTTATCCTATGAATTCCACCTCCACCAAAAGATTTGTGACATTATATACAAAAAAGGGATTTTCCATCAAGACTTTTAGTACAATATGCCCAAGCTATACCAGTCTTTCCTCTAACATTAGTTTGAACAAAACTTTGAGCTGAAGAGTCTTCTTGAGATGGTGGTTGTGATGATGGTGTTTCAGAAGATGTCATTTTCCTGTAAAACTGTTCAAAAGTATTAACTCATAAATACACATATTTTGTATCACACTCAAGCGTATTATAATATAGAGATCCATATTTTTTTATCACATATACTAGTTCACAAAACAATTTTGCATATACAATTTTCCCAAAAAATATATTGTTTTTGTAAATTGCAACAATTCAAAGTTGGCCAATATTGAATTCATAATTATCTTGAACTCAAAATCACAACTCAAAAAGCACAATAACTTATAAATGTATTTTGCACTAAGTATATTTCCAGATTGATAGATAAAATTGGACTATTTGAAGACAAAACATATTATGTTGAAAGCAATATTTTGGAACTTCAACTTTCTAAATACCGGTTAAATACCCAAACATGAAATGAATTTAAATTTAGACTCTTTCTCATCATAGAACTTTGTAGTAAGATGCAGGAGTACAAATTCACTCTTAGCATTAAAATTATTCTTTAAGTAAATACATGGTTCAGTCAATTTATTTTGATATTTCCGAATTTGCTTAATCATAATATTATTACTGTTTTTTTTAAAAGTAATTGGGGAAGGGAAAATTTATACTAATCATGGTGACACTAATGCTCATTTTACATCCGTTCTAGGTGGGATTTATTCTTTTTCCCTTAAGGGTACAAAGTCAAGCTCTTAGCACTGAGCTTATAAAGAATTTATACTAATCACGACGACACTAATGCTCATAAAGAATTTTAGCAAAAAGATCACAAAAAATCTAAACAGATATAAGGTCTAACATTTGAAATGTGAAAACATTTGATTTACCACGACAACATTTAAAAATCACAACTCAAAATTATCTTGAACCCTAATTTTTACCACAGATCAGAATAAAAATAAAAGAACATACGGTGGTGTTGCGGGATTCAAGACGGCGTCGCGGTGGTGTTTATTAAATGGTTGACGGTGTGTTGTTCTGGAAATGGTGCGGTGGGTCTCTTGAAATTGTCGACGACGTTCTTTTTCTTCTTTGCGTTTGTTTTCTTCTTCTAAATTTTGAAAATTGGAAAAAGATAATGTATCGATTCAAATTTTTCCTTTTAATTTTTTTTTTAATTTCAATAACTCAAAACGATGTCGGTTTGGTTAAATTTAAAATAAATAAAAAAAGAACCATAGAACCCGTTGGTTTACGGAAACCGCCAATTTTCCGGTTTTTACCGGTCCAACCCGGTTCTCACGATTTTCAGCCTGTTTGATGACAAAAGCGATCGAGCTATCGAACCAGACGATCACTAGTCTGGTTTTTACAACTATGGTCACAAGGCTTTTTTTTTTTTAAATAAGATTATATATCAAAATAAAAAACTGTTACAAAAGGAGGGGGGACATAAACCAATACCCTCTCAAGAATTGATGAACCTAAAGAAAGGCAAACCAAGCCTATTCTTTACAAAATCTGCCCGCAAAAAACTAGGAATGCTACTATAATTAGTATAATCAGAAATAGTTAGACCTATATTAGCCAGAGAGTCTGCACAACTGTTTCCCTCGCGGAAACTATGGTCACAAGGCTTCAACCAAAGCCAACAAATGGGCCATGTTCGGTGATAGATCGTCGCTAGTGGGTGACGCCCCAGGCATTTTTTAGAACGACGGGAAAAGGAATTGTTGTGTGGCATGGGAAAATTTTACCTAGGTCCCAAGGGTGGGCGCCAAATGTTCTTTCTAAAAACACTAAAAGGTTAGCTTCCCTGATAATGGCAAGGAAAGCCTCAATTATATGGATATGTTGTGTTTGTTTTGCGTGTTTTCTATATGATCTTCCCATTAACCCATATGCCCTTTATATAGGCCTGAGACAGCTCTTCGTTATCCCATTAAAGAATTGCCTTCTGCATCCTTATGAAACTATATTGCCCGCCACTGTTATAATAACAGGTAATAAAGTTATGTAATGTTCATATCATCATCAAGCGGCAGTTATAACTCTTGGTCTCCCCTAGTCTGGCTTTATGTCAAGTACCCCGGTCACCGACCCCATACTCAACATCCCACTTATTCTATCTGGCCCTGGACTATATCTCGGCTTTGTAGCTACCAACTAACTATATCTGGCCTCATACCCGACCCCAACGTCAACTGAATAGTCGGATCCAGTCAATATCATCAGTCTCATATACCTATCTACACTCCCTCCTCCATCCGAGTTTATACCCCAAACTAGGTAAAATTTATCTCGGGATGTAATATATATATATATATATATATATATATATATATATATATATATATATATATATATATATATATATATATATATATATATATATATATATATGGTGAAAAGCAATTACCATGGTTAAAAACTGAAGAATAATTTAGGAAGGGGTGTGGTTGGGGAATAATGTCAGTTTGGTTCCTAAGCGACAAAAGCTGATCTGGTTCCATTTGCCTTGAATCACTTTTACACACTTTGCTTCTAAGGCATGTCATCTCCCAAATACAAACACCTAGAATATGTTTCATCATCATCATCAGGGGTATTCTAGGTATTCAACTTATTTTATTTTTCTATCATTTTATTCTATAAAAAATTTCCAAAGTTTACAATATAAAAAAAATGTTAGTATAAAGTACAGTACTCATTGTTGAAGCATACATGATTTTCTAATGAGTTTATCACAGATCATGATTCTGCGTGCGTTCAATTACAATTAGTTGAAATTTCACACCTTAAAGCTTTATTGACTTAAGCATGGCACATTGCGTGAGAAATAAAAACATTATTACTTCTAGATAAAAGATAATATACTTGGTAAGCACAGAATTTTAAAAAATTTAATACTTTAACCTAATTAAGTGTGTGTTTGGAGTTAACATGGAATGGAAGGTGTCAAAGGGCAACTTTGAATTTAAGTTAAAATTGACATAATTATTGTAAGCTATTATAATTTTTATAAACACTATATTTTAGAGTTTTAATAAAGTTACGTGTTATTGTAATTTTGTCAAACCTATCACTCGTCCAAAAATATACATGTGGGCACAAATTTTTAATTATAAAAACGTCAAAGATTTTTAGTAATGGTTTACTTCAATGTCAAACAATTAAACTTTTAGGACAAATTTTTAGTAAAATAATTTTTCATATCCATTGAAATGAATAATAGGAATGAATTCGTTCTTTCAGTTGTGATCTCTGTTCTTCTAATCATGAGCATTCCTTCTTTGAACCGCAACAATAAAGTATGAAATTCTAAGGTTTCACACTCTTCGTTTGTGTTTGCATATTGCAACAAATGAAGAATGGCAGAGTTTACTTTAGTGTTTTGAATGTTTGACAAAATGATAATAACTTTAAAAAAAAAAGCATGTGAAATTAAGGGCCACTTTGTTTTACCTATTAAAAAAACTATTTAAATCAATTTTTATTTGAAGTTATATTTAAAAGTTTATTTTTAAACAAAAATATATAATATTAAAAAAAATTATCTAAAATTATACAAATGAACTATCACATAAGTATAATTTAACATTTTTATTCAAAATTTAAAAGAAAATGTGTATTGTTATATTTGTAAAGGACCTAACTAGGGCGATGACCATAAGTCACCATAGGGAAGGCGACGATCATATGTCGCCCTTAAGGAGGTGCCGACTCGCCTCCAAGTATTCTTGAGTTAAGATAAGTTAGGGTCAGTAACTGACTCATGTCCACTTGAAAATATGGATTCAATGGTCCACCATTGATTAAGAGGGACAAGATCTTTCCAAGGAAACCCTAAGCTTAAGGCTTCTAAAAATACATCATTCCTAGAATGTAGAGAGAGAGAGATCCTAATTGATACGCTTATATCTAAGCATCTGTTAGTTCTGTTATTTTATGTTTGACAGCAATTTTGGTAAAACATGTAGCAAAACAAGATGTTGTGCAAGATGTATAAACATGTTGGTCAGGCATCACTGTAGACAGATGTTACGCGCGATGTCGTGACATGTTGTACTAGACATTAGTGCAGGTTTAGGTTTTACTTCTTGGAAGATTTGATTTATTTAATGAGAGATTCTCTGCTATTTTATCTCTCATATTTTTGCAGTACAAAAAGAATTTATTTTGGAACGACTGTTTCTTTCCAACTGTACACTTGTTTCATAAAATAGGATGTTGAGACATTTTAGGAAACATGTGATGTCTGTTCCTATTTTTAAGCAGAAGATTATGTAGGAGATGTGCAACTTATTTTTTGGAGATGAGATTTATTTGAATGAAGAGCCCGGAGCCATGCTTATGGAAATCTATTTAAAAGAACATTCTAAACCTAATTATGCAACAAAGTCGTGCGATTGAAGAGTCTTAAGGGTTTTAGTTTGTTCATTGTGTATTGTTCATTGTGAGCCATTATAATATCATCTTGATATTAGAGTTAGACCGAGTTTTAGTTGTAATTTATCAATCACTCATAAGCTTTTAAGCAAGAGTGGATTCTATGTCTTGGAAGTGTGTCTTCTATCTTTGATTGTCTTTGTTGTTTATCATTGTTGTGTAATTGAAGGAAAGTGAGAGGGGTTTCATATCTAGAAGTGTTTTAGATAGAAATAGCATGGGTAGTGATTAGGTGAGAAGATTGTAAACCAGAGGTTGTTTACTTAGGCTTCAAACTACTACTATTTTAGTGGATTTCCTCTTTGGCTTAGATGCCCCCAGAGTAGGTGATTTCCACCAAACTGGGTTAACAATTACCTGTGCTATTTACTTTCAGCAACTTATTCTATCTGCATAATTGTTATTGATGTTGTGTGTAACAGCCCGGGCACCTCGCAAGGCGCTCCCGACACTATTACCTCACGAACTTCTCTACCCCCTCTCTAGTAGAGTTTTTGCCTTTCGTGGGAATCGAACCATGTACCCTAGGGTTCAAGTACATGTTCATTCCATTCCCACTACCACTTGAGCTACTATGTTAAATCATATCAACTACTACTACAATCTGTGAGAGCCATCCTATCGATGATTGAAATTGTTTTTGCTGCACTTTTTGCTATTAAAGAACCTTCAACTGTTGTGTCAAGTAAAAGCTTCGGTTGAGGCAATAATCCATTACGGAAAATGTAGATTTGTAACAGGTCATCAAAATTGTGGTTTGGACACTTCCATAGCATGGATTTATAGCATTCCCAGGCTTCACACAAAGTTTCATTTGAAAATTAGGTGAATATGGCAATGTCTGTTTTTGCATCCATGAATCGGTTGTGAGAAAATAATCTGTTAAGGAATTTTCTCTCTAAAACATTCCAATTGGTCATGGTTTCCGTTGATTGATCGAGGTACCAATCCTTTGCTTTTCCAATCAACGAATGCGGAAATAGTCTCATGAACACAACTTCCTCTTCAGCCTCTGGTGCACCTAATGTACCAGCAATCTCGTAGAATCGGGTGAGGTGAGTGTAGGGATCTTCATGATCCCAACCTGCAAAAGGATTAGCATAAATAATTTGCAGCAACCCTGTTTTCATCTTAGCTCTCCTTGCGGTTGGATTGTTGGTGAAATAGGCGAATCGTCTTGGGCTTCTTTCGCAGGGTGGTTCCACATGGTTTTCTGCTGCCATTTTTCGTTGATAGGATGATTTGATGAGGAATTTGATGTAGAAGCTCCTTTGTGGTTTTTCTTTTTGGATATTTGTTTCTGTTTCTTTATTTGCCTTTTGTTCTTTTGGATTGTTCTTTCGATCTCGGGATCAAAAAGAATTTGTTCCTTCGAACTCTTGCGTAGAAGCATAAACAGAAATTCTTTCACCTATCCAAACACTTGAGCAAACGTTGTGAAAAAAACAAATATATACAATATATAAACAAATTCACAAAGCTTAAAAGTATAGAAACTATTGCGATGTTTTAATATCTTAAATGTCAATCCCCGGCAACAACGCAAATGTGATGTTGAGTAAAATCAAATGTAAGTATTATGTTTATCGTATCCACAGGGATTGGAGCGATATCAAAACCGTTCAACAATTTCTATAATTATATGCATAAAGTTTCAAGTTTGTTTGGTTTAAAGTTACGAAAAGTAAAAATGCGTAAATAACGAAAGATAAACTCAGAGGAGTAGACTCGTTGGGAATTGGTTTTCATCCACCAATTCAATATGCAAATCTTGGATCAGTTATACACAATTTAAGCTTGTTTCATTATCATCACGTATTGCTCACCAACAAAGTTCATGTCTAAACATTTGTTGAGATTTCTACCTTATAGTTTAATCGACGATTTCTCAGCCTATTAAACGATACAATAGCATTAAGATTCAATACTTTTAAAGTGAATATTAAACATAAATCTATGTCTAGCATTTAGAGTTTAATAGTTGTTATCTTGGATTAAGATTAGAATCGTATTTGTCAATATCAATTCAATCCATGAAATAAACAATAAAACGAAGATAACAATGATAATGATTCAAACATAAATTATATATAACGCCATGATCAAAGAAAATACATATTGTTTCGGTGAACTACGACCAATCCCAACAAGAGAGGGATTTAGCTACTCATGGTAGCTTGATGAACAATGGAAGAATTGAGTTAGAACGACATCAATGACGATTTCCCGACCCTCAATTTGTATCCAGCTCTCTCTCCCTGAAACCTTTTAAAAACCTATTATATTTATAACAGTTATGGCCGCCTGAGTTCGCTACGCAAAATATGGTTCGCTGCCGCAAACACTCTGTTTCTTCTCCACTAAGTCTTGAGTTTGAACCGCCTTCAGTAGACCGCCAGAGTTCGCTACGTGAAGTGAGGCTCGCTGAAGTGAACTACCTTTCTTCAGCCTTAAGTTCTTTCAAAGTATCTTTCAGAAACCGCCAAAGTTCGCTAAGCGAAATATGGTTCACTGCAGCAAACTTCATGCGCTGCTGGTCGCTGCCATCGAAACTGGGTGATTTGCTTCTGGCTTGGTTCGGTTAAGCGAAATATGACTCGCTATAGCGAATCGGGCTAATGCTACACGTTCGCTGCAGCGAATTATCTATTGTCTGAATTTTGCCTTTGACTTCACTGGAGTTTGCTACGCAAACTATAGTTCGCTGCAGCGAATTCTCTGATTACTGGTTTTTTGCTTTAAGACCATACCCTGCACAAATGTAAGCCAAACCAAGTAAACTTTCACAATAATACTTTTATTCAATAATTGGTGTTTTGATAATATAAACTCTTTATTTAAGTAAGATAAATGCTATGTTTTAATATGATATTTTAACATGAATTAAGCGTTTATCAATGCTACGAGTTTTGTTTTATGAAGGAGTTTATATATGACGAGAAATTTGCTGCAATGACTTAAATGTTTTGCTAAGATATGGTGAGATGTTTTAATTTATGTAACTCGTGTTACATAGCAGGATATGATATGATGTTTTTGTGAAGTGTGACACCCTTAAGTTGGTGATTTTATTTGATTTAATTTTGTAAATTATATGCGAAATATTTGTGGGCTTAGAAGGGTGTTACACTTTATCTTTCTTTGTTGCCTTGAAGAAGAAAGAGAGATTCGTATGGAATGTTGATTGTGGAGAGGCTTTTCTAAGGTAAGGGCCTTCCTCGCCTCACCCTCCCCCCCATTCTTACTCGCCTGAGGGAGGAATGGCCACTACTTAACTATCTCAGTCACCGGTCAGGGATGAGCTCAGTCCTTGTCCAAAATACATACAAGATTAAAAGACATGTGTATTTCGTAAGCAAGGTGTTCAGAGATGCCAAAACATGTTACTAGAAGATTGAGAAGCTAGCGCTAGCCGTCGTCATCGCGCAGAGGAAATTGAGACCTTATTTTCAGGGTCACAAGATCTTTGTGAAAATTAACTATCATGTTCGGCGAGTCTTGAAGAAGTTTGAATCATGTTCATTGGCATATTTCAATAGGTCATAATCAATGCATCTTATTCATAACATTGTTTCTCCCTCAAGAAATCACCAAGGTAGGAGCAACTATTTGAGCCTCCTTTGAGAAGTTCATCTGAGAAAAAGGGGAAGCTAAGGCCTCATTGGATCATAATATTCTCTTCATGTTTCCTTGAGAGATGGAGGATCACACCCATTGTATCCAAAACCTCTAATTCAAATTACATTCCCTATACATTCATCTGGCCTCAAATTAGGGTTTCTTGACCAAAGTCAATTGGGAGTTGACTTTTTGATCAAGGCTTGTACTCAAGAGTTGAGACATGTCGTGAGTTGTCATTAATCCTATCATACGCCATTCAATTGGTTTCATTGGTTGTTTAGTGATCAAATTATGGATTGAAGGTTACTAGTCAAGAAATTCATCTGGGACAACAAAGTCAACAATTGACTTTTCAGAGAATTTGGCCAAAGTTGGGGTTGATATTGATAATTACAATATTTAAAGAGAGTTAATCAAGATATGTCATGATGAATCAAGAAAATCAAGAAATGGTGAAATTTAGGGTTTTTGACTTAAAGTTGACTTTTCCAAAAAATCATGTTTATACACCTATCTTCCAAGAGCCATAAGTATCTCAATTTTGACTCAATTTGGGCAAACAAAAATGTACAATTAAAGAGCTCATTGCCTTTTACAATTTTGTAGTGGAATTCATTTCCGTTTGAGTTTTGGATTAAAAGGTATGTAGAAGGGAAGATCATGATTGAATATTGGAGAATTTCCCAACACTTAGAAAAATTTGAAAACCCTAATCCAGGGTGGAGGCAGGACTTTGATAGGGATTTGTATTTAGATTCATGTCTTAATTTTAGAGAACACCAACTTGAAAATTATACTATCATGGCTTATCTTTCTATCGATCACAATAGCTTGGTATTGGAGTGAGTGTGCGTCTAGATATGATCATTTGAAGTAGATGTAGCGGTGAAATTGGTGAGACTAAAGCCATTGAATAGACTTAGCTCATTTGTTTTAAACAGAGTCGCCACCGCACTTTATTGTTTCCAAAAGGAATGGGAGAAAATGCGAATAAAACCCACAGAAGTTTTTAAAATCAAAACTAATAAACTTATCAGATATTTAGGTAAGAGTTTATTATACAAGGGGAAGGTTTTAAGTACCCCTCATATCCATGGTATCCCATGGAAACCTCTTTGAAAATGTTATTTTTTTGTACATTCATTTTGAAAAAGCATATGTGAATTTGTTTAAAAAGATTGTGGGGATGGGAAAAGAAGTTTTTGAAAGTGAGCTTGATAAGACATCGCATCTTAGGCCTACATACCCCTTTTTAAAAAAAGAAAGTCGGAGCTTTTGTAGTTCCCCTTAAAAGGAAAAAAAAAAGGCCAAAGTGGCCAAAATCTTTTTTGGTGTTAAGCTTTAACAATACTCAACAAGTTTTTAATAAAAGGGACCAAGCTTTAACAATACAAGGTCAATAGACTAAGAACAGTTTCACCGGGAATAATTCTCCTTTTAGTACCAAGGTTTCAAAACAAAGGGTTTGGTTAAGCTTTAACAATACAAAACCATAAAACAAGTGAAGAGCTTTAATAATGCTTCAACATAAAATAAAAGAGATTGGAAAAGAGTTTGAGTACCTTGACAATTTTAGTCAATACCATTCTCATTCCTTTGGATTTTCAACAAACAACTTAAGCAAACAATAAATGGATACCTCAAGTAGGTGTGTGATAATATGTGTCACAAAAAGCAAACAAGTGAGAATAATAATTATCAATGATAATGAGCAAGGTTGTTTATACCTTTGGATGGATTCATACGTGAATGAATGATGGATGGTGAATATGAAACTCATGCATGTGGGTTAGATAAACAAAGCATGTACAAATGATAATACAATGGATAATAAGTACAAAACACAAGGATAAAAATCAACAAGGGTGTACAAAGGATAATGGTTAAGATAAACAAATGAGTACAAAAACACAAGGATTGAAATCAACAAGTATATGTACAAAGTAACAAGTTCATGTATAAGCAAAGATCAACATGTTTCTTTTTGGATTAGGGTTATAAACCTAGGGTTTTGAAATTAGGGTTTTAGAAATTAACACCTATACCTAATTAATTTTAATGATTAAATACCAAATTCTAAAGAAGAATTGGTCTAGGGGTACATGAGAAAGTCAAAGACATTTATCCTAACCCTAAAACATATTCACAAAAAGATACAAAACTACTTTGAAGAAATAATCAAAATAAAATATTTTTTAGTTGATTTTTTAATACATAAAAAGACATGTTTTTGATTAATTTTTAAATGATGAAATAACAATTATTTTTTGAGTTTTTTAAACATGATATGAAAATATACAAGATAAATAAACTACACAAAAAAGAACAAGTAAAAAAGTTAATTTCACTATTTTTAATGATTTTCAAAGTATGATTAAAATTGAAATAAATTAGTGATAAAAAAAAATAAGGGACTTGAACCCACGCCCTCAAGGTTGCAGCTTAAAACCTTAGCCACTGGGCCAGGCGCTTGCAAGTAACCATAAGGCCCAAACAGATCATTATAAATGAAAATCAATGGGAAATGCATAAAAAAATAAAAGGAACAAAAGGTCCGAGGTGAGGGGGATTCAAACCCTAGACCCTATGGACGCGCTTCACACACACAAGTTACCAAATGAGCTAAATGATGAATTCGTTTAAAGAATGACTTGCAATAAATATAAGAGAACAAAGTTTAAAAACTGATTTTCAAACTTCATCTTCTTCACTCAGCAACAACCATGGCGCCAAATTCAAACTTCTCCCAAACTCAATCAAATTTAACAAACTAAGACATTAACATGATCATCATGAAGATACGAACTCAACCATATAAATAACTAACATTTATTCTTTCTAAAACATGTTAACTTCTGGAAAACATGTATGAACCCTAAAATTAAGTTTTCAAATTAAATTCTCAAGACAAACAATTAGGCCCTAAAACATTAGGGCTATTAATCCCTACATGATTTTGAACAGAATGGTAACAAGTTTCACAAAGTTTGATGCCTAAACAAGTAAGCTCGATTTCAAGCTTCTTATCTCTGAAATGATCTGGAAAGCTTCAATGACGTCCAAGGATGGTGTTTGAATGCTTAGAATGCTTTGATCACCTCTGCAACTTCAAACCCGATAGTACCTACAAAACCAAAAAGTTATGAATGGAACTCTTGGTTCCAGGTGTTACAGTGGATGTGTAATGGATTGGATAGCTTCTATATGTGATATATAATGTATCTAAAACAAAAGGCCAAAAAACGCACGAGCCAAATGAAATATTCAAACTTTTGACTCAAGGTAGCTCTTTAATGGAGGTTTAATAGTGTTTTTGTGTTTGAGGTGTTTTTGGAAGTGGTGGAGGTGATGTAAAGTTTCTATATGATGATTAGAAACTGTTTGAAAGGCTGTTTGACACCCAGATTTTCTCTAACTCAAAATGGCTCTCAAAATGCAAATGGTGAAAGGAGAGAATTTCAAGTTGGATAGTGACTTGGAGAATTCTGGTGTGTTTGATTTCAGAAGCAAATGCCTCTATTTATAGGCATAATTTGTGGTTTGTGGAGGGAAAAATTAGATCAAAAGGTTGCTTCAAACTTAAGTTGTACCACTTTGCTTCTTTATGAAGAAATGAGAAAGTTATGGTTCCCTTGGTGAAGTACAAGTCCAAGCATGCTTGCAATGACTTTTCTCTACATCATAAGAGCTTGCTTGTGGTGTTTGGATTGCTTTTGGTACAGAGGGAACAAGTTAGAGGCTCAAGAAGTGGACTTTGTGCATAAAGCGTTGCTTTTCTAAAATGGAAATCTTGCCTTTAGTCTTGAAATAGCATGAAATCTTGGACAATGCTTATAACACTTGGATCATAGCTCAAAAGCAAGTGAAGTCAACTGATTTTTGTGTTTGGAACAAGTTACATGGGCTGCAAGAAAAGAATCTTTCATTTTGAAATGGTTTTGGTTCATAACTTCTTCATGTTCATGGAGTTATTCAAGTGTTATGGTGCCTTCTTTGCAAAATCATATCTCATAGCTCAAGCAATGGAATTATATGCTAATGGTCTCTTTAGAAAGCCCTTACTACATACTTCAATCCACTTGTTAAAAGTTTTCTCAAACTCCTTTTGGATCATGGTGCAAAATGGCCACAAAGTTGAAAGAAATTCAAATGAAAACACTTAAAATTTCTCCAAGTTTTTTAAACATAAACTTCTTAATTCCATATCTCTCAAATTAATCACTTTTTTATGAAATGTGATAAGTGTCAAAGTTGTTTGTTTGATCAAGATCTAAAACTTTCATGTTGGGAGATTTATGAGTTTGTAGGTGAAATTTGAAGTTTCCAAAATGAGGTCAAAATCACTTTAAAACCCTAATGTTGACTTTTTTTATTATTGATGAACTTTCTTGATTTTCTTTGGTCAAATGACTTCATTAATCATATGTTGATGATTTTGATTCTCAAAAGTTCATGGTTGACCAATTTTCTCAAAAGTCAAAGTTGACCCACATAGTTGACTTTTTCCAATTGATTTGCAATTTTATGGATTCCACATGAATCAAGCTCTCCTCTTCAAATGTATGATATGAATGGATGATAATGTTTATTTTGAGACCCTTGGATCACAGTTTGATTTATGGAACCATGTCCTGATTAAAAGTCAACTCTCCAGGTGAATTAGGTCAAAACCCTAATTTGGGAATCAGGTGAGTTTGAAAGTTATTGATCTTGAATTGGGCCATCCTTGGGCTTTGATATTGATGGGATACCCTTTGAACATAAGAGAATGTTTGAACTTCCTTGTGGACCTCAAAACCCTAATTTGCCCAGTCTCCTCTTGATCAGTCTTCTGTCTTAGGACACAAGCAACAAACAATAATTTTTTTGTATTTTTTGGTTAGCAAATGATGCATGCATGATGATAATGATAATGATGATAATCCTAATAATTGAAATATGATGGGATATCAATGGTCAAAAATTGGGGTACAACAGTAGAGTGTTTGAAATTGTTAAGATCCCGATACTTTTGTAAAATCTGCCAACATGCGTATCGGCCATGAAAAGCCATGTTCTAAGGTGTTTCGCGTGGGTTACAACCAGCTCTCCCTTGAAAGTTCAACATGGAACTTATTTTATCATAAGTGAGCTTTACCATGAATCCAAGAGATGAGTACTTGAGCAGTCGGTTAGCAAGCTAGGAGGTCACAAAAGGGTGTCTCTTGAAATTGTTAATGTGGCAAGCTTGGCCCATATGTGCTGTAACATGAAGTCAGTGGTGATCGAGCATGTTCGAGGCCGAGTTTCATGCATAGGCAATCACCATTCTAGACTCCCCCAACTTTAATATTGTTCAACTATATTCCCTCTTTGCAACAACTTGGTTTCAAGCCATTTGATAATTTATAGAGAGAGCTACATATGCACAAAGTTAGCATCATGGACACTTAGAAACTAAGAGTTCTTGCATGTTTTCGTCGGGTACAAAAAGCAGGGATGTTTGTGTGGTGATTGGTGATAGAATGGTATTCGTCATTGCATTACTCCATACATCCACACACCCTTTTGCATGCATGAAAGTTGTGAGGTTTGTTACTCCAAATAGATAACAACTTGTTCGTTATGTTTTGAAGGAAAAAATCAACATAATACTGCATCATTCCCTCTATGCGCGCTCTTGAAAATAAAATAAAAAAGGTCAAGTCAATAGGTATCGCGCTTAGCGCGGATTCCTGGATCGAAAATTAATATTTTTGAAAAATTATTTCCCAATATGGAAGCTTACATTTTATTTTAATTTTTGAGAATTTTCTAGAATTTACTGTGCGAGTTTGGGTAGGTTTAGAAGGCATTTTGTATGTAACTTGGTTTTTGTGAATTCTTGTGCTTCAGTACTTGATTTTTGGTGAATGTTATGGTGTTGATTGATAAAATGATTAATTGGTGTTATGTGTTGAGTTGACCAAGATATTGTGAAGTGGTATGTCTGAATAATGACATGACTTTGTTGAATACATGAATGATGATGTCATTTTGATTAGCCATGGTTTTTTATTATGTGACGTTGAGCATCATGCATTCATAGGATATTTGTAGGATTATATTCCTGTGATGTTGTAGGAACATTAGTCCAATGACGGTCCTTAATCTCATTGTGCTGATTGAGAGCAACCTTGTGATGTGCTCCGGTTCCAAGCGAGAATCGATCTTATGGTGGGGATCTTTGGAGAACGATGACAGAGTCATAAGTGATGAATTGGTACCACATGCATGAGTCCATTGTTGTTGCATTGCATTATTGTGACATTGTGTGACTTGATTATATTTGATTAATTGTGATATGGAATACCTAAGTGATAATTATGCTGAAATCAAAAGGTGATGTTGTGAATAGGTGATGATGTGCAGGTGCGGGCAAGTAAGCGTGTATGATGGATACGTTGTATCAGTATATGTATTATTGGCTATTTGTATACAACTACTATATCTATTCCTTATATCTTATATAATATTTATGAAATACTCACGCTTTCTATTTGAATGTTGCCTCCACATGGGTAACGCGTAGGTAATCAGGAGTGGTCTGTTGAGCTTAGAGGATGGCTTCTTGACTTCCTTTTTACCGTTTGTTTAGATTGAAAAGATTCTTTCTCTGATACTTAACATCGGGGTCGGGGTCTATGATACGGTGGGAGAATTGACTTTTTGTTTTGTTATTTCACAAAACATGTTGCTGTAAGCAAGAGTCGCCACCGACTTATATTTTATCCAATTTTAGGAAAGGCAAAAAGAACAGGAAACACCCTTTAAAGATTGAGTTCGGGGGTAGGTTATACAAAGGGAATGTGTAAGCATCCTTTATATCCATGGTTATTCATGGGATCTTAATCGCTTAGCTCACTTGTTTTTGTTTGAATTGTTTGAAAAGTGTAGTGTGTGTTTAGAAAAACATTTTGTAAAAGAACTTTAACTTTGTAATGATTCTCGTATGAATGTATACAAAGTGTAGTCTTTGAAAGTATTTTAAAATATGAGGTGTGAAAAGCATTTGAAAGTTTGAATTGTTGTGAGCAAGCACTTAAGAGTTACCTACCCTAAGTTGTAAGGTCTTTCTTGTTCTTAAAGTCCTTCGTTTAAGGGAAAGAGACTATCCACACCATTAGTTAGTGGGAAGTTGTTTACCTAGAAATTTGGTAAACAAATGCTAGTTTCGTTTTAAAGGTTACTTTGCGGAATCAACTAGTAAATTCCAGGACTGGTCACTATTTTCTTGTTTTCTGTATATCTTTGACTTGTATTAAATGCGATGAACTCAAATGTAAATGAGAAAACGAACACAATATAAAGCTTTGACGGAAATAAATGCAAGATAAAAGAAAGCATTAAATGCAGCAAAGGACAAAACAGAATGTTGAAAATGATTGCATAATACTTAATTTGGTACACATATGTACATTTTCATAAAGTTATACTCGTTTCTCATTTTGTGTGCAAAGATTGAGTTTTGTCTCTTGTAATGTAAAAATGCGGACCCCTAAACTATTGACATTTATTTTCTTAAATAGAAATCCTAAAATAAACTGCCCTAACGGTCGACTATTCATATGTCGCCACGTGTCCCAACCATGCAGTCCCTTCTCTTGAGGAAACTCCATGTATTCCTGACGACAAACTGCCAAAACCGTTTTCCCTCTTAAGCCTGGAGCCTTCGACTTCGACTTCTTCATAAACTCACAGCCCTTTTTTATTTTGCTAAGTGCTTCCAAAGGGCTTCTTCAGTCGAGAGCATATTATACTGTCGAACGTCTTCGAGAAAGACTTGCCTTTTCCTTATTTTTGTAAGGTCAAACCCAGAAATGGAAAGTCAAAATCTTTGGGTAACAGAAGTCCTTTCATTGGATGTAAGTGTCATCGAAGGGTCGTCGTATGGTCATTGAAGGCAACTCGTAGGGATACCTTAGCATTCGAAGGGACTATCATCATTTAATCGAGGGACGATATCATTTAAATTGTAGGTAACATCGAAGGGACCATGATCTTTAAATCGGAGGGACTATGATGATTTTTGAATCGCAAGCAACATTGCTAAAGGTACCCCCATGTTCGAGGGACATGACCATTATATCGAAAGGCAACAAAGAGAGGGTTACCCTAAAGGTGATTGTGTGAAGAATGTTTTGATTCAAATATTTAGTCATGGAATTAGTGATCTAACGTTTGAATTTCTTTATCTTGTCATACACACCATAACTAGCATACATCTAAGCATTTAAGTGGTGCGGAAAGTAAAAGCAGAAATTAAATCCTAACTATTACATGGCTTCGGGATGGGGGGTACATAACCAACACGGGGATGTAGAAAGTAAAGTCCTAGTTTAAACTATTACAAGACTTTTGCAGTTACATAATGTCGCACGCTCGCGAAAAATGAACAGAGTCGCCACCAATATATTTATCCCATAAGGGAAAGGAATACCAGGAAACCTAACAAAGGAAGGAACAAGGTCTTGCGACCAGAGAATCAAGGTACGGGAGTCGGTTACGCAAGGGGAAGGTATTAGCACCCCTCGCGCCCATCGTACTCGATGGTATCCACCTATGTTTGTTTCTATCTAAAGGGTGTATACTATGTCTATGTCTACATGCGAATGAATGCAAAAGAAATACGGGGAAAAGAAGGAATTATTTACAAGTGTGCTCGTTCAAGCCCCGCGACTTGATGCCTACGTATCCTTTTCAGGAATCAGAGCGCCGTAGTTCGGCTCAATATTTTTGTTTGTTTTTGTGTTTTTTAGTTGGGCGGCGTTAACGTTCGCGCTCTTGCACAAGGGGACAGCCTAGGATGCAATGGAGCGGAAATAACGGTGCCCTTAAGAAAGCGAGAGAAGAGAGAGAGAGTTTGAGTGTTTAGAGGAAATCCCTTAAGCAAGGGAAGCTCGAGTTACTCTTTGGTTTGTGTTTTTTAGAGGTTGGGAACTTACGCCTGAATGGAACCCTTAAGCAAGGGAGCTCCAAGCACTCGAACATCCCTTAAGCAAGAGAAGTTACAAGCTTCCATTCCCTTTTTATTAGTCAAAGTATTTATTAGTCATTTTTTATGAGTTTTCTTGGTATTTTTTATGGGAGTTTATTCAAGTATTTTTAGATGTTTTATGTTGAAAAGAAAAAGAACTAGCCTAAGAAAACTAGCCTAATATGAATGAGGAATTCTACTTATTATTATCATGGTTTCTACCTAAGGTTAGGATTTAAAAGAAGCGTGAAAATTAAAGCAAAAGGTAGAATATTGAAAATGGCATGAAAAAGAACAATTCAAAATATAGCACAGAAGTGGATTAAAAACACTATTATTTTTTATATTGATTTTATGGGAGAAATTGAATTACAAATCAAGTAAAAGACTAAAACAAAATAGCCTAAAACTACTATTTTTTTATGTACATTTTTATGACAAAATTGGTATTCTAATCAAACACAAGAATTAAAAGTCTAAACTAATATTTTGTGATCATTTTTTTTTAGTCAAAAATTAGTGTTAAGGTCTAAAAGAAAATTAGAAATTTTATTACCTAAAGAGAGTAAAAAATCTAAGTAACAAAGACCTAATACTCTAGTAATTTTGTGAGTCAGAGGGGGGTGTATGTTGATTTTATGGTGCAATTAGCAACATGGGCGCAAGGCCCAGCCAGAGTTGGCCCGAGGAATGTTTTGTTTCAGGTCTTCTTCAAAAAGTGACTATGGGCCCGAAGGGGGTGTAAGAAGTGGTCGTGGCCCAGGCATTTTGTTTTTGTTCAGGTTTTTCTTATACGAAAAAAGGTTATGGGCCAAAAATGGGGGTGAGAAGAGTGCTTCGTGTACAGGCCCAAGCTTGATTGTTTTCAGATTTTATTAACAGAATTTAATTAAAAAATTAAATTGAAAAAGGAATTAAACTAAAAAAAAACAAAGAGGGAATTTAGGGTTGAGTTATGACCTTTGAGATTCTCAGACGTTCTCCTCCCTCTCTCACGCTCAGTTGGAACGACGACGTCGAACGGCGGCCGGATCCTCCCTTCCTTCTTCTCCCTTCAGGTTCGCCGCAAGCACCACCGTAACGGTGCTCTGTTCATCACAACAGATGTCGTCCTCTCGCCTTAACCTCAGCTCCAACTCGAATCCTCCTCTCTCTCGATTTCGTGATCGTGTTCCAGCCGAAGAACTCACGGTGCCTCTTCAATCGAGACTCAGGTATGTGTCCGATTCACTCTTCGTCTTCTCCATATCAACTCTTCTCCTCTTCTTTTGATTATTCTGGAATTCTCCTATGTGTGCTTCGTCGTCGTTGTGCGTTATTGATGAACGTTGTTGATTGAAGCGTGAAGATGAAGATGAAAAGGACTCGGAGATCTTATGACGGCCACGTTGATGAGGATGATGATGGAGGCTTCGGTTGGGGGTTGCGTTGAAAGTTGAACGATGGCTCTAAGATGATGAAGATTGAGCGTGACTTGAGAGAGAAAATTCAGAGAATCCGTTACATCTTTTTCGGTGAGTTTCTTTTCCAATTCTCTCTTTTGTTTTCTGTTATGAGAATCCTTCTTCTTCTCTTCTGATTTTCGAGTTTTCTCTTCTTCTTCTCTATTTTCGTCTTGTTGTGTTCTTTTGTGTGGTATGAGAACTGAGGGATGTTGAGAGTTGTTGTTCGTATGGTGTGAGGATGAAAGATGAAATTGAAGGTTGGTGGTGAAGAAGGTGTGGCAGCGTGATGATGAATGTTCAGAGAGTGAAGGTTATGGAGAAAGATTAAAGGAGAAGAAAGAGAGGTTGCAGAGAATTGTGAGAGAGAAGGAGATGGTGATGGTGAAGATTATGAAGGTGTGTAAGGTTGAAAATGGTGGTTATGGTGTGTGTTGCAGAGAATGAAGAAGTGAAGATGGAGAGTGGTGTGTAGTGGTGATGAATGAGCGTGTGTGAAATGGTGTGTTTGAATTGTGGAGGGAGATTGACTTATATAGTTAGAGGTGGAGTGAGCTGAGCCATTGGATTAGAGATTCGGTTCTGAGCAATGGAGGGTGAGATTGAGAGTTGGTTATGAGGGTTAGAAGTTGGTTACAATTCTGTTTTGGTGGTTGGGAAGTTGGTTAGAGGCAGTTAGTTTTCTGTTTTGGAGGTTAAAAAAGTTAGTTATATGATATGCTGTTAGTGAAATAGGTTTGTAGTTAGAAGACTTAGAAAGTTAGGCTGTTAGTTGAATCTGTTGGGAGTGTAAGGTAGTTATGAATCTGTTTCCTGTTATGAGAGTTAAGGTGGTTAATGGTTATAACGGTTTTTTTGGATTTCTGTTGAGTCTGTTGGTTGTTTTTCTGGGCTTTAATAGCAATTTGTTTCTGAATGCAGGCTGCTTACCTTGACTGGAAACGTTTTCTGGCTGAACTGATTCCGTGTCGAATGCGGGGCTGCAGTTCGGATTGGTTAAGAGTTTGAACCTACAGCGCACTGATGTGCAAGGTAATTCAATGCCCTGTCGCTATTCCATTTCGGTTTGATCTGAAGTAGACTTGAAATCCACTTATTGCTGATGCCGAGTGTAGCATTCGAACGGATGATTATCCGGTGCAGTAGGCAAATTATTTTCTTTGTATATCATGATGATGCTTGGTATGGTAGCGACTTGTAGCCTTTCTGTAATATGCATTTGAATTGGTAGGCCTTGTTGTGAACTTGTTTCTGAATTCGCGAACCGACCCGAAATGAACGCAAGCCTTGCATCATTTTGAACATGTATCAAAGCTGAATGCCTTTTTCTTTCTGAATTCTGAACCAGAGCTTTTATTCGAATTGCAGGTCCGTATCGGTTCACCACAAAAGTCAGTTTTTCTTTAGTTGGGCAACCGCTTCATTTTTGTATACTGGTCGGTTTTGGAGCAAGGATAAAGCTTTTAGGAATAGGTCCTCTTTCTTTTGTAATTCCATCTGATTTGTAATGGACACTTGTGTATATGGCTTGGACTGAATATTGTAGAAGCTCCATGAAGTTTTAGTTTTTCATTGCAATTTGATACTTCTCTTCTTGTAAAGAACTCTGAATGATAGCCCAATTCGAGACCAAAGTTGAATGACATTGAACTTGAACTATATTTCTTTTGTATTTTTGAATGAATTTGATGATGTTGAATGGAACTCCAAAACACTATTATAATCTTGTAATTTTTTATTTCAAAGACACATTTTCTAATACACAAATCATTCTTCTTTTTTCTCGAGAACTTGCACCCAATTTAAGAACTTTGGTTCCTTTTTACTTATCTTTCTGACTCAAATCCACTTCGACCCTTAATGGACAAAAAACTAAATCACTTCGCCCCTTCAATAAACTCTGACTCAATTCTGATCCTTTAATCTAAATGTGAGTCAAGCAACCAATATTAGGAAGAACAATGCCTTAGTCTTTGAAAAGTCATGTCATACGGGATATGGGCTTCATGTATTAAAAGACAGATGGATCCACTACTCCATAGACCACGGTTCTTGCATCATAACCACCTTATGGGATCCTTTAAGAGTATAAGAATTGAAGCACAACAAGAAATCCAATAAATCTCGGTGAATTAATGATTGCGCATGCCACATATAAGAAACTCTTTATTATTTTCTTGATTGTTGGTGAATCTTGAGGGAGAACGACCTTGTAACTTGCGGAGAAAGAAACCATGATTAATGGAGAACACTTTAAATTAACCTTTAATGAAGATAGGGGCCTTAAAGCGACAGAGAAACCTCACTCTTCAAGATCCTTGATCCTAATGCCAAGTTTATTGGTTAATGAATGCATGAGTTATGTTAAATGGCCTAATGGAGAGATGTACATGAATGCAAAGCTAAAGCCAGTTAGAAATTAAAGGGTAGGACAAATTTGGGGTATGACAGCTGCCCCTATTTAATCGTCTTATACTTGAAGGTGAGATTGGCGTTAGCCTTTCGAACATTCGAGGTAGAAGAAGATTAAATATCAAGACCTGAAATTTGTCCTGAAAAGATGGTGTAAGTGTCATCCTTATTTTTCTTTTTGTTTTGATATATGCTGGGGAAAGAGATTTTTGTTTTTTTCTGATGGAAATATTTACAGATGCTTTGGTTGAATGGGGAAAGGGAATAATGACTTGCTGGGGACTGGGAATTGGTTTTATAGTAAGAAATTATGGATGAATGGTGATTGTCAGGCGAGAACTGACTTCACCATAAGATATCAGACGAGGACTGAAAATGAAAGAAATGATTTGCCAGGGCGAGGACTGGACTTTGAAAAAGTTTGCCAGGGCGAGAACTGGACTTTGAAAAAGTTTGCCAGGGCGAGAACTGGACTTTGAAAAAGCTTGCCAGGGCGAGAACTGGACTTTGAAAAAGTTTGCCAGGGCGAGAACTGGACTTTGAAAAAGTTTGCCAGGGCGAGAACTGGACTTTGAAAAAGTTTGCCAAGGCGAGAATTGGGCTTTGAAAAAGGTTTGCCAAGGCGGGAATTGGGCTTTGAAAAATGATTACCAGGACGGGAACTGGATTTGGAAAATGATTACCAGGACGGGAACTGGATTTTGGAAAATGATTACCAAGACGGGAACTGGATTTGGAAAATGATTACCAGGACGGGAACTGGGTTTTGAAATGGGTTGAAGGTCGGAAGGCAATGGATTCACAACACGGGGGTTGGATCCGAAAAGTTTTCCCATACGGGGGAAGGGACCATGGAGACTAGTGACGACTAGACTCGATCAAAAGACATAATCACGAAGATGTTGATGCTTGCGAAGCATAAGAATTACATTAATCCCTTAGGCCAAAGGCGGGGTGTAACTCTTCAAGAGTGGCAATCGTTCGAATTACCACACACCAAGTATGGTTATTCAAATGATTGAAAAATGAGATGGGTTGAATGTCCACCCTCATTCACGCTCTAATCTGCACGCAGCACACGGGAAATAACCTCGGAGACAACGATTCTGACGAAGAAAGACAGGAGAGAGAAGATAATATTTCTTTTGGGGATTGAGGATACCAGGTATTGGCACCATGGTTTGAGGAGATTTGTGATGTAGTAGCAGATATCAATCGGAGTTTGTAAGGACAACTTTTTCTGTGGGGATGTGTCATCGTCTTGATTGAATGTTGATTTGTATTATCTGGCTTATGCTTTGTATGCATGTTTGAATTTTTCTATGGCGTAATGTTCCGCTTTGACGGATATGCTACGCTTTTGAGGATGCAATGCTATATGTAATGGGAACTATATGCAGAGTGCCAAATAAAGGCATTGGTGTGATAGAGAAGCATGATCATTGGAGTCCATTGCTTGTTGTCTTGAGCTATCAATATGAATCGGTGTTGGAAACCATGCAATACCAAAGATCTTTAGCAACTGCACTGAGAGTTGAAATGTAGCTTTGTTGGGGAGGAAGTGACTTCATTTGACTTTCCCTACATCTTGAATTGCTTGGGGATGGAGAGCTTGAGGAGATTCCCTCGATTCACCATGTTGAGGATGAGAAATTCAGACAAGGAGACCAGGTTGGGGAAGTGGAACAACTTCCATGAGAAATAAACTCATGTGCTTGGGGAGAGACAAAAGTTCCAGGAGAAATAAACTCCTATGATCGGGGAGAATAAATACAACTCAGAAGATTGTGCCCCAAGATTCGTGGGCTATGAAGGAATTTGCCCCAAAGGATCCTTGGAGAGATTTATCAAATCTCGACGTAACTGCCCCAGATTGGTTGAACTCAAGAGAGATTCCTCGACTTGATTGCCCCAGATTGATGGAAGCTTGAATGGGTGCTTCAATTGACAGAGTCTTCATACAACTTGCCCCTTGGAGTAATCAGCTTTTGAAGTGAATGGCTCATGGAATCGATCAACTTTTTTTTTGCAGTTGTTCATTGTTTGATATTCCTTGATGTCAAGTGTTTATTCACAAGTAAAAGATATTTGTTTTGAAGATGATAATCCTAATGCAATGCTTATGCTAGCTTCGAGATCAAAGTTATTAAAACAAAGTTGTGACATTCAGTGTTTAAATTATTTGTCATATCGATATCAACATAAATGGTAAGCAAACATCTAGGAGTCAGTTTTACGCAACTTAAATGTGGTGTGCTTTCGAAATAAACCCTGCTTCAATTAGGTCTTTTAAGGGTTGTAACGTGGCCTGGTTCACGGTTTTAGAAATAAAGGATTTAAGGCTCAAAGTCTAACCTAACCCACCCATTCTTCGTGATGTTCTCCAGTCCTAAGTTCAACTTAACCTGATACGAGCATTCATCCTTCAAGAGGAGTTTGAGATGATTGAGGAATCAATGAAGTCTTCTTGGACATGGTAGTCACTCACTTTCTTTTTGGTGTCTGATCACACAACTTTGTTCCTCGTTTTTCGCTTCTGCTTTTGCATTTCCTTTTTTTTGTTTCCCTAACTTTTGCCTGGACAAGTTCTTTTGAATTTTATTTTGGAGTCCAGCGGGATGCCCTAATTTTTGCCTAAGTCACTTGTTTTCAAGTTGTTGACTTAGCGGGCTTTCTTTCTTCCTTTTTTTTAATTTTTTTTTTGAACAAGTCGTGTGATCCTGAATCTTTGATTTGCGGGAGGTGATTGTGACTGCCTTATTCTTTGGTTGATGAGGGGTTACCATTGTGGCATTGACTTTCCTCAACCTTTTGAAAGATAACCATTGTTGTATCCTTGGACGGACACTCCTGATGAATTTTGATTGCTCGATCAGGATAATTGAACGCTACCCTGCCCCTGGGTTAAATGTGAGGGTTTTTTCTTTTTTTGTATAGAAAAGAAACTCCTACTTCAAGGCTCAAAGGGGTTAACGAGGGTTTATCTCCCTTATATCTCCAGTGTTTGGGGATTAGAAACAATGCCTGTACATCCTCAGCGGGGTTTTATTCAAAAGCACACAATTAGAGATTTTGCATTTATTATTTTTTCATCATTCTCCTTTTGATATTTTTTTTTTAAACCAGAGTTTGATATCGATAGACAGAAAGATATGAGTGAACATGAATGGATTGATTCGAAACTAGCATATGCAATGCATTTTTATTTTTATTAAAAACAAACAGGTTTTACATGGAAGAAACAATTAACAAAACAAGGAAAATTACAAATGAAAATGCAGAAATGAATTGATGATTGCCATAGTTGAGGAGGCTTGACTCCGTCTGGACTTGTTGATCTTGAATACTTTTTGTAGTTCCTTCCAAACACTTCAGATTACTTCAAAAGAAAACTCCAACGAAATCACCCAAGAGTTGTAAATTTCTGCCTTACTTTAGGGATTCGAGCAATGCGAGTGATGCAATGCTCAAGATAAGGGTACGTCTTGCTTATCCCTCGTGCGGGAGCCCCAAGCATAGTTGCTAGAGTAGTAATCGCCATCATAAATGGAAAGAATCTTGTATGATCATCAAACTCAAGAGAGCTACTTGTGGTGAAGAAAGAATTTGTTGATTCTGGAGACTTTTTGAAATCTAGGCATTTATTCGAGCAAAGGAATTCCATTCAGCCATATGTTTCCTTCTTGAAGGGTTATATGCCTCCCATCAATCAACTGTTGTACTTTGGCTTTGAAAGCATTGCACTCCTCAGTTGAGTGCCCCATTGATCCAGCGTGATATCCACATTGCACATTAGGGTCATACCCAGGTGGAAACGGTTGTGGTGGAGGCTTTAGAGATTTGGGAACCACCAATGAGCTTTGAACTAGATATGGAAGAAATTTGCTATATGTCATAGGAATCTGGTCCAACGGAGCATTTCTTCGTTCCAAATTACTTCTAGGTTGGCGTTGATTCGGATGACCTTGTTGATGTGGAACACATTGCTTTTGTGGCAAATACTGAATCGGTTGTTGTTGGACCATCTGAGGTTGTTGATTGATAGTGGTGGCAAAGGCTTGTGGAATATGTTGGCCAGGAGAAACTAGGACCATCTGATAGTTAGGAACCTGAACTTGAGGATGACCAGGGACTTCCTCTTCTTCAATCTCAGAGATCGCGTTTGTTTCACTTTTCTCTTCTTCTGTGAATTCGGAAACATTAGCAATATCCTGGATTTTACCCATCTTTAAGGCGTTTTCAATTCTTTCTCCTACGACAACCAAATTTGAGAATTCGGAGGAAGCACATCCAACCATCATGTTCAGATAAGGATCTTTCAAAGTATTCATGAACATGTCTACAAGCTCTCGTTCCAAAAGAGGAGGTTGGACTCTGGAAGCTAATTCTCTCCATCTTTGTGCATACTCTTTAAAAGACTCATCAACCTTCTGAGTTAAACTTTGGAGTTGTAGTCTAGTAGGAGCCATGTCACTGTTGTACTTGTAATGCTTGAGAAAAGCCTCTGCTAATTCATCCCATGTACGGACATGGGTTCGTTCAAGTCGTGTATACCACTCAAGGGATGCCCCACTAAGGCTATCTTGAAAGAAGTGCATGAGGAGCTTGTCATTTTCTGCATACGGTGCCATCTTGTTGCAGAATGCCTTGATGTGACTCATCGGACAAATGGTACCCTTGTATTTCTGAAAACTGGGGACTTTGAACTTAGCAGGAATCTTGATATCAGGCACTAGGCACAAATCAATAGCATTCAAACCAGAGGAGCCTCGACCTTCTAAAGCCTTCAATCTTTCTTCCAGGAGATGGAGTTTTCTCTCATTTTCCTCGATCGGGAACTTGAAAGCTTCAAGTTCAGAATCATTCTCATGATGTGAATCCTCCTTGTTAGGAACTTCCACGGGCACAGGTTTTGATCCCCCATTAGCAACAGTAGTCGGAGTATCATTAGTCAACTTAGCAACACTTTGTCTTAGCTCTTCTTGCCCTTGAACAATAACATGGAGAGTCTCAAAGAGTTGGGTCATCCTTTCTCCCATAGTATCCAAGTCCTTACGAAGTTCTGCCTGATTTTGTTCAAGACGGTCCATGATTCTCCTCTGATTAATCCTTGTATGATACGGATGTAGGGAAGTCAGCTTTTATGATGAAGCGGAAATCTGTTGAAAGGGACCCCAATTAGCTTCTGATATGGAACCATGACATGCAACATGATATGAATGCAATGTTTCATTTCCAAGGGATCCTAAAGTCTTTTCGCACACTTTTTGTTTTGTTCTTTTTTTGGAATCAAAGCATTTTTTGTATAGAATATCTTTTCTCTTTTTCTATTTCTTTTTTCTCTTTTTATTCTTCTCTTTCTTTTTTGTATATTTTCTTTTTGGAAATAGACTTTAGGATCCCTCACAAATGAAGTGGATAAAACAATGATGTTATGCAATGCAGGCATGGGATCAAGGTCCATATGATCTGAGTAACCACCACACAATCCTCTGAACAGCTGATGTGAAGCTTCTGTACAGGCCAAGTGTCACAGGATCAAAGGTTCGACGCCTTTTTGAATACCAGAATATCAAGCACCATGAGGACAGACCAAATAAAGGTCCGACCTCAACTCTGAAGAAGCAATGGTATGTAGGAGTCAAGGTTTCCTGTCCCACCCCAATCTCACGGGTATGAAGTCTAGACACGGACAAGTGGTCCCTAATGGTCACTAGGGTCTACAGTTCCCATGGGGTACAAAGTGTTTGAGGCAACAAGCGTGCCAGACACAGTGTTCCATGAAAGAACCTCGCCCAGTTGTGGTACCCCATGTCAATCTCAGCCATAGCAAGCGCTACGGGAGTCAACATGAGCATCCACGCTAATCCTATGTGTCACTTGGCCTGGGTAGTGGGCCTTTTACCTCATACAAACCCCCCACCTGCAAAACAGAACAGAAGACCCCAAGGAACACAGAATATAATCCATATGCATGATGTGCAAACAGAAATAAACATGACATGCAGGCAAAGAATAAGCATGCAAACATATATACAAAGTATAGACATAAAAACAAGTAAACACCCAGTAAATAAACAAACAAACGCAAGCTAGGATCGACTCACTAAGGATGGACCAGCAACAGGTCTAGCAACATCCCCAGCAGAGTCGCCAGCTGGTCGCACGCTCGCGAAAAATGAACAGAGTCGCCACCAATATATTTATCCCATAAGGGAAAGGAATACCAGGAAACCTAACAAAGGAAGGAACAAGGTCTTGCGACCAGAGAATCAAGGTACAGGAGTCGGTTACGCAAGGGGAAGGTATTAGCACCCCTCGCGCCCATCGTACTCGATGGTATCCACCTATGTTTGTTTCTATCTAAAGGGTGTATACTATGTCTATGTCTACATGCGAATGAATGCAAAAGAAATACGGGGAAAAGAAGGAATTATTTACAAGTGTGCTCGTTCAAGCCCCGCGACTTGATGCCTACGTATCCTTTTCAGGAATCAGAGCGCCGTAGTTCGGCTCAATATTTTTGTTTGTTTTTGTGTTTTTTAGTTGGGCGGCGTTAACGTTCGCGCTCTTGCACAAGGGGACAGCCTAGGATGCAATGGAGCGGAAATAACGGTGCCCTTAAGAAAGCGAGAGAAGAGAGAGAGAGTTTGAGTGTTTAGAGGAAATCCCTTAAGCAAGGGAAGCTCGAGTTACTCTTTGGTTTGTGTTTTTTAGAGGTTGGGAACTTACGCCTGAATGGAACCCTTAAGCAAGGGAGCTCCAAGCACTCGAACATCCCTTAAGCAAGAGAAGTTACAAGCTTCCATTCCCTTTTTATTAGTCAAAGTATTTATTAGTCATTTTTTATGAGTTTTCTTGGTATTTTTTATGGGAGTTTATTCAAGTATTTTTAGATGTTTTATGTTGAAAAGAAAAAGAACTAGCCTAAGAAAACTAGCCTAATATGAATGAGGAATTCTACTTATTATTATCATGGTTTCTACCTAAGGTTAGGATTTAAAAGAAGCGTGAAAATTAAAGCAAAAGGTAGAATATTGAAAATGGCATGAAAAAGAACAATTCAAAATATAGCACAGAAGTGGATTAAAAACACTATTATTTTTTATATTGATTTTATGGGAGAAATTGAATTACAAATCAAGTAAAAGACTAAAACAAAATAGCCTAAAACTACTATTTTTTTATGTACATTTTTATGACAAAATTGGTATTCTAATCAAACACAAGAATTAAAAGTCTAAACTAATATTTTGTGATCATTTTTTTTTAGTCAAAAATTAGTGTTAAGGTCTAAAAGAAAATTAGAAATTTTATTACCTAAAGAGAGTAAAAAATCTAAGTAACAAAGACCTAATACTCTAGTAATTTTGTGAGTCAGAGGGGGGTGTATGTTGATTTTATGGTGCAATTAGCAACATGGGCGCAAGGCCCAGCCAGAGTTGGCCCGAGGAATGTTTTGTTTCAGGTCTTCTTCAAAAAGTGACTATGGGCCCGAAGGGGGTGTAAGAAGTGGTCGTGGCCCAGGCATTTTGTTTTTGTTCAGGTTTTTCTTATACGAAAAAAGGTTATGGGCCAAAAATGGGGGTGAGAAGAGTGCTTCGTGTACAGGCCCAAGCTTGATTGTTTTCAGATTTTATTAATAGAATTTAATTAAAAAATTAAATTGAAAAAGGAATTAAACTAAAAAAAAAACAAAGAGGGAATTTAGGGTTGAGTTATGACCTTTGAGATTCTCAGACGTTCTCCTCCCTCTCTCACGCTCAGTTGGAACGACGACGTCGAACGGCGGCCGGATCCTCCCTTCCTTCTTCTCCCTTCAGGTTCGCCGCAAGCACCACCGTAACGGTGCTCTGTTCATCACAACAGATGTCGTCCTCTCGCCTTAACCTCAGCTCCAACTCAAATCCTCCTCTCTCTCGATTTCGTGATCGTGTTCCAGCCGAAGAACTCACGGTGCCTCTTCAATCGAGACTCAGGTATGTGTCCGATTCACTCTTCGTCTTCTCCATATCAACTCTTCTCCTCTTCTTTTGATTATTCTGGAATTCTCCTATGTGTGCTTCGTCGTCGTTGTGCGTTATTGATGAACGTTGTTGATTGAAGCGTGAAGATGAAGATGAAAAGGACTCGGAGATCTTATGACGGCCACGTTGATGAGGATGATGATGGAGGCTTCGGTTGGGGGTTGCGTTGAAAGTTGAACGATGGCTCTAAAATGATGAAGATTGAGCGTGACTTGAGAGAGAAAATTCAGAGAATCCGTTACATCTTTTCCGGTGAGTTTCTTTTCCAATTCTCTCTTTTGTTTTCTGTTCTGAGAATCCTTCTTCTTCTCTTCTGATTTTCGAGTTTTCTCTTCTTCTTCTCTGTTTTCGTCTTGTTGTGTTCTTTTGTGTGGTATGAGAACTGAGGGATGTTGAGAGTTGTTGTTCGTATGGTGTGAGGATGAAAGATGAAATTGAAGGTTGGTGGTGAAGAAGGTGTGGCAGCGTGATGATGAATGTTCAGAGAGTGAAGGTTATGGAGAAAGATTAAAGGAGAAGAAAGAGAGGTTGCAGAGAATTGTGAGAGAGAAGGAGATGGTGATGGTGAAGATTATGAAGGTGTGTAAGGTTGAAAATGGTGGTTATGGTGTGTGTTGCAGAGAATGAAGAAGTGAAGATGGAGAGTGGTGTGTAGTGGTGATGAATGAGCGTGTGTGAAATGGTGTGTTTGAATTGTGGAGGGAGATTGACTCATATAGTTAGAGGTGGAGTGAGCTGAGCCATTGGATTAGAGATTCGGTTCTGAGCAATGGAGGGTGAGATTGAGAGTTGGTTATGAGGGTTAGAAGTTGGTTACAATTCTGTTTTGGTGGTTGGGAAGTTGGTTAGAGGCAGTTAGTTTTCTGTTTTGGAGGTTAAAAAAGTTAGTTATATGATATGCTGTTAGTGAAATAGGTTTGTAGTTAGAAGACTTAGAAAGTTAGGCTGTTAGTTGAATCTGTTGGGAGTGTAAGGTAGTTATGAATCTGTTTCCTGTTATGAGAGTTAAGGTGGTTAATGGTTATAACGGTTTTTTTGGATTTCTGTTGAGTCTGTTGGTTGTTTTTCTGGGCTTTAATAGCAATTTGTTTCTGAATGCAGGCTGCTTACCTTGACTGGAAACGTTTTCTGGCTGAACTGATTCCGTGTCGAATGCGGGGCTGCAGTTCGGATTGGTTAAGAGTTTGAACCTACAACGCACTGATGTGCAAGGTAATTCAATGCCCTGTCGCTATTCCGTTTCGGTTTGATCTGAAGTAGACTTGAAATCCACTTATTGCTGATGCCGAGTGTAGCATTCGAACGGATGATTATCCGGTGCAGTAGGCAAATTATTTTCTTTGTATATCATGATGATGCTTGGTATGGTAGCGACTTGTAGCCTTTCTGTAATATGCATTTGAATTGGTAGGCCCTGTTGTGAACTTGTTTCTGAATTCGCGAACCGACCCGAAATGAACGCAAGCCTTGCATCATTTTGAACATGTATCAAAGCTGAATGCCTTTTTCTTTCTGAATTCTGAACCAGAGCTTTTATTAGAATTGCAGGTCCGTATCGGTTCACCACAAAAGTCAGTTTTTCTTTAGTTGGGCAACCGCTTCATTTTTGTATACTGGTCGGTTTTGGAGCAAGGATAATGCTTTTAGGAATAGGTCCTCTTTCTTTTGTAATTCCATCTGATTTGTAATGGACACTTGTGTATATGGCTTGGACTGAATATTGTAGAAGCTCCATGAAGTTTTAGTTTTTCATTGCAATTTGATACTTCTCTTCTTGTAAAGAACTCTGAATGATAGCCCAATTCGAGACCAAAGTTGAATGACATTGAACTTGAACTATATTTCTTTTGTATTTTTGAATGAATTTGATGATGTTGAATGGAACTCCAAAACACTATTATAATCTTGTAATTTTTTATTTCAAAGACACATTTTCTAATACACAAATCATTCTTCTTTTTTCTCGAGAACTTGCACCCAATTTAAGAACTTTGGTTCCTTTTTATTTATCTTTCTGACTCAAATCCACTTCGACCCTTAATGGACAAAAAACCAAATCACTTCGCCCCTTCAATAAACTCTGACTCAATTCTGATCCTTTAATCTAAATGTGAGTCAAGCAACCAATATTAGGAAGAAAAATGCCTTAGTCTTTGAAAAGTCATGTCATACGGGATATGGGCTTCATGTATTAAAAGACAGATGGATCCACTACTCCATAGACCACGGTTCTTGCATCATAACCACCTTATGGGATCCTTTAAGAGTATAAGAATTGAAGCACAACAAGAAATCCAATAAATCTCGGTGAATTAATGATTGCGCATGCCACATATAAGAAACTCTTTATTATTTTCTTGATTGTTGGTGAATCTTGAGGGAGAACGACCTTGTAACTTGCGGAGAAAGAAACCATGATTAATGGAGAACACTTTAAATTAACCTTTAATGAAGATAGGGGCCTTAAAGCGACAGAGAAACCTCACTCTTCAAGATCCTTGATCCTAATGCCAAGTTTATTGGTTAATGAATGCATGAGTTATGTTAAATGGCCTAATGGAGAGATGTACATGAATGCAAAGCTAAAGCCAGTTAGAAATTAAAGGGTAGGACAAATTTGGGGTATGACACATAATTTTAAAAAAAAAATTGCAAGGAATTTAAATCTAAATTATTACAAACTGTGAACAATTACAAATATAACAAGAAAGATTGAATAATCAGTGCAAAAAGGATTAGGGTTAGAAGGTAGAAACCTAATTAATATTAATTAATCCAACTAAAAAGTCTACATTAATTTTAGTTAATCAAACCCTAATTCTAACTAAATTGGCTAAAAACTTAATTTTAAATTAATTAATTAATTATTGATTAAAACCTAATTAATTAATATTAGCTAGGAAACCTAATTAAGCAAATTAACTATCTTGGCTAAAAAATCTAATTAATTAAATTTTTTTTTTTTTGGCAATGGCCAAATGATAAAAATGGACAACCCTTACCTATTAGTCATCTTTTGTATTTTTTATGGTTATTAACTTAAATGAAAAAACCTAACTCTAATTAAAATAAAATTAATTGGAAAACAAAAAAAAAGAAAATTTGGTTAGTTAATAGGTTAATAAAAAAAGGATTAATTAAGAAAAAGGGGTGGTAGGCAAGAAAATCAGGAAAAATTGAGGAAAAGAGAGATGTGGATGCTGGGATTCGAACCCCAGTCTTCACGGACTGGTGCCTCTATCTCCAACCAACTGTGCTACAGGTTCAATGGTGTTAATCGAATGCACGCATAATGTAATATAAAAAGAAACAATTGACTAAAAACACGCGGGTGGCAGAAACAATTTGAATCGAACCAATAACATGCTACCACGTCTTCATCTCTTTCATCCCTCGAAATCAGACATTTTAGCTACGAATCGCCTGCGATTTTGCTACGATTACGAGCATAGCTGAGTACCTGCACATGTCAAACTCACAAAAACATCAAATAAATCCCAGGTAAGATTATGGTTCAACTCGGAATCTCCGTCTGAATACGTTGGTGCCATCGGTTTGGGCTAATTTTGCCTATATCGAAAGATCCTAAATTTCGAGCTTCAAGACCTAACAATGGCAACTAGTAGAATCTGCATCTAAACTTACAATTAACAATCCAGAACCATTCCCCACAGTCATAAGAACTCAACCATATAATCACAAACCATTCATGATACGTAATTTGGTATAATCGAAGATAAAAAATACTTGACAAACCGTGAGCGTACTGGTGGTGATGCACAACGCTTTAGATGTTGATAAGGAATGGGTTCGCTTCAGAGAGGGCCGAGGGAGCGTTTTGGACATCTGGAATGGCTTGAATCGCCTTCAAACTTCTTTGCCATCTGTAATACAGTGAACTGACTTTTAAATCGAAATGTTGCGGTAAGCAAGAGTCGCCACCGACTTTTATTTTATCCAAATATCGGAAAGGCTAAAAGAACGGGAAAAACCTTTTAAATAAAATAGGGTTCGGGGGGTAATTATGCAAAGGGAAGGTGTAAGGCACCTTTTGCATCCATGGTTTTCCATGGGCTCTTAATTGCTTTGCTCGTTTTTTGAAAAGAAATGTAGAAGAAGAAAGCGGACTTTAGCTCGTAAATGAGCGTAGCCATTTTGAAGATTTATGAGAAAGAATATGAAAGATTTTTAGAGCAAGGCAAAGCAATTAGGGGCAATTACCTTATAGTTTGAAAAAGAAGTTCTTTTAGCCTTTCAGGGTGAAAGGGTCTATCCTTGCCATAAGAGGGCAGGAAGCCTTTCATTTGGAGGTTGAAGGGTCATCGAGAGTTCGTTCGCCATAAGACTGTCCCATGCCATAGAGAGGCAGGTAGTCTAAGGGAAGAACCAGAATAGCCTTTTCGTAGGCAGCCAGAGGATACCTCAGCCTTTCGTAGGCAACTTCCGAGGGTCGAGGTCATATTGGTGTATCGAAGGCAGCATCATTTAGGGACTTTATGACCTTTGTATTTACCGAGGCAACATGGCTGAGGTATCCTCGTATTCGAGGGACACGGCTATTCTGCAAAAAACACAAGGCAACAAGGCAACAGGCAACAGGCAACAAAGAGGTTACCCAAAAGTGTGCGTGTGTGCACCAGTCACGTGATTAGTTCAGAATATATTATCTTATAATAATTAAGTGATTCTAATTTAATTCAGGGTTGCACTCCCTCAAATTACTAACCACATCAGTCAATAAACCAATATAATTAAAGCAATACGGGGAAGGGGAAAAAGAAACCAGCGGGTTTGGCATAAGTAATAATTAGGCATAAAAATAAAAGAGGTCAGAGTTCTAGGGTTACCGACTATTCGAACTTTGGCGGTTGGCAAAGCCTGAAAAATGGACAAAAGGAAAAAATACGAAGGGGGTGAGTGTATGGCTAGTTCATTGATCAGAAAGGCAAGAGTAAATTAATTGGAATTAAAAGGGCGAAATAATTAAACTAAATTAAAGGCAAAAAATAAATATAAAAATAGAATCGGGACTTAGCTTTGATTTGATATGATTGGTAGTCGGAGGTCAAATCCTGTTGCTAACCCTGAAAGAATTGGGCACAAAGAAGAAAAATGTTAGTGCATTAAAGTCCCCAACAATTACAAAGATACTAAGTTAATGGACAAAATCTACCTAACAGTGATTAATGATCATGAAGAAATCGGGGTTGAGGGCATAAAATCTAACAAATGATTATCAACTAAAAAACCTTAATTAAATTATTATTGTAAAGAAAATTTTGATATTCCGAGAAAAAACCGAGTTTTCGATTAAATAAATACCACAATCTAATATTATTTCATAAATGAAAAAAAACAAAAAAAAAATAGAAAAAACTAAGATTAAAGAAATAAGGGGAAAAATCAATTGTGAATAAAATTTAGAAAAAAGAAAAAAAATATTTGGAAACTTAGCTTGGTTCCAGTGCGGTTACTCCATGAGAGTCTATGGTGCACCCGCAAGTTCACATGCGTTGGATCTTGGAAGAGAGAGATCTAGTGGTGATTGTCTGAAGGCGCATTGTAAGGACGTGGAATTCGCACGCACAGGATTAAGAGATAGGTTTGTGCAAGAAATTCGTTCAAAAATATAGGGGGATGCTGGGTATCGAACCCAGGTCTTCTCAGTGACCACAAGTATACCACTAACCACCTGCGCTACCTTTTTCATTTGTAATAAATGCAATTCGAAAACACTATATATTAAAACGTAAAATAATTATGAATTTCAAAGGAAGAGTCAAACCGGGCCCACATATTGTTGACGGACGAATTGGAGGAGGGAAGAGAGAGTCGTTCTACAGACTGGCCAATAGCAATGCATGGAGATGCCACGCCATCTTTGACCGAGCCTATGATTTTCAAACCGCGGCCTGCGGTTGTTTCAGCCTTCTTCTCCGACGAAGGGGTTTTGCGAACCTGCACAAAATCAAGCAAACGAAAGACCAAAAGATCCAGATCCACTAAATTGGACCTTGCGATTCCTATGGTGACCTTAGTTTGTCGTAACAAGGCTTGTAACATTTCATACGAAGAAGCATAACTCCGAATCCCTAGCCATGGTGACCTCCGATTTGGGCGTCAAAACTAGGGGTGGAAATAGGCTGGGCCGAGCTAGGCTTTGTCAAGCCTAAGCCTGGCCTGTCAAAAAAACCAAAGCCTAAGCCTGGTCTGTAGCCTGTCATAGGCTTAATTTTTAGGCCTGAGCCTGGCCTTTCCGAAGACCTGGTTAGCCTGTTAGCCTACATAAAAGCCTATTTGTTTTAGGCATATGTAAATAAGCAATTAAAATAATGTTTAAATAGACTAACTAACTAAAAGAATTTATGAGAATGATGTTCATCAGGTGTTTTCATCTTATTTTCACAAGTTCTTCAAGATAACCAAATTTTATTAATGTATTTTAATTCAAGTACAAATCATAACATAATGATAATAAAAAAGTATTCATATTTATTTAAATAGGCCGGCCTGATAGACTTAAAAGGCTTTTTTTAGGGCCTAAAGCCTAGCCTTTTTAACTAAATAGGCTTATAAAAAAGCCTAGGCCTTTTCTATTTAAAAATAATCTGTAGCCTGGCCTGAGCCTATATAGGCTAGCCTGTAGGCCCCTATTATTAGCCTGGCCTATTTCCACCCCTAGTCAAAACTCATAAGAAATTATTCATAACACTCCCAAACATTGATATGAACATGAACCAATGCATCAAATTCGTTTATTTGGCATAACATGAAGGTTTGAGATTTAAAAGCTCTTACCAAAGATGTAGATCCGGTGAGGTGGTTCTGGGCGATGATTATCCTGCCTATGGACTTGTTCTGATTGCTGGCAACAACAGGAGAGTGAATAGGATCTTGAATTCGATTGAAAGCACCTGGAAAATAGATTTTGGCTTTGCCCTAAACTTGCCAAACTTTGAGACTTTGGTTAGGGTTTCTTGAGCAATTTTTTCCGTCCCCTAATCCTGTAGCTAGCTTATGTACTTATAGGAGAACCAATTAGGGCAATCAAATTATGTTGAATCTTCACAAACTTATGAGATTTGATTTGATTTTTGGATGAATAATCTTGCTATTTTTGGCCAATATTGTATCTTCTCATTCCAATCATCCTTTGGGTAATTAGGGGAGTATAATTGATTGATTCTTTTGACTTAAAATCCAAGCAAATCAAATTTCTCATTTATTTTATTATTTTACACAATTTATTTATGATTTAAAGTGATAAAAACCATAAAATAATTAATAAAATAATAATAACAACATGACTCTTATTTTAGGGCGTGCATGGGCTTAAGATAAAGTTTGGATAAAAAGAAAATAGGCCCATTTGGAAATATTTGGAATTTTGGACCATTTCTCTTCATATATGCCCTTGAAAATAGGTGAACTTATACCCCTTGCCACTTCCTCATACTTCGACATTTTTCCAAGTTCTTGGACTTTATAGAAACTTTGAAGAGTCTTCTAACCAATGCTTTTGGTCTCATGTCAAGATGATTTTCCATGCCCCTTGTGTGTTCTTTTGAAGAAAATGACTTTTGGTTGACTTTTGAAAGGGACCTATAATATTTTGATCCATATCTCTCAAATGGAGCATTTTCAGACTTGGCATGTGAGAGACAAAGTTGTAGAGAATCAAATTTCCTTCAAGGTGAGCTTTGGATGGAAAATTTATGATGTTCCACGTGAAAGTTATGGCTGGTCAAAGTTCAGTTGACTTTCTCCTATACAAACCCTAATTTAGAAACTTTTGATTTGTTGATTTTTGATCTTTCCTTGATGAACCATGATCTATTCTTGATCAAATGGTGAATTATACTTCCATATGAGGATCTTGACAAAAAATCAGGAGTTTTGACTTTACTTTGACCACAGTTGACTTTTAGGTTAACTTAGTCGACTATTGATTTTCTGAACAATTGAGTGACCAATCCTTTGAGATGAGACTTGATACTTGTCATGGAGATGATGTGAGATATATTGAGCCATATGAGATGCCTTGGAGCCATTGATTCACTGATTTTCCTTTGAATAAGCCAAACCCTAGTTTCAGAGCCTTGTATAGGAGAGTGTGTCTTGGAGCTTTGTATCTTGATTTGAATTTGAATAGGAGAAATAGTATGGGCAAATTTTGGGGCATGACACCATCTCACTTGGTTCTGAGGTTTTTTGAGCTTATGCAAGGTTTCTGGTACCGTCAATCCTCTTCTTTAGCATCTGAACATGTCCCTCTACTTATAGAGAATGAATTAGGTTAATATTTTTAGAGAGAAATCGAGTAATTCTTATGATTGGGACTTGATTGAAATTGGTTATCAAATCTTTCTAAATTGGTCCAATTCCAATTTCCAAACTCTTCTCCACGTTTTGACTGATCCTAAGATGGATTTGAATTGATTGAAATCAAATATATGACCTTTAATCACGAATTTATGATTTACTTGATTTAATTTGTATTTAAATGAATAAATCCAAAATTAAATTAAATAAAAATCACAAAATAGATAGGGATTGGCTAATGGGCTTCCCATGAGGCCATAATCACGTGAGAACTTCAATTGTAAAGTCGCAATACTCAAAAGTATGAATTTTGTCAAGTATAGCTTCAAACATTTATCAAATTTTGCCCAACTTACACCAACCATAACTCTCTCAATTTTTATCTTATGGATATGATCTAATACTTTTTGAAAAGCCTAAGATGTCCTCTACAACCCACTTTGGAACATTTTTTGCATTTTAAGATTTTATCTTGATGATATTGGTTTTGACAAAAGATAGCCTTTTGTGGATATTCAAAAGGACCTGTAATGTTTTGGCTCATATCTTTCAAATGATGCATTTTTAGCCAGGACTTTAGTGAGACAAAGTTGTAGAGAATTTGATTTCCTTCAAAATGAGCTTTGGTTGGGCAATTTTTTATAAAGTATGTGAAAGTTATGGCCGGTCAAAGTTCAGTTGACTTTAGTTAGAAAACCCTAATTTTAGAGACTTTGACTTTTGTTGATTTTTTGAGTTTTTCTTGATGAATCATGATCAACTCTTGATCAAATGATGAATTTGACTTCATATTCTTGATGTTGACTAAGAATCCTTACTTTTGACTGTACTTTTACCATAGTTGACTTTTAGGTCAACATAGTCGAGTGTTGATCATCTGAGCAATTGACTGGGCAATCTTGTGAATCAAAGCTTGAAACTTGGTATGGGGATTCTTTGAAGTATAAGAGAACATATAAAATCCACTTTAGGCCTTTATACATCCATTTCCTTTGAGAAAACCAAAACCCTAATTGGAGTCTTGTTATTTAGGAGAGAGAGTAGACATGTTTACTTCTTGCCCTACTTTGAACAATTGGAGATCTCAGTGCTTGAGCCAAATTATTTTGAAATATGGTGGGAAAATTTTGGGGTATGACAGGGTCGTTATGTTTTGGAACTATTATGTTCTCTTTGATTATTTTGGATTTGATTGCATTTTGATGAACTAACTACCTTTCAAAAGATTTTGTTGTTAATGTCTTGAGCTATAACTCATGAACTAAGAGGTTTAGTTGTGTTTTATGAAGATTAATTTAAAAATGTTTTAAATTATGAATTCCTCCGCGAGATAACATGTTTTGCTTTATGAAGATGAATGAGATATAGTTTTAAATAAATTTTGAGAACCCATGCTACGGAGCAGGACTAGTTAATGTGGAGTTTATATGACGATGTGACACCCTTGTTGGTGATTTTTATTTTAATTTAATACGTATTATATTGCAAATATTCCTTGAGGGTTAGAAGGGTGTTACAATGCCAGACTATCAAAGATGTATCATGTGCTTGCTTGAACCTATACTCTTGATTTAGGGATGATGTTACTTGAATAAATTTTAACACATGTTCTACATGGAGACAACTTGTGAGCTACCCTTTGGTGCAATGCCATGATATTTTGATAATTTTTTTAAAGCTTTCAAATACATGTTTTGCTACTGTCAAAGACTTATTTTCATCCATTTACATGCTTTAATGACATCTCTTGTGCATTAAATGCTTGTCAACTTGACTATTCATGAATACTTGTCTCTTCTCCCACCTTTTGTGATTGTTTGTATGAGATCAAGATGCTTAGAGCCTAAACCTTGGATAGCATTACCCCTAGGAATTAGTGAGGTCTATTTAGATAGACATTTTGGAAACTTCTCTTTCTCTTGTATGAAGTCCATTCTTACTTGTCCTTTCCATGACTTGTTAAAGCATGTTCACGACTTGTCTTATTCTTGATGTATGCTTACTTGGAACTTGGATATGTCTTGAACCATGATTTTATGATGATAATTGTTTGGTTTGTCACCTTATTGTGATATTTTGAATCCATGTTTTGCCTCTTTGGTCACTAAGGTGACGTGTTCTCATTGAACTAGTCTTATGGATACAATTTGTTGAATTGTGCTTACACTTAATTTGACTTGGTTGCCTAATGGTTGGATTTTGTAACCTTTAATAACTTTGAAACATGATTATGTATCAAGTTTCTTCCATGGCATAAATGTGTTCCCCTTGCTTGGGAATTTGCTTGCATGATAAGGATTATGGCTTGTTTGTCACTTAAATGACTTTGAATTAGTTGACTTGTATGATTGAGTTGTTTAACTTTTTGTTGCTTGATTAAGTGGATACTCCTAAGAGATGGTTTTAAGACTTGAAGGCATATCTTAGGACACTAATTTGTTTCATTCCATGTGTGTTTTAGTTCTCTAAGTGTTTAGTGTCATAACATGGACATGGTTATGCTATTTTTCCATGATACTAGAAACTTGGTGTGGGTTTGTTAACCTCTTGTATATGGGGAATGCTATGAGGACATGTGGATGTTGTGAGCTCCTTTGAGCTATATACTTGTTTTATGCTATGATTGTTTAGGTTATTACCTAATGGCATGTCCTAAATTCTTGATTGGTAAACCATGTTTGATTGTGATTGTTTTCTTTGAGTTTCATTTTTGTGTAGTCTCTCTTGATTAAGAGTAGACTTTGTTGGAGACTTGATTAAGTTCTCAAGTTTGGGTTTCATTGTTGTATGTAGTCTCTCTTGATTAAGAGTAGACTTTGCTTGAGGCTTGATTAAGTTCTCAAGTTTGGGTTTCATTGTTTTGTGTAGTCTCTCTTGATTAAGAGTGGAATTTCCTTGAGACTTGATTAAGTTCTTAAGGTGGGGTTCATTATGGGAGTCTTTCTTGATTAAGATTAGGCCTTTTCCTTGATACTTGATTAAGTATTCAACAATAAGGTGCTAAGCTTGGGGTTTTGTTGCAGGTCTCTCTTGATTAATAGTAGATTTTCCTTTAGAGTTGAGTAAGTTCTTAAGGTGGGTTTCATTGTGTAGGTCTTACTTGATTAAAAGTATATTTTCCTTGAGACTTGATTAAGTTCTTAAGGTGGGGGTTAGGCTTATTCCTTGATACTTGATTAAGTATTCAAGAAGAAGGTGTTAACCTTGGGGTTTTGTTGTAGGTCTCTCTTGATTAAGAGTAGACTTTCCTTTAGACTTGAGTAAGTTCTCAAGGTGGGTTTCATTGTGTGAGTATTTCTTGATTAAGATTAGGCTTGTTTCTTGATACTTGATTAAGTATTCAAGAAGAAGGTGTTAACCTTGGGGTTTTGTTGTAGGTCTCTCTTGATTAAGAGTAGACTTTCCTTGAGACTTTAATATGTTCTCAAGGTGGGTTTAATTATATAGGTCTTACTTGATTAAGATTAGACCTGTTTCTTGAGACTTTTTTAAGTGTCCAAGTGAGGAGTTTATCTCTTGCTTATTTATCCATTGCATTGTGATTTCCAGGCTCCCTTAGGATTATTTCTTGATTATTTCTTGATTAAGAAGAATTGGGTAGACTTTAGAGTTATATCTAAGCATGATCACTTTAAGTAGGATCCCCTTTATCCTTGACCTTAAGGTCACTATTGCATGATAATACTAAGTTAGATAATCCTTTGATATATCAACTTTAGGTACATCATTGCATGACAAAAATTAGGAAAGAGATACCCTTAGCTTGTTGATGGTGTTCGCAAGTGTACGGAAATATCGAAGTAATATAAAATATTGTCGAACCGCCAGAGACCAACGTCAATCTACTGTAATCTACCGCCGCTCTGTAAAGCTAAGGCTAATGGATAAAAGGAATGCAAATGGAAATGCAAAAGATTTTAGAAATAAAGATAAAACGAGCCCGAAGTATGGATTTCGTGCTCCTAAGGGACTTGTAGAATTCAGTGCTAACTACGATTTGATATGTTATGTTGAAAATATAGACTTAAAGATCAAATTTCACAATGTCGCGCTATTGATAAAATCATATCTTCTAACCACGGGATTTTGCTCTCGTTCGCCCGTTCTAATCAGAAAACATATTTCGAAAGCCTATGAGGTCCTAAGTGATACCTAAAGCGCTCTCGCTATTTTTAGGATCGCTGCCCAATTTCTACTATCCGGTCATTCCTCACACTCTCGCGTTATCATAATGAGCCTTAATATGTTTTTCACTCTCGTGACAAAACAATGTTAAATAACCCCTCACTCTCGTGACAAAGCTATTTAAATTAAATTTAAAAACTAAAGCCAAAACAACATGTAATCATTATTTCGAACCTATAATTTTTCTACCGAGTCTCGTCGGTGACGACGGTCCTCATACGTCAAACTCAAATATATTTAGCAAGACATGAAAATAAACTTAAGCAAATTAAACATGGTAATTGCATTCAAGGATGACATGTTAATTAATAAGCCATTTAAAGTAGTTTAAAGTGATATTAGATGAAAGGGTAAAAGCTAGAAATGGTAACAATGGCTGAGAAATTAAACGTGAATATATATATATATATATATATATATATATATATATATATATATATATATATATATTGCGGAAAATAAAAGCAGGAGAATAAATGCGATGAATGCAAATGAACTTGAAATAAAAATGAAATCAAATTGAAGGCAATATTGTTGATCCAAGCATTACACAAATTTATGGTCTAACACTAATGGTGTGGCAGTTCCTCAATGTGAGAAACCACCACTTTTACATAGGTGATTTTCTGCCTAAGACTATGAACAGTGCTTCCACGCACAAAACTTGGACCCCAGAAACTACTATGAGAAGTCCTATATATAAAGAATAATAGGTTGGTAACTTCCTTGTACGACCATGGCAGTTTGAGGGAAAAGAAACTGCTGAAAAACTGCTTCTGTTTCGAAAACTGTTGTCTGCGAGATAATTGTGAATGTCGTTAGGGTAATGGTGAACGCCATTTGGATGTTCATTAAATGACGTGGCATCTGGTGGCAATGACGAACGTCATGGGGGCATGGCGAACGCCAGAGCTGTCAATATGGGCTACCCGGCCCTGACGGGTCCTGGGCTTTTCAGGGTTGGGCCAAAAAGGCCCGGTGTAATACGGGCTCGAGATTTACTACCCGAGCCCGGCCCTAGATGGGCTTCGGGCTACCCGGCCCTAAATGGGCTTTTTTTAATTTTAAAAAAATTAAAATAAGAATTCCATAATATTTATTATAAATAAAATTTTAAATTTTATTATTTTAAACATAATACATTTTAAGTACTATATTATATTTTATAAATACTATAATGTGTTTCTAAATACAATATATGTCTAAATTGTATAAAATAATACTTGAATATTTATTATAAGAGAAAAACTAATATAATACGATGAAAAAGAAAGATTGAATAAAATAGAGATAAAATTTAGTGAAGTGAGAAAAATCGATATGCTATTTTGGAGTAAGATAATATAAATATTAATATATATTTTTCAAATTTATAATTATGCGGGCCTAATGGACTACCCACGGCCCATATGGGCTAGCCCTAATGGGTAGCGGGCTTTTTAAGGCTGGGCTAAAAAGGCCCTGAAAAATATGGGCTCTAATTTTAAGACCCAAACCCTTTGATTTTTCGGGCCTAGCGGGCCGGCCCTTATGGGCTAGCCCATTTTGACAGCTCTAGCGAACGCCATATCAGGAAAACAGGAAGAATCTTTTGTTTTTGCTGCTCTTTCACTCTTTTTCCGATTTCTTCACACAAGTGCTCCATAATTGCATAGTTCCTAAAACATGAACAAAACACAACATAATGGTACAAGGATATAATAAAACGATACTAAATAGCATGTGAATCGGGTCTTAAAATACCATTAATTTACGTGTTATCACTTGTATGTTCCCCATGTGCATATAAAGACTAAAAATCTCTAATCCATAATAAAACACCTAACAACAGTTAAACTTCTCAAGTACCTTTTGCTTAAGAGTCATATTGGAGGGATTCACCCAATAAAAATACAAACCAATGGAAAGTTCTAAAGAGAATTTTCCACTAAAAAACACACAATAAACATAAAAAATAGAAAGTAAATGGCAGAACTACGGTGCTCTGACTTCTCCATTGCACCATGGAGGTACGTAGGCATAAAGTTGAGGAAACTCTAGCAAGCACAATAATTATTAAAAAAAACTTTTTTATTCATGCATTGCATTCCCCTTTATCAAGTAAGTAGTATTGTAGACACACCCTTTGATTAGAAGCAACAAAAGCGGACCTCGTCGAGTACGACGGACATGAAGGGTGCTAATCCATTCCTCCCGCGTAACCGACTTCCTTACCCTTATCTCTGATCATGAGACCTTTGTTCTTGTTCGTTTGAGGTTTGCTGATATTCTTTTCCCTTGATGAGACAAATATGTTAGTGGCGACTCTGTTATTTTTTGCGGTAGCGACATGTACGGAGTTTATCCTCTCGTTTTACTTCTTTTGAAGTAGAACACGTTCTCCACGAACAAACTTTTAGAGCAAACCTTATGTACAAGGTTGCCACATCAAAGACTATAGGGTTTAATAAAACGGTTATCTAGGAGACTCTTGCCTCCCCCGACATCGAGTCAAGCGAGGTATACTCGTTAGAATTTGTTTTTAAGTCTAGCTGGATGTCGCCCATACTATGTTACTTGCAGATAGACGAACTTCCACTAGACGAGGGGGAAGCAAGGAGAATTCGAAAACAGGCTGCCAAATATATTCTCCACTATAGAAAACTTTATAAAATGGGGAGGGTCTCTCCCATGTTATGGTGCCTAGGCGAGCATGAAACCGTCCTGGTGTTGGCTGAAGTTCTCAAGGTAGCTTAAAACCATCACATTGACAGAAAAGTCCTCTTTCATAAATTGTTAAGGGAAGGATATTATTGGCCTACTTTGATGAAGGATAATATCACCTTTTTCAAGAAGTTTGGTCAATTCCACAGACATGTTGACCTTCACCACGCCAAACTGAACTACTCCAGTTGATGACATCGACTTGTCCTTTTTACCAGCGGAGCATGGTCATCTTGGGCATGTTCCCCATGGTGTCGACCAACTAAAATTCTTGATAATGAGAGTTTAATATTCCACCAAATGGATAGAGACAAAATTTGTTGCTAAAATCATAGTTGAGAGAGTTCATCATTTCTATTGGCAGAAAATTATGTTCATGTATGGACTTCCCGAAGCTATCATCTTCGACAATGAAACTCAGTTTTCTAATCTATGGTCACTGACTTCTGCAGAAATTTAGGAATAAAGAAGAAGTTTATGTGTATCGTACACCCGCAGGTTAATAGACAAGCGAAATTAGCAACCAAAATAATTTTGAAAGGACTCAAGAAGAAGTTTGATAATGTCAAGGATTTATGAGTAGAATTACTACATAAAATATTATGGTCATACCCATGAACAGACCTACATGTAGTAATGTCAAGGCCACTTCCCCACTAAAACTTAAAGTTTTTGCAAATATATTTAGTTTATGCATAGTATGTATAATGTATAATATATTATAGAGAATCACAAAATATTTGAGCGGCATATATGAAATTCAATATGTTTATCATGCAAGATCAAACTATTATTTGCATATTCAATATTTTTATAATTAAAATATTAATCTTACAAGCTTATATACTGTTTTAAATAAAGTTTAAATTTTTTTTTGGAGAATAGATTAATTTTTTTTCCTCAAAAACAGTTAAGCATACAAGTCGACCCCTACCAGGTCCAGACAGCCATACACATCAAATTCCCAAACAGACAAAAGTAACTCCTGACACAAGTTACTGTATGCTAAGAGTTTCTACACAAATATGCTCTCTAGTGTTCCGATGTAACTTGCTACAAATTGCCACCATATACTTTATATTGGTTACCATATCTTGAGTCATAGGACTATTATTAAAAACAACCTCATTTCTTGCTGTAACACCCCTTTTTACCCCATAAATAATAAGCATATAATCAGAGAATAAGCATGCATATAATTAAAAGGGCGTCACATCGACGTTTTCAAAAACTAAAAGCTTTTAAAAACCGACAACATTTATCCACAAAATACAATACACATGGTCATTTCAAATAACACCTGACATATAATCATAATTCATCCAGAATATGCATTAACAGCGGAAAGTAATACTCATGTGTTTCATATAAATGATACATGTCCCATACCATGATCATATCTCCATAAACAACTCATAAGATAACCATAATTATAATATTTGGCCCAAAGCCTCTCAACGACAAGTAACCAATTAAACAGGTTCACAAGTTATAACAAAATACATAAACAATTAGAACATGAGTTCAACGTCTAAACTACCCAGTGTTACATGACCAGAGCATTGACTCGCTACTTAATTACCAAGCAAACTCAGAAGAACTCCGACTAGGTCACACGCAAGCTACTAATCGTCAAACCTACATGTCGCCAAACGAGGGCAACATTAAAACAGAAGGGTGAGAATACAAACCATTATGAAGAAAGTATAACAGAATATAATGGTTAAATCAACACTTCAAGTAATTAGTCATACTATGTAAAACAGAATAGATAATAGTAATCAACACATATTTCACATGTTATCGAGTATACAACAAGCTTAAATAGTATAATATTTCAATTCTACTATTATATTCTCAATTAAGTACACAATCATAATTCTCACATATTCACACATCTAATCAAATATGTATTCAAACTTCACCCGTTTCAATTATCAAACTCATACGCATATCACAATCACATCAACTTCACATACTCAATTATCGCATAATTTTAATGTGACTCAATGCAAGATATGTGACACTATGCATGTGGTACCGAATTGTGAATCCAAAGTTTCACCGCTTTCCGATTCAATATCTAGAATCCAAGCCACGCTTCCGATCCGGACAAGACCAAAGCCCATCAAACGTAAACATATAGTTTACCGCTTCCGATTCACTTTAGAATCTAAGCCTCACTTATGTTTCAAAGCAAACCACCTTTGTTTCAAGGCATCCATGATATGAATGTATGTACAATGTTAATCAACCATATGCAATTAAGATCATCTCTACCATCTTAATATTTAGCATATCACAATAATTCACTCAATGAATTATTCCACAATATTGTACAGAACATTCTCATCACATAAGCATTATTCACATATAATAACCAACACACAAATCCAATCCACCATTTCAATTAACACTATTAATTAATATAATCGCATGTTATCTCTCAACTTATCAATTATATAGAATTTATTCATTTTCATGTTAAACTAATGATTCATTAAGATTTTTATCATCTAGTTATTCATGAAATTAAATTTTTAAACCATAAAAGATATATACTCCATTTATTTATCTCTATTAGGAACCTATTTTTTTTTACCTAGAACTTAATTCCATTGATACACACATATTTATCCATTATTCTAACACACACATATATATATAGTTACCATGTAATTTCTATTAGTAAAGTATAATGGTAGTCCATATATTTAATTGAAACAATAGCTACAACAGTAACATTTCATTACTAAGTTAAATGGGTTGTTTAGTTCACGTACCCTTTTGGCCAATGAGTGATAACAGTAGAGGTTTTCATTCAAACAAAAATGTGTTAGTTCATGTAATTAATTCTACAAAGTCAAAGCGCTACAGTGTAGCTCACATGCTCATTTTCAAACAAAACAAGGCGCAACAGTAAGTAGTCAAACAAGTGTGTTCATCCTATCTCCATTGATCAAAGGCACCTCATTATTAAATGAACAGAAATTGATATTGGCATACTCATCAAAGCAAGGGGCATTTATTTCGGTCCCTTCAATTTGTCAGAAAAGAACAGGGTCATGCTTTCAATAAATAAAAGTGTGGTTCTCATGTTTTTCCTTTGTACCAAGGTGAATCTACAGTAGCATTTTCATTCAATAAATTATCATGTGGTTTACATCACTAATTGGACAAGGGAAATCATTTGCAGCCAGGTAAATGAATTAAGGAAACAGTAAACGGAACACACCATGTTTCCCACTCTACATCACAAACTTCCGTCGGTCATCCACACATGTGGTGACGTCATTCGGTCCTCTAACATATACTCCTTTTCTATTTCATTTGCACAAATATTATGAACACAGAGTGTTGTTCCCAGCATTGATTCGATAAAAAAAAATCCAGTATACTAATATAGAATAAACACATTTTTATGAGATTCACTATGAATAAATACAACAATATTACTCTACCATTCACCCCATTATACTAGCCCACAATGATTAGGGATTCTCCCCCTTACCTCTTCAATTTCTTCAAACCTAGCTTTTCTCTTTATTCCTCTTTTGCTCCTCTTCTCCTTATTTCCTCTCTTCTCTTCTCTTGAAATGAACTAATGATTCTCCTACTTCTCATTTCCTCTCTTACTATCTTTATTTATGATATTGGGCTTACCCAAATAATTCTACTTCCTAACTAATTAGGCCCAATCATAAAATATAGTAGTCAAATAAATAATTATGCTCCAACAAATAATATTATTACCCTTAATATTATTTTCCGATTAATCCAATTAAATCCGACTTTATCTCAAATAAATAAAATTCAATAATAATATTATTTCTAATATTATTTCTCTACATACTCCACTTTATTAATTCTCCGATTAACCGAATAAATTCCAACTTCACTTAATAATCCGAACATGTTTCTCAATAACACCGACGATCCAATTAATTATCAAACTTCGTCCAAATTAAGTAAATAAATCCTTATTTAATTTTATTAGTCAGATAATAAAATTCGGGCTGTTACAACTCTCCCCCACTTAAAATATTTTCGTCCTCGAAAATTCAGTCGACACAACCATCTCAACACCCAGACCACATCCACTCTCTCTCTCTATTCATATCGATACAAAACATTCTACACTTACGACCATACAAAGCTTCAAAAAAATGTCATTTCAACATCCGAAGGAAATACCATGCAACACACAATCCTTTGAGAATTCTAACCATCTCGTTTGCCTCCTACTCAATTCCTTCAATCAAACAAATACTGCAACTCCTGTGCTCACTAAACACTTCGAATCTCAATCCAACAATTAATACCTCTTAAGTTCCAAAACAACCCAACGGCGGATAACATCCATTCATACATCGAATAATTCTTCTCATGAACTTTAAGTTACCTTGAAGCATAAGCTACCACTTATCGATATCTGCATCAACACACCTCAACTCGAAATCCCATATCTAAGAAAATTCACTTCTTCTAACCAAAACTCATATTCAGAAAGCTTTACATAACCTCCTTATCTTTTAGCACCGATAACCCAATCCTTAAATGTTCAACATGATCATCGTCGCTCTTAGAATCATATATCCTCAAGAAACATTACCTCATAGAACCTTCCTCCTTCTTACTCGACAAACAGGCGTAACTCTACGACTATACACTCAGGAAATGAACCTCTTCTCAACAATTCCTCAAATCTACTCTTCAACTTCTCCTTGGTCGCTTTACACGCTACTAAGTTAGTAAGACAAGTCTATCTCGTTCACTACGATATCGCCTCCTATCAACAATAGATTAAGGGTGATCAGGTCCTCAATTTGTTAATAGACAGTCGTCAATCATAATGAAACATAAACTACCGTTACTAAACTATAATAGTGTTCCTTCAGAACTTATACTCGAAATCACTTAAACACCAAGATTCAAAATCCCTCTTAAGGTTACAATTACTTGATTCAACTCCAAAAAAAATCCATACCAAAATTCATCAACTTGGTCTAACGGAAAACAACTTAAATCAATTCTCAAAATCTCTACCAAGATGCTCAACGGATAATTCAAACATGCCAAAAGGAGTAGAAACAAAGCCACAACAGTTGTATCAATATCTATACTTCTATGCATAACAGATAAAACAAGATCCAATCTTATAGCACAATCCAAAGAATAAAATAATGCGTTGCACCATTATCAATAATAAAGCACGTACCTCAGATTAACTTATCCTTAGTATTAGTCTCCGCACTAGACAACGCAGACACTTTTTCTTTCGCTTGCTCCTTCTTTGGCTTATCGCACATGGCACAATTGTGTCCTTGCTCACCAAAACTGTAGCAATCCCTACTCGAGCCAATTCCACAATCAACAGTTTTGTGACCCCTCTTGCCACACCTGTAGCACTTAATCGGAGTAGAATCTCCTCCCCCACTTGGCTTCTTGCCAAGACCAGATTGTTCCCTCATGTCATCATACGATTTCTCACAGAATTGTTCTCCTCCTCATTTCAACTGTAGAAACCTCACTTCTTTCTTTCCACGCACATTTTCTGGAAAATAGTTTCCCAAAAATGCATCACGGAAAAGAGTCCAAGTAACTTCAATACCTTCTATTTCAAATCTCCGCACAGTATTACTCCACCAAACGTCAGCTTCTTTTGTCAGCACGTGAGTACCAAACTATACCTTCTGTACATCAGTACAACTCACGACTTGAAAGATCTTCTCAATTTCTCTCATCCATGCGTGCGTTTTGTCCGGTCCATAACCTCCTTCAAATATCGATGGGTTGCACCTTTGAAAGTCTCCAAAAGCACGGAACTCATCCTTTCCTCCATAACCGACATTCTCTTGCGGTTCTTGTCCAATCGCACCAGTCTGCCTCATCATTGCCTCAACATCAATGTCAACATTCCTTCCCGCAGCCATCGTCCTAAACAACCAAACAACCAGACAAAATAGTATCGATCGTGTCAGATACACGAATCAAATACAACAGGATAAAAGACAATAATAACCTTGACCAACTGGTCGACCATGCTCTGATACCACTAATGTAACACCCCTTTTTACCCCATAAATAATAAGCATATAATCAGAGAATAAGCATGCATATAATTAAAAGGGCGTCACATCGACGTTTTCAAAAACTAAAAGCTTTTAAAAACCGACAACATTTATCCACAAAATACAATACACCTGGTCATTTCAAATAACACCTGACATATAATCATAATTCATCCAGAATATGCATTAACAGCGGAAAGTAATACTCATGTGTTTCATATAAATGATACATGTCCCATACCATGATCATATCTCCATAAACAACTCATAAGATAACCATAATTATAATATTTGGCCCAAAGCCTCTCAACGACAAGTAACCAATTAAACAGGTTCACAAGTTATAACAAAATACATAAACAATTAGAACATGAGTTCAACGTCTAAACTACCCAGTGTTACATGACCAGAGCATTGACTCGCTACTTAATTACCAAGCAAACTCAGAAGAACTCCGACTAGGTCACACGCAAGCTACTAATCGTCAAACCTGCATGTCGCCAAACGAGGGCAACATTAAAACAGAAGGGTGAGAATACAAACCATTATGAAGAAAGTATAACAGAATATAATGGTTAAATCAACACTTCAAGTAATTAGTCATACTATGTAAAACAGAATAGATAATAGTAATCAACACATATTTCACATGTTATCGAGTATACAACAAGCTTAAATAGTATAATATTTCAATTCTACTATTATATTCTCAATTAAGTACACAATCATAATTCTCACATATTCACACATCTAATCAAATATGTATTCAAACTTCACCCGTTTCAATTATCAAACTCATACGCATATCACAATCACATCAACTTCACATACTCAATTATCGCATAATTTTAATGTGACTCAATGCAAGATATGTGACACTATGCATGTGGTACCGAATTGTGAATCCAAAGTTTCACCGCTTTCCGATTCAATATCTAGAATCCAAGCCACGCTTCCGATCCGGACAAGACCAAAGCCCATCAAACGTAAACATATAGTTTACCGCTTCCGATTCACTTTAGAATCTAAGCCTCACTTATGTTTCAAAGCAAACCACCTTTGTTTCAAGGCATCCATGATATGAATGTATGTACAATGTTAATCAACCATATGCAATTAAGATCATCTCTACCATCTTAATATTTAGCATATCACAATAATTCACTCAATGAATTATTCCACAATATTGTACAGAACATTCTCATCACATAAGCATTATTCACAAATAATAACCAACACACAAATCCAATCCACCATTTCAATTAACACTATTAATTAATATAATCGCATGTTATCTCTCAACTTATCAATTATATAGAATTTATTCATTTTCATGTTAAACTAATGATTCATTAAGATTTTTATCATCTAGTTATTCATGAAATTAAATTTTTAAACCATAAAAGATATATACTCCATTTATTTATCTCTATTAGGAACCTATTTTTTTTTACCTAGAACTTAATTCCATTGATACACACATATTTATCCATTATTCTAACACACACATATATATATAGTTACCATGTAATTTCTATTAGTAAAGTATAATGGTAGTCCATATATTTAATTGAAACAATAGCTACAACAGTAGCATTTCATTACTAAGTTAAATGGGTTGTTTAGTTCACGTACCCTTTTGGCCAATGAGTGATAACAGTAGAGGTTTTCATTCAAACAAAAATGTGTTAGTTCATGTAATTAATTCTACAAAGTCAAAGCGCTACAGTGTAGCTCACATGCTCATTTTCAAACAAAACAAGGCGCAACAGTAAGTAGCCAAACAAGTGTGTTCATCCTATCTCCATTGATCAAAGGCACCTCATTATTAAATGAACAGAAATTGATATTGGCATACTCATCAAAGCAAGGGGCATTTATTTCGGTCCCTTCAATTTGTCAGAAAAGAACAGGGTCATGCTTTCAATAAATAAAAGTGTGGTTCTCATGTTTTTCCTTTGTACCAAGGTGAATCTACAGTAGCATTTTCATTCAATAAATTATCATGTGGTTTACATCACTAATTGGACAAGGGAAATCATTTGCAGCCAGGTAAATGAATTAAGGAAACAGTAAACGGAACACACCATGTTTCCCACTCTACATCACAAACTTCCGTCGGTCATCCACACATGTGGTGACGTCATTCGGTCCTCTAACATATACTCCTTTTCTATTTCATTTGCACAAATATTATGAACACAGAGTGTTGTTCCCAGCATTGATTCGATAAAAAAAAATCCAGTATACTAATATAGAATAAACACATTTTTATGAGATTCACTATGAATAAATACAACAATATTACTCTACCATTCACCCCATTATACTAGCCCACAATGATTAGGGATTCTCCCCCTTACCTCTTCAATTTCTTCAAACCTAGCTTTTCTCTTTATTCCTCTTTTGCTCCTCTTCTCCTTATTTCCTCTCTTCTCTTCTCTTGAAATGAACTAATGATTCTCCTACTTCTCATTTCCTCTCTTACTATCTTTATTTATGATATTGGGCTTACCCAAATAATTCTACTTCCTAACTAATTAGGCCCAATCATAAAATATAGTAGTCAAATAAATAATTATGCTCCAACAAATAATATTATTACCCTTAATATTATTTTCCGATTAATCCAATTAAATCCGACTTTATCTCAAATAAATAAAATCCAATAATAATATTATTTCTAATATTATTTCTCTACATACTCCACTTTATTAATTCTCCGATTAACCGAATAAATTCCAACTTCACTTAATAATCCGAACATGTTTCTCAATAACACCGACGATCCAATTAATTATCAAACTTCGTCCAAATTAAGTAAATAAATCCTTATTTAATTTTATTAGTCAGATAATAAAATTCGGGCTGTTACAACTCTCCCCCACTTAAAATATTTTCGTCCTCGAAAATTCAGTCGACACAACCATCTCAACACCCAGACCACATCCACTCTCTCTCTCTCTCTATTCATATCGATACAAAACATTCTACACTTACGACCATACAAAGCTTCAAAAAAATGTCATTTCAACATCCGAAGGAAATACCATGCAACACACAATCCTTTGAGAATTCTAACCATCTCGTTTGCATCCTACTCAATTCCTTCAATCAAACAAATACTGCAACTCCTGTGCTCACTAAACACTTCGAATCTCAATCCAACAATTAATACCTCTTAAGTTCCAAAACAACCCAACGGCGGATAACATCCATTCATACATCGAATAATTCTTCTCATGAACTTTAAGTTACCTTGAAGCATAAGCTACCACTTATCGATATCTGCATCAACACACCTCAACTCGAAATCCCATATCTAAGAAAATTCACTTCTTCTAACCAAAACTCATATTCAGAAAGCTTTACATAACCTCCTTCTCTTTTAGCACCGATAACCCAATCCTTAAATGTTCAACATGATCATCGTCGCTCTTAGAATCATATATCCTCAAGAAACATTACCTCATAGAACCTTCCTCCTTCTTACTCGACAAACAGGCGTAACTCTACGACTATACACTCAGGAAATGAACCTCTTCTCAACAATTCCTCAAATCTACTCTTCAACTTCTCCTTGGTCGCTTTACACGCTACTAAGTTAGTAAGACAAGTCTATCTCGTTCACTACGATATCGCCTCCTATCAACAATAGATTAAGGGTGATCAGGTCCTCAATTTGTTAATAGACAGTCGTCAATCATAATGAAACATAAACTACCGTTACTAAACTATAATAGTGTTCCTTCAGAACTTATACTCGAAATCACTTAAACACCAAGATTCAAAATCCCTCTTAAGGTTACAATTACTTGATTCAACTCCAAAAAAAATCCATACCAAAATTCATCAACTTGGTCTAACGGAAAACAACTTAAATCAATTCTCAAAATCTCTACCAAGATGCTCAACGGATAATTCAAACATGCCAAAAGGAGTAGAAACAAAGCCACAACAGTTGTATCAATATCTATACTTCTATGCATAACAGATAAAACAAGATCCAATCTTATAGCACAATCCAAAGAATAAAATAATGCGTTGCACCATTATCAATAATAAAGCACGTACCTCAGATTAACTTATCCTTAGTATTAGTCTCCGCACTAGACAACGCAGACACTTTTTCTTTCGCTTGCTCCTTCTTTGGCTTATCGCACATGGCACAATTGTGTCCTTGCTCACCAAAACTGTAGCAATCCCTACTCGAGCCAATTCCACAATCAACAGTTTTGTGACCCCTCTTGCCACACCTGTAGCACTTAATCGGAGTAGAATCTCCTCCCCCACTTGGCTTCTTGCCAAGACCAGATTGTTCCCTCATGTCATCATACGATTTCTCACAGAATTGTTCTCCTCCTCATTTCAACTGTAGAAACCTCACTTCTTTCTTTCCACGCACATTTTCTGGAAAATAGTTTCCCAAAAATGCATCACGGAAAAGAGTCCAAGTAACTTCAATACCTTCTATTTCAAATCTCCGCACAGTATTACTCCACCAAACGTCAGCTTCTTTTGTCAGCACGTGAGTACCAAACTATACCTTCTGTACATCAGTACAACTCACGACTTGAAAGATCTTCTCAATTTCTCTCATCCATGCGTGCGTTTTGTCCGGTCCATAACCTCCTTCAAATATCGATGGGTTGCACCTTTGAAAGTCTCCAAAAGCACGGAACTCATCCTTTCCTCCATAACCGACATTCTCTTGCGGTTCTTGTCCAATCGCACCAGTCTGCCTCATCATTGCCTCAACATCAATGTCAACATTCCTTCCCGCAGCCATCGTCCTAAACAACCAAACAACCAGACAAAATAGTATCGATCGTGTCAGATACACGAATCAAATACAACAGGATAAAAGACAATAATAACCTTGACCAACTGGTCGACCATGCTCTGATACCACTAATGTAACACCCCTTTTTACCCCATAAATAATAAGCATATAATCAGAGAATAAGCATGCATATAATTAAAAGGGCGTCACATCGACGTTTTCAAAAACTAAAAGCTTTTAAAAACCGACAACATTTATCCACAAAATACAATACACCTGGTCATTTCAAATAACACCTGACATATAATCATAATTCATCCAGAATATGCATTAACAGCGGAAAGTAATACTCATGTGTTTCATATAAATGATACATGTCCCATACCATGATCATATCTCCATAAACAACTCATAAGATAACCATAATTATAATATTTGGCCCAAAGCCTCTCAACGACAAGTAACCAATTAAACAGGTTCACAAGTTATAACAAAATACATAAACAATTAGAACATGAGTTCAACGTCTAAACTACCCAGTGTTACATGACCAGAGCATTGACTCGCTACTTAATTACCAAGCAAACTCAGAAGAACTCCGACTAGGTCACACGCAAGCTACTAATCGTCAAACCTGCATGTCGCCAAACGAGGGCAACATTAAAACAGAAGGGTGAGAATACAAACCATTATGAAGAAAGTATAACAGAATATAATGGTTAAATCAACACTTCAAGTAATTAGTCATACTATGTAAAACAGAATAGATAATAGTAATCAACACATATTTCACATGTTATCGAGTATACAACAAGCTTAAATAGTATAATATTTCAATTCTACTATTATATTCTCAATTAAGTACACAATCATAATTCTCACATATTCACACATCTAATCAAATATGTATTCAAACTTCACCCGTTTCAATTATCAAACTCATACGCATATCACAATCACATCAACTTCACATACTCAATTATCGCATAATTTTAATGTGACTCAATGCAAGATATGTGACACTATGCATGTGGTACCGAATTGTGAATCCAAAGTTTCACCGCTTTCCGATTCAATATCTAGAATCCAAGCCACGCTTCCGATCCGGACAAGACCAAAGCCCATCAAACGTAAACATATAGTTTACCGCTTCCGATTCACTTTAGAATCTAAGCCTCACTTATGTTTCAAAGCAAACCACCTTTGTTTCAAGGCATCCATGATATGAATGTATGTACAATGTTAATCAACCATATGCAATTAAGATCATCTCTACCATCTTAATATTTAGCATATCACAATAATTCACTCAATGAATTATTCCACAATATTGTACAGAACATTCTCATCACATAAGCATTATTCACATATAATAACCAACACACAAATCCAATCCACCATTTCAATTAACACTATTAATTAATATAATCGCATGTTATCTCTCAACTTATCAATTATATAGAATTTATTCATTTTCATGTTAAACTAATGATTCATTAAGATTTTTATCATCTAGTTATTCATGAAATTAAATTTTTAAACCATAAAAGATATATACTCCATTTATTTATCTCTATTAGGAACCTATTTTTTTTTACCTAGAACTTAATTCCATTGATACACACATATTTATCCATTATTCTAACACACACATATATATATAGTTACCATGTAATTTCTATTAGTAAAGTATAATGGTAGTCCATATATTTAATTGAAACAATAGCTACAACAGTAGCATTTCATTACTAAGTTAAATGGGTTGTTTAGTTCACGTACCCTTTTGGCCAATGAGTGATAACAGTAGAGGTTTTCATTCAAACAAAAATGTGTTAGTTCATGTAATTAATTCTACAAAGTCAAAGCGCTACAGTGTAGCTCACATGCTCATTTTCAAACAAAACAAGGCGCAACAGTAAGTAGCCAAACAAGTGTGTTCATCCTATCTCCATTGATCAAAGGCACCTCATTATTAAATGAACAGAAATTGATATTGGCATACTCATCAAAGCAAGGGGCATTTATTTCGGTCCCTTCAATTTGTCAGAAAAGAACAGGGTCATGCTTTCAATAAATAAAAGTGTGGTTCTCATGTTTTTCCTTTGTACCAAGGTGAATCTACAGTAGCATTTTCATTCAATAAATTATCATGTGGTTTACATCACTAATTGGACAAGGGAAATCATTTGCAGCCAGGTAAATGAATTAAGGAAACAGTAAACGGAACACACCATGTTTCCCACTCTACATCACAAACTTCCGTCGGTCATCCACACATGTGGTGACGTCATTCGGTCCTCTAACATATACTCCTTTTCTATTTCATTTGCACAAATATTATGAACACAGAGTGTTGTTCCCAGCATTGATTCGATAAAAAAAAATCCAGTATACTAATATAGAATAAACACATTTTTATGAGATTCACTATGAATAAATACAACAATATTACTCTACCATTCACCCCATTATACTAGCCCACAATGATTAGGGATTCTCCCCCTTACCTCTTCAATTTCTTCAAACCTAGCTTTTCTCTTTATTCCTCTTTTGCTCCTCTTCTCCTTATTTCCTCTCTTCTCTTCTCTTGAAATGAACTAATGATTCTCCTACTTCTCATTTCCTCTCTTACTATCTTTATTTATGATATTGGGCTTACCCAAATAATTCTACTTCCTAACTAATTAGGCCCAATCATAAAATATAGTAGTCAAATAAATAATTATGCTCCAACAAATAATATTATTACCCTTAATATTATTTTCCGATTAATCCAATTAAATCCGACTTTATCTCAAATAAATAAAATCCAATAATAATATTATTTCTAATATTATTTCTCTACATACTCCACTTTATTAATTCTCCGATTAACCGAATAAATTCCAACTTCACTTAATAATCCGAACATGTTTCTCAATAACACCGACGATCCAATTAATTATCAAACTTCGTCCAAATTAAGTAAATAAATCCTTATTTAATTTTATTAGTCAGATAATAAAATTCGGGCTGTTACACTTGCCCTCCATAGTGAATAGGTTGTCTTTGCAAGAGCAATTTTAAGTATCTGCCACTTCCAACCTTTCTTCCGTACTTCCTGCACAATCCAGTCTTTTTCACTATTCCAGCTTTGTCCCACATGAGTATACCCGATCCATCTAAGAATGCTATTCCAAATTACTTGGGTTTCCCTGCAGGTGAAAAACAAATGATCAATGGATTCCGGTTCAGGACAGAAAACGCACGATTGCTCAATGTTTAAGCCAAAACGTCGCAGCCTATCTCGAGTTGCTAGTCTTCCTAAAAACAGCATCCATAAATGGAATTTTGCTCTAGGTCTCGCCATGTTACTGAAGAAAACAACATTACAATCTACTTTTTGCTTTTCTCCCCTCAGCTGCTTGTAAGTTTCCGCAATACAGAACTTCTCTTCACCAAGACTAACCTCCCAGTCTTGTTGAACACAAAGGCCTCTACTTTTCATTATCTGCCTTATTATCCAGGAGCAATCTTTGGGTGGATTCCAGTCTGGTACATTTCTTCCTTTCACATAATAAGTGTCCAACCACTTAACCCACAGCTTGTCCTTCTTACCCTGTATGTTCCACAGAAGCTTAAGCATAGTGGCTTGATTCCATTCCATCAGAGATGTGATGTTAAAACCACCAGCATTTTTAGGGTTGCAAACTTTTTCCCATGCAACACGTGCTTTGTTGCTATTTACCTGTTTTCCACTCCACAGAAACATCCTGCATATGCTCTCAACCTGTTTTATAATCTTCTTTGGGAGAGGGAAAACCTGCATCCAGTATGATGTGACTGAGAATAGCACACTTTTAACCAGCTGACTCCTTCCAGCAGCACTCAACAGATGAGATGTTCAGTGGTGAATTCTTGTTACAATTTTATCCATCAAAGGTTGGCAATGAGTTATAAAGTTTAAAAATTGATTTGTGACTTATCATTCAACTATTTCTTTTGAAATTGTTTTAAAATATATAAAATCTTGCTAAAATTTATTAAAGGTAGAATGAGTTCATCTTTAATATTTTTTTAAAGGCAAAACATACTTTAAATATATATATATATATATATATATATATATATATATATATGAATTATCCTCACAACATAAAAGTTTTAGGTCCGTCATTGATCATACCACACCTCAAACTCCATCATCAAGAAAATTTCGTTCGCCATGGTATATGAAGCACATGCCATGTTAGTCATGGAGATTGACATGCCTTCATGGCGATGATCCTAGTTAGATGATGAAGAAAATAAGATCCTATTGTAATGCGCGTTGGACTTGATTGAAGAATTGAGAGAAGTCGTCCATGTCCGAGAATTCGCAGCCAAGCATAGAGGCGACATAAGATATAATTCCAAAGTAAAGGCAAGAGAGATGCAAGAGGGCAACCCGGTATTAAAAAAAGTGGTTCTACTCACACAATAGGGAAAACTACAACCCAACTTGGAGAGACCATATCGCATATTTTAGAAGCTCCCTTATGGAGCGTACAAGATGCAAGAGTTGGAAAGACTACTCTTGCCCAGAACCTAAAATGCTCTCCATTTTAAATATGATTACCAGTTAAATTGTTTGTAATTTCCCTATAAAGCACTATGACTATGTACATGATAATAATTTTTTTAGAGTTATGACCAACAGGGACATTTTTTTTTATATATTTTTTATGCTGGACTTCATGGCGAATATCCTTGTCACCCTTGGAAGCAATGTTCTTATGTTGGACTTCACGACAAAGATCTGTGTCGACCCTTTTGGCAATAATTTTATGCTGGACTTCATGGTAAAGATAATTGTCGCCCCTTGTGGCAATACTTTTATGCTGGACTTTAAAACAAAGATCCTTGTTACCCCTTGTGTCAATATTTTAATGCTAGACTTCATTGTGAATATATTTGTCGCCACTTGAGGCAATGTTCTTATGCTGGACATCTTGGAAAAGATCATTGTTGCCCTTTAATGTAATGTTTTTATGCTGGACTTTATGGCAAGATCTTTGTCGCCCTTTGAGGTAATTTTTTTTATGTTGGGCTTCATGACAAAGATCCTTGCTACCCTTTAGGGCAATACAAATAAGTTATCCAATGCCTCTCTTGAGGGGCTTATAATCTCATTAGTCAGGCTAAAAATGACTTCGTCCGAGGGACTTATATTCCCCTGGATAATCAAACTCTTGCCTAGGGGACTAGGAGTTTCCTTGGACGATATCAGATATAGAGATCCCACCCAAAATGTGTGACCGAAGTCTGGTCTAAGAGACTTAGTCATGAGTCTTGTCTGAGGGCTTGATAGAAGTCCTGCTCGAAAGATTCAATGTCTAACTTGAGGGACTTGTAATCTCATTAGTTAGGATACATATTACTTCATCTAAGAGACTAAGATTCCCTAGACTAATCAAACTTTTTCACGAGGGACTTAGAGTTTCCTTGGACGGGATCAAATATAAAAATATTGCCCAAAAGGCACGACCGGAGTCTAGCTTAAGAGACTTAGTCACGAGTCTTGTCTAAGGGCTTGATAGAAGTTTCACTCGAGTGGTCTAATGTCTCACCTGGGGGACTTATAGTCTCATCATCTTGGCTACACATGACTTCGCCTGAGGGACTTAGAGTTTCCTCATACATGACCAAATAATGCAACTTCTCTTTAAAAACTCTCACGTGAGTAGGCCTTCTAAATCACCACAAATGCCACTGTAAAGAACTTATTGTCGTCGTGGGCAAACCCTAACCATTACTATTTATTAGACACCTACTAAGACCTCCGAATGCCCCTGCCCTTGCAGGAGTAACATGCACATATATATTTATTGACCAATACAAATACACTTCTTACTAATGTAATATTTTTTTAGAGACTAAAAAATAATGTTTATTAGATAAACAATCAAAGTAAAATCATAAATTAAATTAAGAACAAAATTTAGAATTAATCCTATATTTTTACATATTTCATAATTGTATTTTTTGGTGCTTTAAGTATGACATATCTTAAGCTAAAATTAGAGTCTTCTATTATCTACTTAATATAAATCCAAGGTTGTAATGATGACAACCTTGGTAACAATCCTAAACCTAATGATGATGTGTCCATATAATATAACACTAAGGTTGATGTGTCAATTTCTTAGAATTTCCAATATTAATTAAAATTATCATTATTTATAACCATTCCTAGAATTATATTTGACATTATATTTAATTAATTAATTAATTAATTCTTACTATCAAAATATTTAACTATTGGTATATAATATTTTTGAATAAATAGTTAAATTATTTTTTAATTTTATAATATTAGAACTCAATAATTAAATACATGACTCCTTTACATTTTAATATGTAACATTTTTATATTCTATTTATTTTAAAATATTTATTTTTATTTAACTATTGGTATATAATATTTTTAAATAAATAGTTAAATTATTTTTTAATTTTATAGTATTAGAACTCAATAATTAAATACACGACTCCTTTAAATTTAATATGTAACATTTTTATATTCAATTTATTTTAAAATATTTATTTTTCATAATATAAAATAAAAATATTTTTATCGAAATAAAAAAATATGTGTTAAAGATTTGAAGTAGATAAAATATTATAGAAATAATAATTTAAAAATAAAACTAAAGATTAATTATGATAGTTTAAAGTTTATAAATATTTTATTTTAATATTTTAATAATATAAAATAAAAAATATTATTTAATTTTATTTATAAGGAATTTTTCTTCATTTATATTAAAATATTTATTCATGTACAACAGGGGAGATGACCTTTCTATGTTTTTAATAAATTTGTAGTTTTTATTTATCATTATATAAAGATATAAATTTAATAATACTAATGTAAATTTAAATTAATCTTCATAATTTCTTTACCATTAATATATTTTAATTGAAAATTATTTTTATAACTTCTTTCATTAATTTCTCCTTTGAATAATTATTTAATTGACCGTTTATAAAATTACTCATTTTCTAAAATTTAATTCTTACATAAATTAATTTTAATAATTTTAATAATCCGTTACATTTGTATTGTATTTAATGTTTATAAACCTCTTTAATTTTTAATTTTAATTCTTACATTTTATAATTATATTTTTCACTCAATATTAATATATTTAAGCCAAAAAATTTATTAATTTCTATTGGTCTACATGCTCTTTCTTGATGTGAGTATAAATATGTGGCTTTAAGTTCATATCTTCATTTCTATGCTATTCTTCAAATTTGTACGATAGTTTTTATTTTCTATTTCTTACTTTATACATGTGTATTGATTATCAATTTTATTTCCATCACAGGATAAAAGATTATTCATTTGTTTTGAGGTTTCAAGATTATATTTTTATGGTACATCATGTAAGTATTTTTATGTTTTTAACTATAATATTTATATTCATCCAAAAATTTAACATATTAGTATTTTGAGATTTCAAGATTATATTTTGATGTTACACTCAAATATCTATCTTTCAACATTTATCCACAAATTTAAACATATTATTATTTTTTATATAGATTTATGAACACAAATTCATATGCACATTCAAGAACAGTGCTCGCAACAAAAGTATGATTCTCTGTTGCTATTATATCTCTATTCTCTATAATTATATTTTATAATAATTTTTCTAGAGGCTTAATGCCTCATATAACTATCTTAATGAATTAATATTGTTGTAAAAATAATTTCAGGCCAATCATATATGTAAGCAAACCTCATAACTACCTTAATGAACTACCACTGTTATAAAGATAATTACTGGTCTGTCATATATAAAAGCTGAATGTATCGACAATATGATTCAATTTCTAATATTTTTGTAAGATTATCTATATAAAATATATCATCTTACATTGCACAGTCATTAATTTTTCTCTAAGATTGTATTATATTACCATTAGTATTTAACTTTCAATATTTTTTAGCAAATTATATTTATATTACAATTATGTTTCACGTAAGAATTATATATCACTTATTGGCGATATCTCAACTATATTAATTTTAATTTCACAATTAAATATAATTTTTTTACTATAATTTCATACATATTTATCATTTCGATAATTTTTAATTCTATGTGGAAAATTTTACATATAAAAAATATCAAAATAAAATTTATATATAATTAAGCTCATCTATTTTTAGAATTAAAAAAATCTTAAATAAAAATGTTTCCCTTTCTACATTTCAGATTTAAATTTTGTAAAGATATATGATTTTAGAAAAATATATTTTATACAAATTAAATTTTTCTCAGAATTTTTCAATTATTACAATTTAATATATTTATTGTTATTTAATAACAAGTAATTGGAACTATTAACAACAATTTAAATTTATGTTACATTTTACCATTATTATAATAAATTTTAATTGCTGCATTCATTGCTTAATTTAGAAATATAAATTTATATTAAAACTTATTTATTTTATAATTATAAAATATTGATACTACTTACTAATAATATATCGCTTTTAATTTTAAAATTATTATGTTTAGATATAATATTATATTTAATAACAGATTAATGAAATTTTATCAATTTGATATCAATATATCAATATAATATATTTAATATATTTAATAAATATAATATATTAAAATATAAAATACTTAACTCTAGAAAATACTAATATTTTTATATTTTAACTTTACTTTTTTAAAATATAGTGACATTTATTTAATTAGAATCATAAACACTACATTTAATTAAATAAGATATTTTATATAAATAATTTACATATTATTATAAGAAACTCAACATATTAAAATTAAAAAAAATACATAACTCTAGGAAAAATATTAACATTTCTATATTTTAATTTATTTTTAATTTTAATATTATTGTATTTTTAATAATAATAATATATTCTGGTGTAAATTAATATAATATATAACAATTTATTTTTTATTCCATCTCTTTAACTCGATCAAAGGTCTCATAAAAATATTATTTTAATACAATACTTAATTTATGTTTATCAGTTACTATTTTTTGTAATTGATAGAAGAATGAACTTTTAGAAATGATGTTAAAACTGTCATAAAATATTGTCTTTTTGTATTCTTACAAATCTTTATAACCACCTTTAATTCTACATTCATTATTTACTCACACTGCCTTTGCTATCCATTTCACCTATACATTTTTATCTAGGATTTTTCTCAATGTCTACTATTGATTTCAACTCCAATCAACGAGAGTTTTTTTCTTCTATTAACTATTTGCATATTTGTTTATCTTATTATTAACTTTCATACTCGGTTATTCTATTTTCATGTCAAAACCAGTGGCGGAGCCAGAAATTTTATGCAGCCTGGGCAAAAAAATTTAACTACACGTTACATGTGACAATATATAAATAGTCATAAAGTGTCTATCACCAAGCTCTTCCATAATCACCTTGGTAACTTCATGTGCACAACACGTTGCAAACTCCTTTTGAATATCATCGAGAGTCATTGTGTAATTTTTTAGACCACGATCAAAAGCATCTCTCACTTTTTCATCATTAGATTTTACCCAATCCACAATTTCTCTAAAATTTCCCTTGTTTAGAGAAGTATAGCATTCATCATGGCCACGGAAAGCAATGCCTTGTGTTATAAGATATCTAATACAATATAAAGAACAAGTTAAACGGATCTTATACAATTCTTCTGATTCCCTAGTTGCGATAGCAAAGATACTTGTCACACTTTGTCTTTGATTATTATAATCGTCATAGTGCTTCATACATGAGTTGTGCTTACTATCATGACTACCAATATGATATTTAAAGCCTTTAGATGCATGCTTCCAATCTTTAAATCCGTCTTTGTTGAAGACTTCGTAACCAAAGTGTTCGGCCCTCCCGGGCGACTTAAAGAGAAAGTAATAGAAACAATAAATTGCATCCTTCGACTCACTGTATTCAATCCATGTATAATTCCTATACCATACTAAGAAAATAAATAAACAATTTGTAACACACAAATTGACGAGACCGAATAATAAAATAAAATAAATAAATTGTAACAACAAAGTTAAAAGAGAATTCTAAAAAAAAAAACAAATATATAATAAGAAAAAAATTAAACTATTTTAGATTTAAAAAAAACATTAAACTATTTTATTATAATATATAATATGTCAAGTAATTTATATTAACATTGCAGTATAGTACCAAGGCGGTTCTATGTCAAGAAATTGACTTAACCATATGAAAATGAAATTGAATCTATATTCCAAATTTCAATTGTGGTACAGTACTACAGCGTATAGAACTACAAATAGGTACTACTAGTATACTACTATCTATATGAATTAACCTATATAATATATAATAATATAATAATAAATAATTAATTGGGTTGGGCCTACCTAGACTATTGGGTATTTATCTGTTTTAATTTTCACACCCTTATTTTTATTAATTTTGCCCTTAATTTCGTTTAAAAATCGACTATTAAATTGGGTGAAATAAAAAGAAATTAGGGGTTGAGCCCGGGCGCGTGCCCGGGCTCGCTGGGCTATAGAACCGCCCCTGGTCAAAACATATTATATATTTTTGCAGGCTAAGCGAATACAAGATATTGCAAACATAAATTATATATACTCCAAAACAAGCACATGCAAGAGTTTTGAAGGGTATCTAGGCCAAAAGTGATTCAATAGGGCAGTAATTTATCTAAATTATTTAGATAAAATATACTTAATATAAATTCAAGGTTGTCATGATGACAACCTTGGTAACAATCCTAAACATAATGATGACGTGTCATTTTAATATAACACAAATGTTGATGTGTCAACCTCTTTGAATCTCGGGATTAATAGTCAATTGTAAGTCACTTAACTTAAATATTTGGGACTTAAGGATAATAGTCAAATTGTAAGTCACTTAACTTAAATATGGTTTACTCGCATATATACTGTGTATGAAACAAATGCAGTTGAAAATTTGACCTCCCAAATTTATATTTTCCTATTTTTAATTTATATTTTCAATTTTGAATTGTTTTGTTTTTGTCATTTATTTTATTTATTCTTTCATTAGTTAATTTAGTGGATTAGGTCTTGCCATCTCACTGTTGTAATTCTCTTCTCTTTTTTCCTGATATTTTATACTGAATTTAAATTATATTAATTTAAAGGTTTTAATTCATATTTTAAGTCAATATTAATATTGAAGAGAATTTTTTATATTGGTATGTTTTTTTCAATATTATGGATTAAATATATATTATGAGAGGTTTACATGTCTTTCAAGCGAAAATAAGTGGTATAAGAATAGTTTTTTTAAAATGTCTAATATCACTTTTAATAAATTCTTAGTATTGAATATGTTTATATTATTATTATATTAAATATTTTTATTCACTTATTAAGTTTATCATTTTTAACATGATTATTAATATATATATATATATATATATATATATATATTATAAACTATTAAATTATTGTTAATCTTTTTATATAAAAACGTAAACTCCATATAAAGTATCAATACAAATATATTTTATATTTATTTAACTAATTATTTATCAATGATAATAAATAAAATATATCTGCGCATCGCGCGGGTAGACGTCTAGTCTATATATAACAATTCAATTGCATGAATTCTCTAAATTGTCATTTCACAACAAATTATTTAAACTAAAAAAAAAGACATTTAAGTAATTAAATAATATTTATGTCTTTCAGTCTAATATGTCACGTGGTATTCATTTTTCAATATTCACCAATTAATTTACAATTAAATATTACATCCACTTATTCTCTCTTTGATTAAAATTTTTAATGTCTCTCATATTTTCTTTTCTCACACTTTCTCACTTTCATTTTAATTTTTTTCTTTCTATTTATTTATTATTACTAAAAATACTAATAAAATTTAAAAATAAAATTAAATCACATAGGTCACTATTAACATAATATGTATTTTTATTTTAATCAACCATTGTTTTAGTTTGAGAGATAAATATTTTATTTTCAAATATTAATTTTTTCTCTATCCTGCAATTAATTATTATTTTTAATTATTTAATACAATTAAATTTATAAAATTATTGTTCATTTTACAATTAAGTAAATCAGTTCAAAATTTTGCATTTATATATAAATATATTTTATATCGTATTAAATAATTTTTTTATCTCACAGGTTATTATTAACACAATGTTATTTTATTTTAATTAACAATTTGTCTTGGTTTGAAAGACAAAATTCTTATTTTAAAATATCAAAATTTTCCTTTTTTTTGTCTTTCTTCATCTCACGAGTCATTTTTTTTATATGATTATTTAATAAAATTGAATTTATATAATTATTTTTCATTTTACAATTAAATAATTCATTTAAAATTTACTATATATGAATAGATTTTATATTGTATCAAATAAATTTTTTATTTTACGGATTACTATAAGCACAATACATATCATTTAAATCAATAATTACCTTAATTTAAATGACAAAATCTTTATTTTTAAATATTAAATTTTTTATCTCAGTTTTTTCTCTTTATATTTTAATATAATTGAATTTATATAATTATTATTATTATTTTAAAATTAATAATTAATTTCAAATTTAGATATACATTTAAATATATTTTATATCGTATAAAAAAATTTACGCGTAATTCGTCCGACCGCACTAATATGAGTATTTAACTAGTTTATTTATATATCCTTTATTTTCGAAAAAAAAACTCCTTATATGATGATATATTTAAAGACTTTAGAAGTATGTTCTTGGTTTTTTTTTTTTTTAAAATTCAACAATTTTTAAAGTTGAGTTAATAAATGTTGCTGTGAGTATTGATATTTAAAATTTCCTTTTATAAAGAAGAATTTTTTACTCAAATGTGATTCATTACTTTGAACAAACTTTTTAATCTAATATTTGAATGAAAAAAGTATAGACGACATAAGATTTTACTATTTTGTTATCAAATAAAATTTAATAGTTAGCTGTTTTTGATTTTTCTAGTCAAAAATTCTTATTGAACTATTCCACCTAATATTTTTTTGATTTTTTTAATCATATTAGACTAAGTAGTGATCATCTTATTTTTCTAGAAGGAACAAATATTATTATTATTATTATTATTATTATTATTATTATTATTATTATTATTATTATGAATTTTGCATATAAATAATTAATTTATGTCATCAATTCAAAAAATATATATTTATATCACTAATTTAGTATAAAACTCTATACAGAATTTTTTTTAATAAGATAATATATAGAAAAAAAACTATGTAGTATAAAATTATATTAAGGAAATGAAGATAATCCCAACTCAGACATAATCTTCTTTTATTTAAGTTTATTTGATTTGATTTACCTTTTTCATGAACTTTGGTCTTTAATGCATGTATTTTTCTTCTTTCTTTTTTATTAGCAATGTATTCTTATTAGTAATATATATCTCCTTTCAAATATTCACTATCATTAGAAAATAGAGAGCGGGAAAAGTAAAGGATAGGATAGCATCATAGCAGCAAACAAGCAAATCCAAAATGAACGGCGAACAACACAGTGGGCAACAACAAGACATAAAAGGTAATTTAGTGAAACACTTATCCTAATTCCCCAGTTTTCAAATCCTAAAGAGGAAAAGAAAAAGTTAAAAAAGAGGACATCAATTTTCTTTTATTATTATTATTTTTTTCAAAAAATCGTAGTTTCCTAGGTCTCACAAATTTTGGTTTTTCCAGTAACAAAAGATAACATGTACAGTGAATAAGACACAGAGAGCATCACCCTAACTTGTAACATAAATAAAATCAAACAGTTCTAAAGTCGTAGATACGGTCGCAAGTATCGTAAGTATAGTACTAAGTACGATTCGATTCGTCCTTATTCCTACAAAAAATACATAATAAGGAATCATCGTTCGAAATTTCATGTTTATGTTTTTAATAATTTCTCATTAATTTACTTACCTCTACCGTTATGTATCAAAAACATAAAAACGTATATTTCAAATGTTACCATATACTATAGAGAGAGAAAGAAAAAGGTTATTTTAGAGAGAGAAAGAAACAGACACTTTATAGTAATAATAAAAATCCCTTGACGTTTTCACCCCTTATTCAATGCTTTACCAAACTCCCTATCCTCTTCTCTTTCAATTTCATCCTTTACCTTCTTCTTCTTGTTCCACCATTCCCAAAGTTCCTCTCTTTTCTCATCTACCTACTAAACAGGTATTATTCATATTCATAACTAGTAACATGTAATTATTTCAATTTTGTAACAAAAATTAAAACAAGATTGTTTTGTTGTATTTATAGGTTGAGAAAACAGAAATGGAGTGCGTTGAAACAGCGTTGAAGACAAGTTTAAGGAAAGACATGGCACCTCAAACAATTGTCGATGATGTTACGGGACTTAATGGACCAAATGGAACAACAACCTCGGACGATTTTTTCGTTGACGACCTCCTTGATTTCTCTCACGTTGATGAACAACAACAAAACGAGGAAGAAGACTATGCTTGTGTCACTCTCAAACAAAGCAATGAAATTTCCAACCTTGACAACAGTTTCTCTCTCCAACAAGATTACGGTTCTTTACCCACCACCGACCTCAACGTTCCGGTGCATTTTCTTTTCCGACAGTATTTATAAACCTTAAAAAAATCGAAACTATGTTGTTTAGTTGTGTTTATGTGTGTTTGTTTGACGAAAGTTTCAATTTTTAATTACAGAATGATGATGTTGCGGACTTGGAATGGCTTTCTCATTTTGTTGAAGATTCTGATTCCTTCTCGGAATTCTCTGCTGCTATGCCGGTTGTAACTTTAACAGCAACGGAGAAAAAACCAATGGTTCTTCCTGAGCCGAAGCCGGAGAAGAAAACCCCGGTTGTCACTTTCAAAACTCCGGTTCAGACCAAAGCTAGAAGCAAAAGAACAAGAACCGGTGTTCGGGTTTGGCCATTCGGGTCAACTTCGTTAACGGATTCTTCTACAAGTTCAACTTCATCTTCAACATCTTCCTCTCCTACTAGCCCTTTGTTGATTTACACCAACGTGCCACAAAGTTTCGACTCGGTTCCGGTGAAGAAACCGAAGAAAATGACGAGTTTCAATGGTTCGGGTCACGGTGCGGTGGCTCCGCCGCCGCGCCGGTGCAGTCATTGCGGTGTGCAGAAGACACCTCAGTGGAGAACTGGACCACTTGGAGCAAAAACGCTTTGTAACGCATGTGGGGTCCGTTATAAATCGGGTCGGTTATTACCCGAATACCGACCCGCTTGTAGCCCTACTTTTTCAAATGAATTGCACTCCAACCACCACCGGAAGGTTCTTGAAATGCGGCGGAAGAAGGAGGTTGTTGGCGGTGTTGAAATTGAAACCGAAACCGGTTTGTCCCCTTCTCCGGTTGTTCCCAGTTTTTGATTTATTATTTTTATTTTATTTATTTTTAATTTAATTAATTTCCCTTTTTTTATTTAAAAAAAAAGGAAGAAAAAAGAACTAGACAGAGAAAGTAGTGTAGATTTTAGACCCGGTTCAATCGGACCCGAGTTAGTGTACACATTTTTTTCTTCCTTGTATTGAGTGCGTTAGGTTTAATTAGGCTTTTGTAACTGTTTAGGAGACTTTAATTTCATATAATCCATTATGCTTAATTGATTATTCAATTCCCTTTAACCTTTCTTTTTCTCTCTAAAGTTTTTTTTTTTTTAATTTTAAAATTTGGAAACATTTACGTTTCAAATATAAATGAGGTGTGGCCGTTGAAAAGCATGAATTTCATGAACAAAACAACACAAAGAGAGTAATGTTAATTACTTTGGGAAATTGAAGAATTTGGAAGCTTCATAAAATAGAAGATATCATCCAAATCGAACGGTCCACAATTTTTTGAAGTAATGTGTTAAGTTAAATTTGTGGATGGGTATGGAGGGAAAATTACATAGCAAAAGAACACATTCTCACCTGCAACTGAACCCACACGGCAATGTTATCGATGTTACCAAACACAAGAATTTATACACCACATCGACTTTTCTTTTTCATAAAGTTTTAACAAAGTGACACAATATTCAAACTTATTTTGAAAATCCAACACTCAAACACACTACTAGTACAGTTGTTTGGAGCACTATACACGTGCATTACTACAATAAGATATTTTTGGCATTTCATGTAGTTGCATCATAAACTTAATGCATATGGATATGAACCAAAATCTCGTGTACTAAACAAAAGAGCCACTTATATCTAGTCTTCAATCTCGACCGTAGACTTCATCAGAATCAGGACAGACCTAAATACTCAGCAATATTCTGATGGCATATTAATTAGAGATATTTTGTAAGGTGTAGGTAGGACATAGTGTGATGTTTTTGGAGGGTGTTACATTATTTTCAAATTACTCTATTGGGTTTAACTTGAAGTGATGAAAGAGAATCCGTTAATTTGGAATGGTATCTATATTAGTTAGGTTTTGCTTTAGTAGGTGATCTTTCAAATTATAATATTGAATGCAACGAACAGCACGGTTATGTTGAATAAAGTTCCCACCTCACATTTTGATTCATACCTTTATGAGAGTGATGCCGCAGCACAACCAAGGAAACCTAGGATCAGTATAATTTATTAGGGTAGATGTGAGGCTCATACAATTCCACTTGATTTTTTAATCACGTTAACAACTAGTGGCGGAGCCAGGAATTTTAGACAGTCTGGGCAAAAAGTTTACCCCACTAATTATACACCTGTTTTAATTTTTACACCCTATTTTTTATTAATTTTGTTCATAATTTTGTTTAAAAATCGACTATTAAGTCAGAGGAGTACAAAGAAAATAGGGGTTGAGCCCGGGATTGAGCCCGGACGTGTGCCCGGGCTGGCTGGGCTCTAGAACCGCCCTTGTTAACAACTTTACTAATAGTTAAATTCTGTTAGAGATTTTGAAAGATTTCACTTAGTGGAGTTTCGTCTTCCACTTAATTTTTTTTTTATCTTACAAAACTTGAATGTGAAATATTGTTTAAAGGATATTGATCCTGCTAAGAACACCATTTAAATAATCTCTATAATGTTAATCATCAACTTCGCGCCGTTGAACGTTTCCTAAGATTTAACTTTCAAAGTAACGTTGTCGTTATTATAATTGTTATTGATTTTGAGTTATAATGGATCACTCAATTCATTCGTAGTCTTCTTATGACCCTTTGCTTCCCTTTTAAACATTAAGGACATGTTGTGTATTCAGGCAGTCTAGCTCCTATCATGCTCCGGAGTGTATGTCTGTCCCGGGTACCTTCATGACCATGACATCTAGGTAACCGGTCCGAGCTAAGATGGACCGACTTATATGTCGAACTCGTGCATTTTCAAGATCCTGACACATAGGTAGACCACCCAGGTCCCGACTAGTCAGAGAGGTTCTTAATTTATGAGCCATTACCTTGTCATAAACTAAAAAGATATCTCGACTAAAAATATCAAAATTTCGGAATGTAAATAAGTCCTCAAGCACGAAGCCTGAAAGGGTGAATGAAGGTAAAGAGAAACATAAGAAATGGGAGTTTGAATTGGATTTCTAAATTTAAACTTTTGCACAACCAAGACAAACAAAGAGGAACAATGAATAAAAATAAAGAACAAATTATTTTTATTCTGGTTCGCTGTTAACTATGTTACTCCAGTCCACCCGCCAAGGTGATATTCCCTTATCAACAAGGACTTGGTCCACTATAACTGTTTGCACATATTTGTGGAAATTAATCTCTAGCCTCTTATTTAAAGTTAACTTGCAGGATCGGCTACAAAATCCTAGACTTGTGTTAATTTTGCAAATGTTACTGAGTTTGGATTAAAATGTTTGGGTTGAATTTAACAAGACAAAAGCAAGAAAATAAAGTAGAACGAAATGATTCAACAAAGTAATATAAAAGCTTGTTAAAGACTAACTTAAAATATAAATTTCTTTGAATTTAAAAGATGGACGCACACATACATGTCAGAAAATAGCTCATTTATCTCTTGAATGCGGATACTTTGAGCGTTTTCTTTACAACGTAACAAAATGTGACCTCTGAAAATGAAAATTACGTCTACTTATATAGACAAGTAAAACATAATTGTTACTGAATCTTGACCAATCCTCGTCTGCCACGTCTTTACCCATGCAGAACTTCCCTAGACCACTTTCCCACATTCTATAACTGCCTTATTATGCACTCTCCAATACTTCAATGATTCTAAAAGCTCTCTCAGTCCTTTCGTTGTTCTTTCGACAGAACCAAGTTTCTTCTGAAGGCTTTTCCTTCCTATTTTGCCATACTCGTCGACTTCTTCATGCCTTTATCCTTGTCGACGTAGTTTCCCATCTTTGACCCTTTGTTTGGGTTTTGTGTAACCTCTTCACAGTCCTAGTTGAAGTCAAAAATTCTTAGTTAACAAATTGCCCCCCAAATAGGCCAGGTTTTGATTTTCAACCATGCTCGACTAAGAAACTGAGCCTTTTCCACTTTCTTGAATTTTTGACTATCACTTTATGCTACGAACGTCATTGGTCATGATTACCACTTGCTATGCTGCAATTTTCGAGGCTTTGCCATCATCCCTCATGATTACCCATACTCCCTAGATCGCGGGTTTTCAAGCTACCATTACAAACTTTCCCACTTCCTAGCAGCGAAACTATTTTCTACTATACATGTAACTCCCACCTATTCAATTTTAGGGTTTTGAGTCTCCTATAAATACCATTTTCCATCTCACTTTTCAATTTGCTGCTTATTTTCTCTCATTACATTCAGTAAACTAGAAACCATTTCTTCTCCTCTTGTTGTTTGCTTCTCATTAACAGAGGCGAAAATCTTGTAGCTTTCTCCGATAAATGTTAGAATAAGATTTGGTTCTGCATTCAATCTTTAAGTTTTGATGATGACAATACATATATTTGTTATGTAAAAATTTTGTACTCTAATAGTTTCTTAAGTGTGCAGATTTATTATTTTGGTTGATTAAGGATTGTTGTCCAGAAAATCATCAGAATCAACATGATCACACATTAGAAGAACTATTCATCTCAATTCTGAAGTGACATCAGCAGTTCTGAAGAATGTTGAATGAATCATCAGAAAAAGGATTTATAAATGCTCTGAAGCTAAGCTACTCTTCAAGATCAGAATTCAAGATTTCAAGATCAGATAAGCTTTTGCTTCTAGCTGAGAAAATCAGAATGTGCCGTTCAGATATGTTGATGCTTTCAGCTCTGAAGACTTCTTTCTGACTTTGAAGAATATTTTCTCTTAGAGCGTCTATGTTACATGATCTCTTTCTTGCTTTCTCTACTTCAGATAAGAATTACATCTTAAAAGAAGAATGATCAGATAACTTGTAATATAAGCAATATGGTACAATAGTACATCACCTTTATCCAACTACTGCAAGATGTATTTGTGAGGGCAAGATGTAGTTTTCATGATGTCAAAACATTGTGAGTCAACTACAACTTAAGTGGAATCATAGAAATCGAGCAAATGCAACTAAGACAAGCACTTTTGGCCACAAGACACCAATAGGTCGACTCACACATATTATAGGTCGACCTACTGCAAGCCCTTTGTGAAGGAATTCAGGTAAAAGCTGAATGCGTCGACGCATTGCTTCCATAGGTCGACGCATTGGTATTTTGAGGAACTCACGGGAATGCGCACGCCGACCCTTCAGGTCGACGCATCAAATTTTGGTTACTCAAGTGCAAGAACAAAATGCGTCGACGCATTGCTTCCTTAGGTCGACGCATGGTATTTTGAGGAACTCACGGGAATGCGCACGCCGACCCTTCAGGTCGACGCAAGTGTCACACATTGCTCATTTTCAGGTGCAATACACTCAATAGGTCGACCTATGTAGAGACCAGGTCGACCTGTCGCTAATAAATCTGATTTTCTGCTGTTTTCAAGCATTGTATGTGGTATAAATACTCAAGTGATCATTCTCAAGCATTTTAACAAGAAACGTGAAATATTGACTCAGCTTCTTCTCATCTTCAACCTTTCGCTTATTGATCGAGAATCACACATAATCATCTTTCTCGATCGAAGTAAGGAACGTGTGTTGATAAGGTTCGACGGTAGATATTTGTCTTGTTCGAGATTCGACGGTAGACATTCATCTTGTTCGAGTGAAGATTGTTGAGGGTGTTTCTTGTATAAAACCTTAGGGTTTTTCCTTCTTCATCAAAGATTTTGTTCGAAGGTTTTTGACTATTGATTCTCTTTGGTAATCAATTCAGCCGTGCATAAGGGATTGAGGGATTGAAGATCCGCTCAACAAACTTGCTACAACCGGAGGATTGTGAAAGGAACAATCGGGGTCTTGATCGGTGAAGATCATAGACATTGACTTGATTCAACTTGAATCAAGGGGAGGATCGAATTGTATTCAATTTTACTGCATGTGTGTAGTTGGTGATTGGTACTTTCTATCCTTGTTAAACATTTTGCAATCTAATAAAACTTTCCTAATTTCATTTGAAATTAGGGGCAGACGTACTCCTGCGAGGACGATAGAGGAACTGCCTAAACAAATATCGTGTTCTTTATCGTTTTTACTTTGTCTTGTTTCCATTTGTTTTCGTTTATTTCCATTGTTGAACAAAAACTAAGGTTAGGCAAATTATCGATCACCAAGTGTTCGATAAAATTACTCAATCAAATTTTTGTTCAAATTTTAGTGAAAACGTTCATTGTGAGTAATATACCATATAGTGTGCAATTGATACAATTGATATATTCGTTAAAACGTAATTCATCACTTGACGTTTTCATCCATTCAGTTTAGTGCACATATCCGGTCCCCGATAACATAATCGCTCTTAAACGATTAAGTGATTCAGGGAAGTCACATTTCAAAAGCTAAAATTTTCTTAAGTCGGAAAAAGGTGGTCTATTCACCCCCCTCTAGACCATTCCTATCGTCTAACAAGTGGTATCACGAGCTCCAGTTCATTCTAGTGCTTGATATAACTTTTTAGAAAATGGAGAGCGGTCAAAAAGGGGCGTACAATAAAGCGCCTGTTTTCACTGGAGAAAACTGTAGTTATTGGAAAGACTGTATGTGCATTCATACCAACTCCGTTGATAGAAAAATATGGGATGTCATCGTCAGTGGTCCTATGGCTATCACCATAACCAACGATGCAGGCATCACAAGACCTAAACCTCAAGCACAATGGGATGAAAAAGATGAAAAGAATTACGGGTATGATTGGAAAGCTAGAAACATGATTATAGCTTCCTTAGGGGTCGATGAGTACTTTCGTGTGTCGCATTGCCAAACGGCTAAGGCAATGTGGGATGCATTACAAGTCGCCCATGAAGGAACTAATGATGTTAAGCTAGCTAGAATCAATACCTTAACGCAAGAGTTTGATCTCTTTCATATGAAGCAAGGTGAAACCATTGCGGATATGCAAAAGAGATTTTCTCACATTATCAATCGATTACACACTTTGGGACATATTACTCCCAATGTCGTAGCTACTAACAAAGTTTTGAGATGTCTTAGTAGGGAATGGCAACCTAAGGTCACGACAATCAAAGAAGCCAATGATCTCTCTACATTGGATCTCACGGCTCTATTCGGAAAGCTTGAAGAACATGAGCAAGATCTCATGAACCTAAACAAGCACGAAAAGAAAGAAAAGAAAGAAAAGTCAAAGGACACCGAAAAGAAGTCTATTGCTCTAAAGGCTTCAAGTTCTAAGTCATCCACCAAAGATACATGTGATAGTGAGTCTAGTGACGAAGATGATAGTCCGGATGAAGATATGGGATTATTCGTAAGAAGATACAATAAATATCTTCGAAAGAATGAAATTAAGCATTCGGACAACAATCTAGTTGACTATAGACGTCAATCAAAGACTAACAAGCAAGATGAGTATAAGAAGACTAAACCTAGAGGGTCTTGTTACAATTGCGGTAAATCGGGTCACTACAAACCGGATTGCCCCTCGCTTAAGAAAGATAAGACAAAGAGCAAACCTCAAAAGAAGCAGACAAAAGGAAGAAGAGCCTATATCGCTTGGGAAAGTGATAGTAACTCTTCTAGCAAAGAAAGCTCAAGCGATGAAGAGGAAACTGTCAACCTATGCCTCATGGCACACCAAAAGAAGAAAAAGATTGTAAGTCATGATAAATATAATAATGTTGATGCTATGTCTAATGAAATTTATCATAATGCAAAATGTATAATGAAATTTATCATAAACATATATTTGTAAAAACCAAAGTTACATCACATTAAAACCTAGAATTACATAAAATACTTGCAATTTATTAAAATTAGCATCAAAATAATCAAAATGTGGCATCCTAAATAAGTTAAAATCATTACTTACTAAATAAAAGATGTTCAAAAAGTTGAAATTGAAGCAAGCAAAATTAAAAACATCAAAGTCATCACTTGTCAAATTTCAAAAAAAAAGAGAAAAAATATAGTCACTCAATAACCCATGGGTTTTGTGGGTTGGGTGTGGGTTTACCCATAACCCAATTATTTTGAATGGGTTTTCATTTTTGAAAATCGTATGCACCCAATAACCCGACCCAACCCACTTTTTTGGATCGGTTTGGGTGGGTTTTACTGGGTTTATTAGGTTTACCCAACCCATGAACACCCCTAATGCCTTTGATACCTTGCATCATGAAGCTAAGGAAGCCTTTCAACGCTTAGCTTCAAATAAAAGAAGTTTCAAATACCTTGAGAAGAAAGTTTCCAATTCCGAAAAGGAATTAGAAACTCTCAAGGAATCTATGATCAAAAGTATCAAAGACACAAGCGTTGTTGACAAGAGTCCTTGGTTTAAATGGGGAGGATGTGAAACTTGTCACATTTGGCAAAAAGAAGTTAAAACCATCAAATCCAAATTAGACAAGGCTTCACAACCAAAAATCACATATGCTATTGATCGATCACATTTCAAAAATAGCATGATAAATCCGTATCAACGATACACTTATGTGATAAAAGATCAATCTAGTAAATGTGATGACAACTCAAACTCAAGATGTCTATATTGTTGCAAAAGGGGGCATACCATTAAAAAATGTCGCTTTAGGAGATTCTTGGTTCCCAAAGGCATTTTCAAATGGACTCCCAAGAGAAACCTTTGTTTCACTCACACACAAGGACCCAATGAAAATTGGGTACCTATTTCCCTTGTTTAAATTTGTAGGTGGAATGTCTTGAGCCATCCGAGAGAAGATGGTTTCTAGATAGCGGATGCTCAAGACATATGACGGGTGACATATCTTTATTCTATGACTTTGTGGCTAGGAAGAAAGGATTTGTGACCTATGGTGATAGCAACAAGGGAGCAATACTCGGTAAAGGTAGTGTAGGTAATCCCTCTTCTACTACTATCTCTGACGTCCTTCTAGTTGAGGGCCTTAAACACAATCTTATTAGCATCAGTCAATTATGCGACAAAGGATACTCGGTATCATTTTCTAAAGAAAGTTGCATAATTAGAAATGATGACAAGAAAGATGATGTGTTCAAAGGCCTGAGGGTAAATAATGTATACATGTTTGATCTAAATGATGTATCCTTGATTGAAGCAAAATGTCTAGCAACTATGAGTGAAGACTCATGGCTTTGGCATAGACGTTTAGCTCACGTCAACTTTGATTTGCTAAATAAAATCGTCTCAAAAGACTTAGTATCCGACCTACCTAAAATAAAGTTTTCCAAAGATCACTTATGTGATGCGTGCCAAATGGGGAAGCAAACAAGGATCTCTTTTAAATCTAAAAACATTGTTACAACTACAAGACCTCTTGAACTTCTCCATATGGACCTCTTTGGACCATATAGAATAAAAAGTCTAGGTGGAAACTATTATGGGTTTGTCATAGTTGATGATTTCTCTAGGTATTGTTGGACGATTTTCTTAGCAAGCAAAAGTGAAACCTTCTCCGCGTTTGAGAAATTTGCCAAGTTATTCCAAAATAAATTGAACACTAACATAGTATCCATCCGAAGTGATCATGGGGGTGAGTTTGAAAACCATCTCTTTTAAGAGTTCTGTGGCAATCATGGAATTAATCATAATTTCTCCGCACCGCGAACTCCCCAACAAAATGGTGTTGTGGAATGTAAAAATCGCGTGTTGGAAGAACTTGGGAGAACTATGATCAATGAACATGGGCTTCCAAAATATTTTTGGGCCGGTGCCATAAATACGGCTTGTTACGTTTTAAATAGGATCTTAATACGTCCTATTCTAAACAAAACACCTTATGAACTCTTGAAAGGAAGAAAACCAAACATTTCTCACCTTCATGTATTTGGATGTAAGTGCTTTGTTCTAAATAATGGAAAGGAAAATCTTGGCAAGTTTGATGCAAAAGCGGATGAGGGTATCTTTCTAGGATACACTCAATCTAGTAAAGCTTAGAGAGTATACAACAAAAGGTTACATATTGTTGAAGAGTCCGTACATGTCTCTTTTGATGAGTCTTGTCCGAAAGTTGTCGGAAAAGGTAGTGTTCTTAATGGTGCAGGTGTCTCAACTGAGAGTTTACTTAATGATCCGAATGCCAAGCTTGAGAAAGATAAAGAATCCCTCTCACCTGAGAATAATGAAGAGGAAGTGGATCAAACACCTAAAGAGAAAGTGGAATACCAACCTAGTGAGAAGAGTGATCTTCCTCTTGCATGGAAATCTTCTAAGGACCGTCATATGGAGAACATTCTAGGAGACATATCAAAAGGGGTGACAACACGGTCAAGGATAAGTAACTTTTGTTTTTATTATTCTTTCGTCTCTCAAATTGAGCCTAAAAACTCCAAAGATGCATTAGTCGATGAGCATTGGTACTTAGCTATGCAAGAAGAGCTAAACCAATTTAAGAGAAATGAGGTTTGGGACCTTGTCCCTCCTTCGCGAGACCATCGAGTAATTGGCACTAAATGGGTGTTTAGGAACAAACTAGACGAAAACGGTATCATCACTCGCAACAAGGCCCGTCTTGTTGCTCAAGGGTATAGCCAAGAGGAAGGGATCGACTATGAGGAGACCTATGCTCCGGTCGCCCAACTTGAGGCAATACGCTTGTTAATTGCATTCGCATGTTCACAAAACTTTAAGCTTTATCAAATGGATGTTAAGAGTGCATTTCTAAATGGGTTTATTAATGAAGAGGTTTATGTATCTCAACCTCCCGGATTTGAAAACATTGATTATCCTGATTATGTTTATAAACTAAAGCGTGCCTTGTATGGTTTAAAACAAGCTCCTAGAGCTTGGTACGAGCGGCTTAGCCATTTTCTAATTAATCAAGGTTTCTCAAGAGGGAAAGTCGATACCACCCTATTCACTAAGAGACATTAAAAGCATTCAATATTAGTTCAAGTGTATATGGATGATACTATCTTTGGTTCTACTAACATGACTCTTAAGGAGTTTTCTAAGCTTATGCAGGGAGAATTTGAAATGAGCATGATGGGTGAACTAAACTACTTCCTTGGAATTCAAATAAAGCAACTAAAAGAAGGAACGTTTATGAGTCAAACTAAGTATTGTCAAGAACTCATCAAATGGTTTGATATGGCAAAGTCCAAGGCCATTGACACTCCTATGCCTACCGCGGTAAATCTTGATCGGGATGAACATGGTAAGCCGGTTGATGTAAAAAGGTATAGAGGTATGATCGGTTCCCTACTTTACCTTACCGCTTCCCGTCCCGATATTATGTTTAGTGTGTGCATGTGTGCAAGATATCAATTATGTCCCAAGGAGTCTCACTTAAAAGCCGTTAAACGCATACTTAGTTATCTTGTAGGTACAACTAAGCATGGCTTATGGTTCTCCAAAGGTAGTGATTGCTCTTTGGTTGGATATTCCGATTCCGACTTTTCCGGGTGCAAATTGGATAGGAAAAGCACTAGTGGAACATGTCACTTCTTTTCTAATTCCTTGGTTAGTTGGCATAGCAAGAAACAAGTGTCCGTTGCGTTGTCAACCGCCGAGGCAGAATATGTGGCAGCTGGTAATTGTTGTGCTCAAATACTATGGCTCAAACAACAATTACTTGACTTCAATGTCAAGCTTGATCATATTCCTATCTTTTGTGATAACACAAGTGCTATAAATCTAACCAAAAATTCGGTCTTACACTCTCGCACTAAACACATAGAAATTCGACACCATTTCCTTAGGGATCATGTTGAGAAGGGTGATGTAGTGTTTGAGCATGTTGATAGCAAAAATCAACTTGCCGACATCTTTACAAAACCACTAGCTACCGAGCCCTTCTTTCACATCCATAGGGAACTTGGCATCCTTGATATATCGGATAGGTTGTAACTATGAGTAGTTGCATATGCTTTATTTATTATTATTATCCATGCTCTCACAATTTTTAAGTGTTCATTGAAAGATATGTGAGGGCTTGTTTCTCATCTCCCTTGTGTAAAGGTAATATCGTTTCAACCTTAAATTCACTTCATGCTAATATATCACTGTGGTAAAGTTGAAATTTGTTCATCAATATGATTATTCTATGCAAGATTTGGTCATAACATGCATACATTCATTGCATACAGCCAAATTTTGAAATTTGCAAGCCTTAGGTCGACCTACTCTTTATGTGAGTCGACCTACTCAAAAATAATTTTTAAAAATTTAAGGCTAATGCGTCGATGCATCCACTGCATAGGTCGACGCATCGTTCACAGAATTTCAAAATTAGGTTACATTTAAAAAGGGAACACAAAGCAAATTCATTCTCTTCTTTCCTCTCCTTGCGCCGACCCCCTCACACAAACCCTAAGCACTACTCATATCCTCTCTCTCACTCATCCATGGCTTCCCACAAATCATTGAGAAAGAGAGCAAGCAGAGAGGACTCTTCTTCTCAACCACAACCTGACATAGAGGATGCTTTGTCCTTTATTCCTGATGCTCTTGTGGAATCCTACTCCTCTCATTTAGAAAACCGAAAAGTCATCAAACAATTCATGTTATTCACAGGAACTCTGCGAAGACTTCATCTTCAACAGGTAATGGAACTACTTGAAGTTCAAAATTTGGGCACTTTTATTGAACTAAACCATGATTACAATGAGGATTTGGTAAGGGTTTTCTACAATGGTATGCAAGGACACTTCCAAGGCAGTTCCTTCAACTTTCAGATGGGTACAACCACATACGCCATCACCGACAACACTTGGAGGCAATTAGGTATATTTCCACTCCGTGAGAATGCTGTCACGGTAACTGATACCAACGTGTTGACCCAGTTTGACTATAACATTGCTCTGAACAACATGTTGAGGCGTCCTCATGCTGACCATATAGTTCAAAGCAATCTGTTCCCTCGGTCCGCTACTACAGGTCTCCTAAACATTGTTGATAGAATTCTACAATGGATTGTGGCACGAATCATCCGACCTAAACAAGGTGGATATTCTCGTGTTGACCAACAAGAAGTGTACTTGGTTTGGTTGATCAAGAGCAGAATTCCGGTAAATTTGCCTCATTTTATAGTGAAGCGTATGTTTGAATTGAAGGAGTCAGGTAGAGGCACTGCTATTGGATATGCATCTCTCATCCAATGGGTGCTTAATAAAGTCAATATTCCATCTCAGCGGCTTCCCAAGAAGTCCATCTCAATTGACCAAGAATTCACAAAGAAGACACTGAACATGATGGGTGTCTTCTACAATCGAGCCACGGGTGCCTATGGAGCTGTTCTACGAGGAAACAATCCGGACCTCAATAGAGAAGATGAGGATGAAATGAACATTGATGAAGAGGAAGACAATGAAGGTGAAGATGAAGATGAAGATGAAGATGTGGGTGCTGAAACTGCCTGCTCAAACATTACACAGTTGATGGAGGCTATGCGTCTTCAACAAATTGAAAAACAAAATTTGATGAATGAGCGCCTCACTACTCTGACCACTCGTGTCACTGAGCAAGGTGCTCAATTTACAGCCTACTCAACACTTCAAGAGCAAAGGTACAGCACGCTCTATGGTATGTTGGATGCACAGAGCAACCAACTCTCCTCCTTCACAAGTGCCTTCATGCAACACTACCCATTCCCTCCAGCTCATACGGCTCAACCACCACCACCGGCTCAAAAAGGAGATGATGATGCTGATGCCTAGTGTTCTCTTTTGTTTTATTTTTTTTCATGCATTCACCATTTACACACTTTCATGAACAAGTTTATTGTATTTTGTGTCTTTATTTTATTTTATGCTGAACACCATTCTACCGTACTCTGTGGTTGTGTAAGGATATTAATTGAGCTATGTGCTCATTACGTGTTTGGTTATTTACGTTATGTTGCCCTATTATTCATTTTATCACTAAGCGATGTTTTATGTGAATGTTTGTTTTATGATTATGATTGCAAAAAGGAGCTTAGAAATGATCAAAAATGAATTATGTTATTCTGCCATATATGTATAATATCGCATGTCTCTTTTTGATGTTGTCAAAGGGGGAGAAAACTGAGTGAATAAGCAAGCAATGGAAAGCACACGCACCAAGAAAGGGGGAGCATATAGAAAGGGGGAGCAAGCATTTCGGTTAAGCAACGCCTCGACAAAGATTCACAATTTTTGCCATCATCAAAAAGGGGGAGTATGTGAGGGAAAGATGTAGTTTTCATGATGTCAAAACATTGTGAATCAACTACAACTTAAGTGGAATCATAGAAATCGAGCAAATGCAACCAAGACAAGCACTTTTGGCCACAAGACAGCAATAGGTCGACTCACACATATTATAGGTCGACCTACTGCAAGCCCTTTGTGAAGGAATTCAGGTAAAAGATGAATGTGTCGACGCATTGCTTCCTTAGGTCGACGCATTGGTATTTTGAGGAACTCACGGGAATGCGCACGCCGAACCTTCAGGTCGACGCATCAAATTTTGGTTACTCAAGTGCAAGAACAAAATGCGTCGACGCATTGCTTCCTTAGGTCGACGCATGGTATTTTGAGGAACTCACAGGAATACGCACGCCGACCCTTCAGGTCGACGCAAGTGTCACACATTGCTCATTTTCAGGTGCAATACACGCAATAGGTCGACCTATGCAGAGAGCAGGTCGACCTGTCCCTAATAAATCTGATTTTCTGTTGTTTTCAAGCATTGTATGTGGTATAAATACTCAAGTGATCATTCTCAAGCATTTTAACAAGAAACGTGAAATATTGACTCAGCTTCTTCTCATCTTCAACCTTTCGCTTATTGATCGAGAATCACACATAATCATCTTTCTCGATCGAAGTAAGGAACGTGTGTTGATAAGGTTCGACGGTAGATATTTGTCTTGTTCGAGATTCGACGGTAGACATTCATCTTGTTCGAGTGAAGATTGTTGAGGGTGTTTCTTGTATAAAACCTTAGGGTTTTTCCTTCTTCATCAAAGATTTTGTTCGAAGGTTTTTGACGATTGATTCGCTTTGGTAATCAATTCAACCGTGCATAAGGGATTGAGGGATTGAAGATCCGCTCAACAAACTTGCTACAATCGGAGGATTGAGAAAGGAACAATCGGGGTCTTGATCGGTGAAGATCATAGACATTGACTTGATTCAACTTGAATCAAGGGGAGGATCGAATTGTATTCAATTTTACTGCATGTGTGTAGTTGGTGATTGGTACTTTCTATCCTTGTTAAACATTTTGCAATCTAATAAAACTTTCCTAATTCCATTTGAAATTAGGGGCAGACGTACTCCTGCGAGGACGATAGAGGAACTTCCTAAACAAATATCGTGTTCTTTATCGTTTTTACTTTGTCTTGTTTCCATTTGTTTTCGTTTATTTCCATTGTTGAACAAAAACTAAGGTTAGGTAAATTATCGATCACCAAGTGTTCGATAAAATTACTCAATCAAATTTTTGTTCAAATTTTAGTGAAAACGTTCATTGTGAGTAATATACCATATAGTGTGCAATTGATATATTCGTTAAAACGTAATTCATCACTTGACGTTTTCATCCATTCGGTTTAGTGCACATATCCGGTCCCCGATAACATAATCACTCTTAGACGATTAAGTGATTCAGGGAAGTCACGTTTCAAAAGCTAAAATTTTCTTAAGTCGGAAAAAGGTGGTCTATCCACCCCCTCTAGACCATTCCTATTGTCTAACAGTATTGTACAATTCCTTCTTTGGTGTGCTCTTTCTCCCTCACGGCATTTTGGAGTCGTAACATCAAGTTGCAAGGAAAGTTTCAACTTGTCCTTCTCAACGGTCATTTTCTTGGGATTATACATATGAGACACTATCCTTTGAAGAAGCTGCTAATTTACATAGAATAACAATGCTGCTAAAAGATATATTTCAACACTAAACAAATAAACTTTAAAGAGAAAAAGAGAAAGAAATATCTTAGAGAAACCGCACTGAACACTCCATTGTGAGAAATCTAGTTTCTAAGAATCTCTAGAACACAAAAGTTGTTGCTCATTAGATTATGTTAACATTTGTTATAAACTGTTTATGTTTCAATCTGCATATTAAGAAGAAATATCTTGTAAGCATTATCATTTGTAAATCTGTTGAGATTTGTATTCCTCAAGTGACTAGGTTGTTAGTTTGTATACTTGAGAGGGCTAAGGTGTCTTTCTAGACTCTTAGAGGTTGTTTTTAATCTTTCAAGATTAGTGGATTAAGTTCCTGCTGGCCCTTTCAAGACCAACAAGGGAATGCTATGGACGGTGCAATCAAGAACACGTCAGGAATGTGTGTTAAACGTGTTTGTACATGCACATTGATTGGAACAAGCATTTAAGGAGAACTGGTCCAGAGTCAATAAAGCCATTCAAAAATGACTTGAACGATGCACGTTTATTTGTGGTGGTGTTATTTTCCTCAAATAAAGTTTTTCTTTGACCAAGACCATTGTCCTAGTCAAGGATCTGTATTTCCTAAGTACCTGCACAACTATTTAAAGAGGTCATCCCTTGTCTATTCTCATCTTGTGTTGTATGTTTTCTGAATAGGCTTGTGGCTTTTGTTAGGGTATAGGTGAGTATTATCTGGGTATGGATCTCTAATGACTTTCTTTGTCAATTTTTGACTAAAAAGGGATAGAAAGAATATGTTCAGGGGTCTGGTTTTGGGTCTGTTTTCCTTCTTCCATATGAGTTTTTGGGTTTACGAAGATGTCGAATAAGATGTTCCATCATGGGTTGTGTTTGGGTTGTGTTTGTTTTATGTCTTGTGATCTGAGTTATGAACACATTTGTGTCATGTGTTTTGAGTTACCTAGGTTGGTGTTTGGTTGCTGCTTATGGGGTCTCTTATGCCTCTTAAGGGGTCTCTTATGCCACTTAATGGGTCGCTTATGTCCTCTAGAAGAATTATCCATCCGTATAAAAATTGGATAATTCCATCACTAGTAAGAATTGGTTCCTAGGATGAAGGGGAGTGTCAGTTATCTTCTTCCTCATGTACACCAAATGACTTCAAGACTTTCTACTCCTTTCTTGAGGTAGCTGAACCGTGGTGTGTGCTAAAATGGAGATGTTTGGACTACTGAGAAAATATGTCAAACATTAAGTCATGACAACCTTTGTATGAAGACTAGAGTTACAACTTTTAGGTCTGCTGCTAAAGTCTCAGATTAAAAGTTGTATTTGAGGAGTGCATGAGGACTACTAGAACATTGATGGACTTCTGATTTTTATGTTATGTTTTTGTTGCTAAAATCTTAATTGTAATATGTAAATTTGTTTTAACCAAAATTTTCCAAAGGGGGAGATTGTTAATTCTCTAACTTTATGATTGACATTAATTTTAGTAAAACAAATTAGACAGCAACATGTTGAATAAGATGTTCTAACTTGCAGCAAATATATGTTGAAAAAAATGTTATATCAACTGCAACTTATATAACATGTGGAACAAGATGTCCTATGCAGGATCGTCTAACATTATGACCACGTGCAAAGCTAGGCTTTTGGAATCTGTTTAAGTTGTTACAGATGCAAAATATTTGGAGAATATTGTCATACCCTAAAATTTGCCCATCATATTTACTCATATTTCAGTCCATCTGACTTTGAAATGCTCAGAGATACACGAGAAGGAAGCATGCAATCTCTCTCCTAAACAACAACCCTCCAACTAGGGTTTTGCTCCTCTCAAGGCAAAATTAATTACTGCTACCTCAAGTGGAATCCATGGTCTCACATATGTCCCAAAGGATCCCTATTCCAAGTTTCAAGCCTTGATTCACAAGATTGATCAATCAACTGCTCAAACGATCAATAGTCGACCAATTTGACCTAAAAGTCAACTATGGTTAAAGTACAGTCAAAATTCCTGATTTTTGGTCAACATCAACATTTTAATGTTATATTCATCATTTGATCAAAGGTTGATCATGATTCATCAATAAAAGCTCCAAAATTATCAAAACCCTAAGTTTCTAAATTAGGTTTTTTAAGGAGAAAGTCAACCCAACTTTGACCAGCCATATCTCTCTCATACTTTATCAGAAATTCCACAACCAAATCTCATTCTCATGGAAATTTGATTCTCTATAACTTTGATTTTGGGCCCAAGGTCAAGAAATGCTTCCGCCTGAGAGATATAAGGCAAAACATTACAGGTCCTTCTAGAAGCTCGCAAAAAGCTGTTTTTTGTCAGAAGCCATATCATCAAGATAAAACCTCCAAATGAAAAATATGTTCCAGAGTGGCCTTTAGAGGACATATTGGGCATTCCAAAAAGTCCTAGATCATCTCCATATGATAAATATTGAAGGAGTTATGACTAGCTAAAGTTGGGTAAATTTCAAGGAATACATAAAAGTCATTATGAAGAAACTTGATTCTTTTGACTATTGGGCTTAGGTTCTTGGACTCCAAGCATGTTCATGATTCATTATAAGGCCCATGAAACCATTCTTTTTTTTTTATTATTATTATTTTATTTTATTTTGAGTTTATTCATTTAAATTCTTAAATAAAGTAAATATATGATATAAAACATTAAAGATATGGTATTGGCTTATTATTTGATCAAATCTTGGATGAATATTGGAGCTTAACTTAAGGAAATTCGTAGGGAATAATTAAGGCAAGATAGGTTTCAAAAATAGAAAGATTTGCACTAATTTCAAATCAAATATTCTCACATGCCAATGATTGATTGTTTCCACTTCTTTTGACCTAAAAACCATCCTTATAAATAGAAAAACAATATCACAAGCTGAGGGGACGAAAAAAAGGAGGCCATAGCACTAGGGTTTGAGACAAAAAATTCCATCCAAAGTTGCAATATCGTTTTTCACTTTGCAGCCTGCCTCCAACCATTCCAAGGCGACCATTGTGTTCCTGAGTTGATATAGAGTAAGTTTAGGATCGATTTCCATGGCTAACACTCTCTGAATCATCTCATGTGTTAGACCAAGATTTGTTCTGATCAATATTCTTGTTTTGATGATAACAATGTATATGAATTTTATATAAGACAATGTGGTACTCTAATCCTATGCATTTTCCATTTCAGGAAATATATAAGGAGTATGCACAATTCAGCGCTAAGAAGCACTGACTCAGAAGGTTCAGGATTGCAACATCAGAAGATGGTCAAGCATAATCAGATTATGGTCTATGAAGCATCAGAAGAACGTGAGATCAGAAGAAGAAGCACTGAAGTTCTTATGGTATCACGCTCAAGCACTTCAAGGTCTGAAAACAAGAAGATACTCTACACCAAGCTGAATGACTCTTATTATTCAAACGCTGTATTCTACAAATCTGAGATCAGAAGCAAGTACAAGATGACAGGCTACGCTGACTGACAAAAGGAACGTTAGAAGCTACAAAAGGCAAAGTCAGTAAAAGCAGCAAAAGAATAGCTCGAGGTAGTTGACAAAAGTGTGAAACATTAAATGCAGAGCTGTACTATACACGCAACGCATTAAATGCTCCCAACGGTCATCTTCTCAAACGCCTATAAATAGAAGTTCTGATGTGAAGCTCAACACACAACACTTGCGGATTATACAGAAACGCTGTCAAATTCAAAGTTCACGAACTTCATCTTCAACCTCACAAACTATTGTAATATTTAGTGAGTGTTAAGCTTAGAACTTAAGAGAAATATCACAGTTGTGATTATAGCTTTCTAAGAAGCAAATTCATACTCTTGTAAACATTTATTTTACATTGATTGTAAAAGGTTCCTAGAGTGATCAGTGAGATCAGTAGACTCTAGAAGACTTAGAAGTTTCTAAGTGGTGATTTCCTAGAGTGATCAAGTTGTGATCAGTATACTCTAGAAGACTTAGAGTGTTTCCAAGTGGATAACCATTGTAATCAAGATTGATTAGTGGATTAAATCCTCAGTTGAGGTAAATCACTCTAAGGGGGTGGACTGGAGTAGTTTCGTTAACAACGAACCAGGATAAAAATATTGTGTTCATTGTTTTTATCTTAAGAGTTTTTAAAGTCACACTTATTCAACCCCCCCTTTCTAAGTGTTTTTTTATCCTTCAATTGGCATCAGAGCGCCGGTTCTAGGTGCAAGCACTTAACCGTGTTAGAAAAAGATTCAGGGAGAAAAACACTAATCAATATGGTTGATCCATCAACAGTTGTATCAACTGCTACACCTGTTTCAAATGATCAACACAACAATGGAAATGGATATTCTAGACCACCAGTATTTGATGGTGAAAACTTTGAATACTGGAAAGATAGATTGGAAAGTTACTTTCTTGGTATAGATGGTGATTTATGGGATTTACTTGTGGATGGTTACAAACATCTTGTAAATGCTAGTGGAGCAAAGATGTCAAGACAAGAAATGAGTGATGATCAAAAGAAACAGTTCAAAAATCATCACAAGTCAAGGACTATTCTGCTGAATGCTATTTCTCATGCTGAATATGAGAAGATATCAAACATAGAAACTACCCATGACATCATTGAATCGTTAAAGATGACTCACGAAGGAAATGCCCAAGTCAAGGAGACAAAAGCTCTTGCATTAATCCAGAAGTATGAAGCCTTCAAGATGGAGGATGATGAAAACATTAAAACAATGTTCTCAAGATTTCAAACTCTAACTGCTGGATTAAGAGTACTTGACAAGGGATATATAAAGGTTGATCATGTCAAGAAGATCATCAGAAGCTTGCCCAGAAGACGGGGCCTAATGGTGACTGCGTTCAAGATTGTAAAGAATTTGAATGAAGTCTCTTTGGAAGAGTTGATCAGCGCCTTGAGGAGTCATGAAATAGAGTTGGATGCTAATGAACCCCAAAAGAAAGGTAAGTATATTGCTTTAAAATCTTTGAATAAAAAATGCACTAACGCTTTTCAGGCGGAAGAAGAAGATTCTGAAGAGTCAGAATCAAAAGAAGAAGAAGATGAACTATCCATGATCTCCAGAAGAGTAAACCAACTCTGGAAGAGTAAACAAAGGAAGTTCAAGAACTTCAGAAGTTCTAAGAAGCCTGAAAGAGGAGAATCTTCTGGACTTAGAAGATCTGACAAAAAGAAGGTCACGTGCTTTGAGTGCAAGGAGCCAGGACATTACAAGAGTGAGTGTCCAAAGCTTCAGAGGGAAAAGCCCAAGAAGAAGTTTCAGAAGAAGAAAGGTCTTATGGCTACTTGGGACGATTCATATTCATCAGAATCAGAATCAGACTCTGAAGATGAGCAGACAAACATTGCGCTCATGGCCACTGTTGATGATGGATTAGAATCTACATCAGAATCAGACTCAGACTCTGAAGAGGTATTTTCTGAACTATCTAGAGATGAGCTAGTTTCCAGTTTAACTGAAATTCTGGAAATCAAGGCTAAGTTTAGTATCAAATACAAAAAGCTGAGAAAGCTCTTTGCATTTGAAACTAAGAAGCTTGAATTAGAAAATCCTGAACTCAAAGCAAAAGTTTTAAAACTATCCAAAGATGCTGAGTCATCTTCTAGTTCAGAAAAGTCTATTCCAAGCATGAACAATATTCTTAAGGAATATGACTTGAGTTTCAGGAAGTTCTTATCTAGAGGTATTGGAAGAAGTCAACTTGCCTCTATGATATATGCAGTTAGTGGAAACAAGAGAGTTGACATAGGCTATGAGGGTGAAACCCCATACAAACTTGAACCTGTAGATGATATGAAAATTACATACAAGCCCTTGTATGATCAGTTCAAGTATGGCCACTCCCATGATATTAGGCTCGCATCACATGCTAAGAGTTTTCACATTGCACACACTAAGAAGAATGTGACACAAAATAGAAAATATCATGTTGCTCAAACTAAGGAATATCATGCTGTACCTCCTGTTAATTATCATGCTAAACCCAAGTTCAATCAGAACTTGAGGAGAACTAACAAGAAAGGACCCAAGAAAATGTGGGTACCTAAGGAGAAGATAATTTTTGTTGCAGATATCCTTGGCAGCAAAGAAGACAAAACAAAACATGTCATGGTACCTGGACTCTGGGTGCTCGCGGCACATGACGGGAAAAAGGTCTATGTTCCAAAATCCGGTGCTTAAGTCTGCTAGAGAAGTTAAGTTTGGAGGAGATCGGAAGGGCAAGATAATTGGCTCTGGAACCATAAGTATTGATAACTCTCCTTCCATAACTAATGTACTTCTTGTAGATGGATTAGCTCATAACTTATTGTCCATAAGTCAATTAAGTGACAATGGTTATGACATAATCTTCAATCAAAAGTCTTGCAAAGCTGTAAGTCAGAAGGATGGCTCAATCCTATTTACAGGCAAGAGAAAGAACAACATTTACAAGATTGATCTTCAAGATCTTAAGAATCAGAAGGTAACTTGTCTTATGCCTGTTAATGAAGAGCAATGGGTCTGGCATAGAAGATTAGGCCATGCTAGTTTGAGAAAGATTTCTCTGATTAACAAACTTAATCTGGTCAGAGGGCTCCCTAATTTGAAATATAAATCAGATGCTCTTTGCGAAGCATGTCAGAAAGGGAAGTTTTCCAAACCTGCATTCAAGTCTAAGAATGTTGTCTCTTCCTCTAGGCCGCTAGAGCTTCTGCATATTGCAGTCAAAACAGCATCTGTCAGAGGGAAGAAATATGGATTAGTCATCGTAGATGATTATAACAGATGGACATGGGTAAAGTTCTTGAAACACAAGGATGAGTCTCATACAGTGTTCTTTGACTTCTGCACTCAGATCCAATCTGAGAAAGAGTGTAAAATCATAAAGGTCAGAAGTGATCATGGTGGCGAATTTGAGAACAGATTCTTTGAGATTTATTTCAAAGAAAATGGTATTGCCCATGATTTCTCTTGCCCTAGAACTCCACAGCAAAATGAAGTTGTAGAGCGAAAGAATAGGACTCTACAAGAAATGGCCAGAACCATGATCAATGAAACCAATATGGCTAAGCATTTCTGGACAGAAGCAATAAATATTGTATGTTATATTCAGAATAGAATCTCTATAAGACCTATTCTCAATAAGACTCCTTATGAATTGTGGAAGAACATAAAGCCTAACATTTCTTATTTTCATCCATTTGGATGTGTATGTTATATTCTGAACACTAAAGATCATCTGCATAAGTTTGATTCTAAGGCACAAAAGTGTTTCCTTCTTGGATATTCTGAATGCTCAAAAGGCTACAGAGTATACAATACTGAAACATTGATTGTTGAAGAATCAATCAATATCAGATTTGATGATAAACTTGGTCTTGAAAAGCCAAAGCAGATTGAGAATTTTGTAGATATTGAAATCTCTAACTCAGAAGCTGAAGAACCCAGAAGCAAAGTGTCAGAAGATCAAGTTGCTGCTTCAGTAGAGAATCTCAGAATTTCTGAAGAGCCAACTATCAGAAGATCTTATAGACTCAACTCTACTCACTCAGAAGATGTTATCATTGGGAAGAAAGAAGATCCTATCAGAACTAGAGCATTCCTTAAGAACAATGAAGAATGTCAATTCGGTCTAGTATCTCTTATTGAGACAACTTCTGTTGATCAAGCTCTGGAGGATGCTGACTGGATAATTGCCATGCAAGAAGAAATCAATCAGTTTACAAGGAATGACGTATGAGATCTTGTTCCTAGACCAAAAGGATTCAACAACATTGGAACCAAGTGGGTCAACAAGCTAAGCGAAAAAGGAGAAGTTGTAAGAAACAAAGCCAGACTGGTTGCTCAGGGCTATAGTCAGCAAGAAGGTATTGACTATACTGAAACCTTTGCACCAGTGGACAGGTTAGAATCTATTCGCTTATTAATTTCTTTTGCCACTTAACATAACATTACTCTATATCAGATGGATGTTAAGAGTGCCTTCTTAAATGGTTATATAGATGAGGAAGTATATGTCCACCAACCTCCTGGTTTTGAAGACTCTAAGTCTCCAGAACATGTTTTCAAATTAAAGAAATCATTATATGGCCTGAAGCAAGCTCCTAGACCTTGGTATGAAAGATTAAGTTCTTTCCTTCTGGATAATGGTTTCACTAGAGAAAAAGTGGATAATACTATCTTTTGTAAAACCTTTAAAAAGGATATTTTAATTTGCCAAATATATGTTGATGATATTATCTTTGGAACCTCTAATTCTACACTTGGAAAGGAGTTTGCTAAGTATATGCAGGCTGAGTTTGAAATGAGCATGATGGGAGAACTCAAGTACTTCCTTGGGATCCAGATCAATCAAACTTTTGATGGAACCTATGTTCATCAAACCAAGTACGTGAAAGAACTTTTGAAGAAGTTTAATATTTCAGAAAGCAAAGAAGCAAAAACTCCTATGCATCCAACGTGTGTTTTAGGTAAGGATGAGGTAAGTAAGAAGGTAGATTAGAAGCTCTACAGAGGTATGATTGGATCTCTTCTATATCTTACTGCTTCTAGACCTGATATTTTATTCAGTGTTTGTCTGTGTGCAAGATTCCAATCAGATTCTAGAGAATCTCACTTAACAGCTGTTAAGAGAATTCTGAGGTATCTGAAAGGTACTACTAATGTTGGTTTAGTCTACAGAAGATCTGAAGAATACAACTTAGTAGGATTTTGTGATGCTGATTACGCTGGAGATATAGTTGAAAGGAAAAGTACTTCTGGAAGTTGTCAATTTCTTGGAAGTCACCTGATCTCCTGGTACAGCAAGAAGCAAGCTATAATTGCCCTATCTACAACAGAAGCAGAATATGTTGCTGTTGTTGGATGTAGTACACAGATGCTCTGGATGAAGAGTCAGCTAGAGGATTATCAGATATATGAGAGTAACATTCCTATCTTCTATGATAATACTTCTTCTATATGTTTATCTAAGAATCCAATCTTACATTCCAAAGCTAAACATATTGAGATTAAACATCATTTCATTAGGGACTATGTTCAGAAGGGTGTTCTATCTTTAAGCTTTGTTGATACAGACCATCAATGGGTTGATATCTTTACAAAACCCCTTGCTGAAGATAGGTTTAAGTTCATTATGAAGAATATCAGTATGGATTTATGCCCAGAATGAAAGGATGAGAAGTTCTGACATATGGATTAGATTTGAAATGATAAGTCTTATTTTCTTTTATAAGAAGTTCTGATTGTTAATCAGTTAGATATTCTGATTCTGTTATTGCTAACGTTTCATATGTCTAAGTTGATTCAGAATCTCTTTTAAAGCAAATAGCTGTCACCAGCTATTCCATAAGATGAACATGTGTTCACTCTATTTGGACAAGCATGCGTGTAATTGATGAGACGCCGCCCTAGGTAACTGTGCAAATCATTTCAAATATCACGTTTTACCCTAACGTCACTCAACATTAAATGCATTTGATTTTCTGCATTTTGTAATCTTGTTCATTCAGAAACATATTGCATTTCATTTCAAATTCGTGCCTATATAAACTCATCTCTATAACATTTCATCTCTTTCCATTCTCTCTCTTTGTTTGTTGTCCTTATTCGTTCATCTCTCTCTCATTTCTCATAAACCCTAGTTACTAACCTTAATCTCAGTGTGTATCCATGGCTTCATCTTTGAATGTACAACGCAAGGCATCATCGTCACATCATGTTCAACAAAGGAAACCTGCAAATCTTCCTTTGAAGTCTTGTTCGATTCCTTATGATGAACTGGAGGTTCTCTGCGAAACAATGGTGGATTTTGAAAGTCTTATGGCACATGATTTCAAAACCAAAACTGCAATGCTAGTACAAGAATGGTCAAACTTCTTTGGAAGATTGATTGGACCAGTTTATCCTTTATTGGTTAAGGAATTCTGGACACATGCTACGGTTACTTCAACTGCCATCACCTCCTTTGTGTTAGGGCATGAAGTTGTTGTGACTGAGAAGCTGATAAGGAAACTGTATGGTCTTGATGATATAAATGGAATCACTGGTGCTCTTCATGGAAGAACTGATTGGGATAAAGTTGATCGAGAGTTGTTTTCTTCTGGTATTGCCTCTCCCTTCACTACTGCCTTGAAGCCTTCCAACAGAGTATGGGCTGAGATCATTCTGGGATCTCTCTATCATAGAAAACCATCAAACTTTGCTACCTATGTCAATCAGGATCAGAAGTATATATTATTCTGTATTGAAAAATGCATGAGAGTCAATCTACCACACATTCTTTTTCAACATCTGAAGACAAATATTGAAGAATCAAGAGATGAAGAACGTCAGAAGAATCCCAAACTCAAGAAGAATACTATCCCTCTTGGAAGGATGATTTCAAATATTCTGATTGAGAGTGGCTTGATAGATATTCTGAGAACATCTGGCTCATCTAAGAACTTGACTGTTATCCAAGGAGTTATTCTGAATGCTCGGACTCTAAAAAGGATGCAGCTGATTGAAGAGGTGACCACTCCTTCAAAAATGTTTCCAGATATTCTGACAAGAAGAACTCCTGTTGTGAGTTTCTCTCACATGTTCAAAGAGGAGTTAGACAAATCTGTTAAACGTTATGTGAAGTCATGTGTTAAAGCTCAAACTTCTGTTGATCCTGCTTGGATTCGAGGAAGAACTCTTCCATCTCTGGATGAGTTAAGAAAGAAGGAAAAGAAGAAGAAAGAAAAGAAACTGAAGAGAAAGGTCACAGAAGAAGGACCTGATGTTAAACAAGCAAAGAAGCAGAAGAAACCTACAGAGTCTCTCAAAGTAAAAAGAACTGATGAACAGCTTGAGAAGATCATTCATAAAATTTACCATTCTTCTGACCGTCCCCCTCAGAAAAAGCCTCCTCCTTCTATTTTTCCATTCTCTTCCACCACCTCAAACAGAAACCAACCACTTCTTTCTACACCAGTTCTAAACCCTCTACCACTAAATACTAGCTCTTCTCATCTTCCTTCTGAAAATATTCTCTTAACAACCTCCACCACAGATTCTTCATCCTCCTTAACCTCTTCTACCACCCCTGCCTTGTTCCCAAGAGAATCAAAACCCTACAGTCTTCTTTACCCTGACTGTAACACCCTTCTAAACCCTGCGGAAATTAATAAAATAATTCAGAGTAAAACATGAAAACAAGGGCGCCACAATTCCAATTAAAACAAATTTATCATAACTTCATTGTCATGCTTTCACTAAGGATCAATTCATCATAATACATAAACATCTCATGTTAACACAGCGAAAAATTCATCATACGGATAAGCATAACATCATCTATGCAATATCCCACAAAATTAATACAATAACAACACGATAGAGTATCATCATAAACTCTAAACTAGCGTTCCCCCAGTGTTACAATATCAGAGCATGACACCTGACGCTACACTAATACACTGACTTATGAGCTAATCCTCACCAAGTCGAAAGCAGCTATCCTCAATCTGAAAATGTCAACAGTAAGGGTGAGTCTCATCACAGTTAACAAATGTTATTGCATCTTAAATAACAACACATCATAGTTATATCATTCACCCAATTTCATCATATTCAGATTATCAGGAACGTCCATCATTTACACAAATGCCAACAGAACACATCTTTCAAACAGACAATCATACTCAACATTAATTCAAAAAAACACGCAACCAACACATCATCAATATTTATAACACTGGAATACTTCCAATCATGTTATAAAAGTATGCATATGTATGAACTGACACTATGCATGTGGTACCAACCTCATCAAATGGGAATAACCCATGACCGATCCAACATCATCAAGATACGGCCCTGCCAGCACAGATTCCACACAATGGGAATCATGCCCTTCACTGATCCAACACACCCTTATGGATACAGTATCATCAATGAACATGAATGAATGCAAACATACATGAACATACTTATACCATCGTCAAGTCTAATGAGTAACATCGTCAAATACTCATTTCATCATCATCATCAACATCATCATCATCATCATCAAAGTATGTTTATATACATTAGCATCATTCAAATACAATCTATCATCATCATCATCATTAAAGAGCATACATGTGTCCACATCAATCATGATCATCAATAAGAAGAACACACATGTATCCACATCATTCCACAACAATCAATCATCATCATATAATTCTCAACAAATCATCACATCATAATGTTTTTCAAAACAACATCTTATATTGCCACATTTCATCATATATGTCAACAATACATCATCCAATTAAACAAATCGTCACATGATTAATATTTCAACATAGCATGTATTTAACACATCTCATCACATATATGTACAATACATCATTCACCAAGAAATAAAAATCATACTTAAAAATATTTGGATTCACACCTCATTTCCACATTTAAACACGTAGACCATCTCGTAAGATTCATCGTGCTCGAAACGACACTAAAAACAGACCTACGGTTCGAAAGTTACACATCATTTAACTTTTCCAAGAAAACAACCATCGCTACAGCACGCGGCGCAACCAAGGTTCGCGGTGCAACATATGCACGCGGTGCGAAATGAGAAAATAAGTACCCCTTATGCTTGTATCGTTTTTGCAGGGATGAAGATGATGAACTAGCGGAAAATTCCGTAGGAAAAATCGCTAGTAAATCCGCAAGAGAGTCCGCAGGGCCAGAGGTAGAGGATGATGACGAGGCAGCTGGACTCGTTGATTGCAGGTGTGGTTGAGTGTTATTCGCTGGTCAAAAATTCCTTCCTCTCTTCGTCTGTGTGTCAACACGCCATTGGGCAGTCAAAAGTCTCAATTCCTCTCTCCCATTCCTATTGGCCATACGCACACATGGGGCCCAGCTAAGTCTTTTGCCTTTCCACCATTAAATTTCGTTTTATATATATTATTTATTAATTTTGGTTTATTTACAAGAAACGTTTCTAGCACGCTTGGCAAGAGAGGGAGACGGATGATCTTCATGGCACGAGTTCGATCCCGGGTGTCCACAATTTTTTTATCAATTAACAAGTTCAGAGATCCAATGCGCATGCACACCACATGTTTATGCTGCACCCTCAACTCTCTTCCACCGAATCTCCCCAGTAAGTGGATCCAACACCTAAAAACTATGAGGTACACCATAGAGTCCCACAAGCTGCATGTACAGAATAAAACGCCCCAGGTTTTATTATAATTTTATTTTGCTGTTTCTTTTTCTTCTTTCTTAATTTTTTTTTCTTTCTCTTTTCTCCTTTTTTTTTTTGAAAACTATTTCTTTTTTTTCTTCTAAAAAACAAACTAATTTTTCTTTTTGTCATCAAAAATACTTTTAATGTGTGGATTAAGTTTTTAATTAATATAATTTAGGGTTAGTTGTTAGATAATTTTTAATTAAGATAAATAATTTTAATTAGGTTAGACAATTAGGATAGATAATTTTAGGCTAATTTCATTTAAATAATTTAATAATTTAAATTTAATTTTAGGTTTTTACACTTAGCCTTTTAATCAAAATCATGTGACTATCGGTAATGTGAGAGACTGTAGGCTTAGGTCTTCCCCTTAGGTTTTCCCTTAGTTTTCTTTCATTAGGTTTTTACCGTAATAGTTAATTTAATACCATTAGAATTTTTTACAAACCCTTGAGGTTTAGGTATTTAACCCATTTCTTTCTATTAACTCTGGTTAACTTTTCCCCGTATGGGGTTTGCCTTTTGCCTTGTTTATTTTTCTGTTTACCTTGTGCCTTGCATATTTTCAATTTCAATTTATAATGTATTTGTCCCAAAGCCATGTACAAAAAGTTTTCTACCTTTCTTTCTGCCTTTTATTTTCTAGTACCCTTCAAGGGTTTTATTGTAATAGTAATTAGGTTTATTTTTTTGCCTTTAATTTTCCCGCCCACAGGTGTTTATTGTAATAGCGTAGGACTTTATATTTTCTGCATTTTAATTTACGTATGATATTAACTGCGTGGTTAGTAATCCTAGGGAGTGCAAGCCTGTTAACTGAATTAGAATAACTAATTACAAGATAAAATAACTGAATTTAACCACGTGACTGTGCCACACACACACCTTTGGGGTAACCTCTCTTGTTGCCTTGTTGCCTGTTGCCTTATTATTTTATTGTCTTTAACTATAATTCTGAAGAGTCAAAGTCCCTCGATTCCGAGGATACCTAAAGCAAAACAAATGTTGCCTTCAGTTCATTCATCATCAATTTTGTCCCTCGAGGTTGCCTTATAAATGATGACTGTCCCCATTGTTAAGGTATCCTCGCCTGTTGCCTAAAAAATTAAATGACCATTATATCCTTCCCTTAGACTACATGCCCTCTTTATGGCAGGGACAGTCTTGTGGCGAACGATAATCTCGATGATCCTTTTTAAATCCAATAAAAGGACTTCCTACCCTCCTATGGTACGGATAGCCCTGAAAAGCTGAAAGAACAAATTTTAAAACTTAGGGTAGTTGCTACTAATTGCTTGCTCTAAATTCAAAATCTTTTCCCACTCTTTTTCAAAATCAAATTCAAAAGGCTACGCTTATTTTACAAGCTAAAGTCCTTATTCAAAACTTTTCTTATTCACACACTACACTTCAAACCTTTTGAAAATAAAAGTGAGCTAAGCAATTAAGAGCCCATAGATAATCATAGATACAAAGGGTGCTTACACCTTTCCTTTGTATAACTTACCCCCCGAACTCAATCTCTTTTAAAAAAGGTTTTTTCTGTTCTTTTAGCCTTTCTATAAATTGGATAAAATAAAAGTCGGTGGCGACTCTTGCTATCCGCAACATTTCAAAAAGTTAGTTCTCCCACCGTATTACAAATATTATGCAAACAAATATGACGCTTAGTTTAAGGATAAAAGATTCCTTCTATTTTTCAAGATGTATTCATAGTTTCTAAATAAGGATATTATTTAGGAAACTAATGATTTAAGACCTATTTTTATGGAGAAGCTTTAGTAGATTTTTAGCAGTTTCTTTGCTGTAGTTTGAAGCCCAAATCCCGGACCAGATGTGTGCTTTAAATAGAAGATTATAAACCTAATTGAAGAGTAGAACTTACAGTGTAATAGGTTAGAATTTGTGAGCTAATTGTGAGCCTATCTAATATCATTCTTGATAGAAGAAAAGGACTATTTTCATGGTGTTGTAAGTCCTGTCATTCATTCATAAGTTGTTAAGTATTGAATGTTTGAATGTCACTTAGGTACCGTTGATACATTGTTCTAAGTGTGTGATGATTGGTTTCCAAGCTATTGTTCTTGATTGAATCCTTTAAGTAAGATCAAGTATTCTTGATTAAGTGGTTCTTAATCTTGTATTACTTGTAATTGAAGATTGAGGTAAGGAGATGCCAATATCAGTATCTGGGATTGATGTTGTTCTGCGGTGATTAGGAGTGAGAAGGGTTTCTCATATATATAAGGTTTATAGGTAGAAGTTGCATTGGGTAGGGATTAAGTGAGAAGTTGTAAACCGGAGGTTGTTTAGCTTCGAATTGATACTTCTAATAGTGGATTTCCTTCATGGCTTGGTAGCCCCCATAGTAGGTGTTGTTGTACACTGAACTGGGTTAACAATTCTGTGTGTCCAGTTACTTTTCAGCATTGTTTGTAAATCATGTTTACCCTGACATTGTATATAGTTCAGAGATCAATGTCTCGACATATCTTAAGACATCTGAGATCTGAATACTAGATTTTCAAACACAAAGGTAAAAGATACACCAATAGGTGTTTGATGATCTCCACAAAGGCAAACTCAAAGATGAAAGAGTTAGAAGACAACCAAGTTTGTGATCTTGATGCAATGCAAGTATGCAAATGAGATGGGATCTTAGGAGTAAAAATTAGGGTATGACAATACGAGGTGGAGAAAGAAAATCAGAATATTCAAAGATAAGTTAAGGGGATGTTTATCGTTATTGTCATAGATAAATTATAAGAACACTTGAAAATCATTTCCAGAAGTATTTTAGGGAACATTTGTGAGGTGTTGCGTTAATTGTCTTGGCAACAAACAAAAATCGTTCCTGATCTTTTTTAGGCAATAATTTACACATGTTGCATAAAAATGTGTTTCCAAAAACAATAAATGTTGTGGTGCAGAGCTCTTGATGCGTAACGCATTGGTTGTATTTTGGCCCATCACTTTATCATAAAAGGAGACCTTAGATTATTTATTATTCAGTGGCTTGTGCCCGAAACCAGTCGCAAAAATGAAATCTTAAGAGAATTGAATCAATCAATCGCTCGACAACTGATAACATGAAAGTATATCGCATATTAGGCTTAATTTACATGAATTAATTTACCATTTTAATCTATTATACTGCTTCACTTTGGTATTTTCAGTGTGTTTTCAGGTAATTACATTTGTCTAAGCTTGAAAGAGATAAAAGGAAGAAATGGAAAGAAAATGGCTAAAAGATTACACTTATGCTAAAGTAGCATAAGTGTCTGCATTATTTGCAACACAGAGTACTGTGCCGTCCGACACAACCCCTGCCCCGTCCGGCACAGATGCCAAGTGTGCCTCTCGGCACACACAATGTTACGCCTGACACAGCAGTTATTTCATTCAAAATAGGAGAGAGCCCATGAACAAAAATAGAGCCCAGTCCCTCCTATATTTTCTGGTGACCCGTTCACACGAAGAAAGTCATACTCCCTATATCCTAGGAAAAATAGGTCATGGGTTGGAGATATATAAGTTTGGTAGTTACTCTCTAAAGCTCTCTCCTCTCCGTCATTATTTTTCCAAGCTTTTGTTTTCCTGCAACATTTGTTTTCTTAGCAATTTCCATTTGTTTCTTTCTTAGTTTTAAGCAATTAAATTACTTCCAAAAGCAATAGTTTCCTTCATTGGGAATCTATTGCAACCATAGACTTAGGAATTTATTTTCGGCATTCAATTTGTAATCGAAGAGGAACTTATACGTTTGCAGAAGGATATTTTGGCACTAGAAGATAATTCCAGTTTATTCATTAAATTCCAGGTTTCCAATTTATATGCTTTTATCATTTTATTATTCAATTGCCATGCTTAAATTTATATCTCTAAATTGTTTCTGTATGTTCGTATTTAAAAGCATGTCTAGCTAAATTCTCAATATCGGTATGTAAGATCACAGAACCGAAGGGTTCAATAACGATTTGGCATAAACATTAGTTAAACGTTTTTCTGGTCTTGATTTCTAAAATTAATTTTGAATTATTTTGTTACGAGAGTAAATTACAAACTAAGGTTTAAAATCAACACAACGAGAGTTTGAGGTTTTTACCAGATAGTAGTAATCAAACATTAACTCTAAATACAGCGAGAGTGCTTTAGAGTTAATTAGACTTTATTGTTTTTCAAAATGTATGTTCGGTTTTAAATGAGACAGAGAGAGCATGCATCTAGATCTGGCCATATGATCTGAGTCAATAAACACGAGAGTGTGAGATAAAGGTTTTTAAGTCGATAATTTATACTAAAAAGTGTTTTGATACTTAAAATAATGCCAATGACTTATTGAATCCCTTAAGTCCGACTATTGCATACCGATGTCTAAATTGCTGATTATTTAATCCAAACTATTTTTAATTCCCGTTTCCTCCTAAAAAAACCAAAGAAACCATTAGCTTTAATTAAACTTAGTAACATATATCGTACTATAATTGATTCCCAGTCCTTGTGGATTCGATATCTTTTAAAACTACGCAATTAGACTGTGCACTTGTAGTTAGTATCCAGATAGACTCATAAAGTCGCGATCAACAACCAATGAAAGCAACTTCTCCTATGAGACTTCACCCACATCCGGGCTCAAACCTAACTGGTCTCGTAGCAAAAGAACATTACATGTACCAATGCAATGTAAAAAGTGAAGTATGAAAAATAATCAAGCAAAATAAAACAAACATTGCAAATAATTTCAAAGTATACAAATTTAGAGCATCGACATGTTACCGATCCTATAATCTAGATAATACAAAAACTATTAAAAAGCAAGAAGTCAAGAAACTTAATTTTTTTAGAGCGTTTTTCAAATATGATCCCTATAAAAGGGGAAAATATATACTCTATTGTAATGATTTATAAATAAAAAACATTAATTTTTCTTGTAACAAACTATAAGTAAAAATCATCAATTTTATTTCATTTATTTTTTTTAAATGTATTTTTTCAAAAATAAAATTAAATGCAAAATGCATTTAATTTTAGTTTCTCTTTCATTTTTTCATAAACAACAACCAATCAAAAATATTTTTACATATTTTCCATAATACCTACTCCAAAAAAACATAAAAATTTAAATTTTTTTAAAATATTAACTTTTTTTCCTTTAAACTATTAAAAAAGTGATAAATTCTTTAGTACTCATGAAGTTAAGTTGAGTACCGGTATCTTTAGTATAAATTATATTAATCATTTAGTTTAATTTAAAATAAAATAAAAACGTGATATGACAATAAGTCATAGTGTTTGATTGGTTGAGAATCGAGAGTACCGGTACCCAACTAAATTCAAAGGTACCGGAGTGTTCAATTGTAAACCGACCCGTAAAAAATCCGGTTCAATTGTAAACCGACCCGTAAAAAATCCAAAAAAAACATCACATGACCTAGTGTATGTTTGGTACTCGCTCTTTCTTCACACCCAAAAAAAACGTTCTCTCGTGCAAACCCTTCTCCGTCTCTCTATCACACCGATACCAGCTACATAAACCCTAACTCTCACCATCTTCCCGCTACGAGAACGAGATGGCGAGTTCCAAAGTGCTGCAAGGACAATCAGTGCAAGTATTCAACGAAGGAATTGGTTTGATTTTGAGCCGTTGGTCAGCTCTCCGAACCGCCGTTGAAAACGAGTGGGGTGGCCGGGATTCTCATCTCAAAGCTCAACAGTTCGCTGCCGATTTGCTTTCTTGGTTTACTCAATCCAAAGGTAATAGTAGTAATCGCTTAATTCCTTTGTTTTTTTTTTCTTTTTTGTTTCAATTTGAACTTCATTCTGAATTTTGTTCTTATTGTTTTTGCTCAGAGCCGCTTTATATTGATGACCTGGAAACATTAATCGACGAAGGCATGCTTTCTTTCAATCTAGAGATTCAGGATGGTAGCGTTGAAGAGGTAGCTGAGGAACTAATGATTATGCATGAAGAGTGCTTAGATGGTGATTTTAGTTCTGTTGAGCGTCTCCGGGAAGCTAGTCGTAATCCAACTCCTCATTCTCAAGTTCAACAGGTATGTTTTGGCACAATGCATTTGGAATGGATATGAACTGTTTTATTATTAGGTTTGCAATATCAAATTTATGGGGTGATGTGTTTGATTGATTGGGGTTTTTCAATTTATGATGCGTGATTTGGTTGTGTTCCATTCTAAAACACACAGTTCATGCTAGCTCTACTAATACTGTAATGCAGAATCGGCATAGATTGCAGAATCTTTAAGTGAGGAATTATTGACAAAGGAAAGGTTTGGCTCTTCCATAGTGGGGTGCACTTTGAAACAATTTGTAGAGCAATCCTAACTTCAACAAGCCACTTAAACTCACTTAAAGAGCATAATTTTGAACTAATTAGTTTCTTAATATTTTCAAGATTTGGTGTGAAACTGGGCTTTCTTTTATTTAGAAGGACATACCACTTCTATTCTAGTTAAAATATCTTTTATAGAGTCTCCTTTCAGATTCTCTAATTGTATGGTAAACTGTGGAGAAAATTATGGGATTTTCTTTGATCATGAATTGAGTTACCTTGAGAGATCATCTTACCAATTAGGATTTAGGATTTTATTTTGCAGGGTGGAAGCTTTTTCTTTTGCCTTTGTATTTTTAGCATTGAACTGATAAGGCTTGTCAAATCTGAATATTCTCTTTAGTCTCCCCTAACGACCAAGTGACTTTATGCAATCTTAATCTGAAACTAGCAATGCACTTGTCTGAGACTAGCATGCACTTGTTTATTCACTTCCCTTATGCCTGACAATTATGATCTATTTAGAGCTTTGTATTAATATTCAGTTTGTCCAGTCCATAGTTTAGACCAGTTTCTCTAATGTCAATATAGTCCTAAACTATTTCATGAAGGACCTTGTTGAAGAGCTATAATGTTTTACGCAGAGGAGTCAATAGTGGCGCTATAGCGGGATAGCGGAGCGGTTTCTGGCCCGCTATCCTTTTCCCTTTGATTAACCGAAATTATTCCTTAAATTTAAAACGTTTTAAGGGTAATTTTTAGCCGCAATTTACCATTGCGGCGAGCCCAAAAACCGTCATGTATATTATCCCCATAGTGCGTCCATGGCGGATATTTGATAACACTGATATGTACCATACTACCAGATGTCCCTCCCATATTCCTCTTAACCTCAATTTTCTCTCCTACAGACTTTTGTGTCTAATTGCATCTACACATCTAGCATTCTAGCTGACATACTTCTAAATCCCCTCATGTTTCTTTCCATTCCTTCGGCGAAACACCTCTAGCATCTTTGACACACACTTTCCCAAACTTGGGCTTTAGGCCAAAAAGCTACATGATATTTGTGAAATACTGAAATATGACATAAACTGCTTTTGCATCTTATTAAAAAGAAAGTATCAACTTTAGGGACTGCATGATCCTGGGATTGAGCATTGTTGATTGGGTTACTTATTTTGTATTAAGGATGATTTTATGATCTTATTATTTGTGCCATCTTATTCCATCTTAACGTATTATTTTATTCTGCTTTTGCACCTCTTTAAAAAGAAACGATCAACTTTAGGGACTGCATGATCCTGGGATTGAACATTGTTGATGGGGTTACTTGCTTTTTATGCATGAAGGATATAATTTATGATCTTGAGTATGATTTTATTAGTTTGTCCGGTTTTATTGAGTATTTTGTTCTATAGAGAGGTCTTCATTTAAATAACTAGAGGCTTTCGACGATTTATTGATAATAACTTCATGAAGTATCCGAGTTTGTTTTATGAGACGGGTTGGAGAATATCCTGTCAACTCAATAGAAACATTGAGAGTACCCATGCTCCATTAAAAACCTACTCAGGTTTTCTTGCCTGCATTTTAGCTTACCTCCATTCTTCCCAATATTCGGGCCTTTATTTAATTCCCAGCAATCAACCCCCCATCGAATCTTTAGTTAGATGGAAATGTTCTATAGGTGAGCTTAACCAACATTGTTAAGTTGTTGATTTTCACACAAACCACTTTTATGTTAATTTCTTTACATGAGCCTAAATGATATTCATTGTAAATTTGCTCTATTTGTTTATTTATCATGTTTGATTGATGGATATACTTTCATTGAATTGATGTTGAACCTTTTCATGTTGTGCTAGGTTGTGAATGGTGACGAAGATGATGATGATTCTGATGAAGACATCATTGGCGATGATAATTCAGCAAACATGGATATGGACATTCAAAAATCCGAAACTAACTTAAATTCCACGAGCAAGACAGTTAACGAGCCTCAGTCAGAGGTTGCAGGTGAAACAGCAGATGATGGATGGGTTGTTGTCTCCAAGAAGAAAACTAAGGGTAGAAAGAATTAGATAAAAAACATTTGTATTATTTATTTTCAAGGATGTGAAATCTCGCTTGTTTTGACGTGTCTGTTAGTTATTTCAAGCTTTATTGAGTTGTGTAATCGTGTTATTTCGGAATTTTTGTTTACTTATTTAAAGGGATCCATCCTATGAGGTATATACCAATATATATAAGCTGAGTAAATGATTTTGGGAAATGTTCATTTTTTTCTTATAACTTGGGCTTTGCATATTATGCTAGTGACTTGTTTAAGTTGCATCCTTCCCATAACTTTAGTAAAAGGTTGCTATTTGCGTTTTGAGTCACTAATAAAATTCGAAAATGTCGTTAGTGTGGTTCGCAGGTTAACTTTTGGACGTCTCTCCAAAACACTTTGGAAGTGAGTCAACGAAATCAAATAAACTATGCATATAAGGAAAATCTAGAAATTAAAGAAATTAACTTTTGTACCAAACGAAACCAGAATTCATCGTTAACTTAAATACCAGACAAAAAACACATAACCTAAGTTTTAAATTTGGGTGTGTTTGACAGTTAACTTCAGTTCCAGACAAAAAACACTTAACCTAAGTTTTAAAATTGGGTGCGTCTAACAGTTAACTTTGTACTAGACGAAATCATAAGAACACATAAACTCAAAACCTAAATTCTAAATTAGGGTGTACTCGAAAGTTATTTTTCATACTAGAAAAACACAAATGTAGAACCTAAACTCTAAATTTAGGTGCGTTTGAAAATTAAGTTCCGAATTCGAGGAGTTTTTTTGGAATTTTACCTGGGTCACTAGGTGTGTGAGCACCACTAAAGATACGATAAATAATTCCCATAGTAAAGTGTTTGACCTTAGTCCTTTATATATATTTTAAAGTTTCGTCTTCCTATATAAATTCAACTATTGTTATTTTTTAAAGAAATTCTCCATACACTTCCTAATAAACTTAGAGATCTCCTAAATTTTTAACTGACCCACTTTAAAAGAACTCGTCCAAAAGAGTTTTTTTAATGTTTAAGGGGGGATTTTAAAAGTCTATTAAATAACCTCGTTATTAGAATTTATTTCTATTGAAGAATGACTTGTAAAACTAATAATTTACAATGTACCACCAGTAGGTTGTAGGGCTGGAAAAAATAGAGACCCAATCTAATTGATCCATGTGGCCCGTTAAAGCAGAGTTCGGGTGGATCGGGTCATCGATTTAACAAATTGACAAAAATTGGACTGACATGGGTTGGACCGGTTGGTTTTGGATGATTTATTTGAGCACATCGAAATCCAAATCCGACCGGCCCGGTAAGAAGTATATTATCAGGGGTGTTCATGGGTGTGCGTCGACCCACGAACCCGCTAACCCAAAGCGAATCAACCCATAAATTACCTGAACCCATTCATTTATGGGTATGCCCAACCAACCCGCAACAACCCATATAGTTTTGATTCAGGTATCGGGTTTGAGTTTTGCAACCCGCGGATCCGTTGACCCAACCCATTGATGTGACAATAATTATTTATTATTATTATTTTAAATATAAATATAAATTATTGTCTCAGTACTAACCATAATTTTTCTAAAAAAGCTTTATTATCCACCAATAATACTACTAGATCAACGAGTTTACGTAATTCTAAGACTAAATGTTGTTTCTTTTTTTTCTTTTGTATCATTTACAACTTACGTATTTTATAAAAATAATGTGTCTTGTAGAATTTTATAATATTATCTAGTGTTATATGATGTGTTTCATCCATTTTGTGTGTTAGAAATGAGTATAAATGTATTGAATTGTGTTACAATATTTTTAAATTAAAAAAAATTATTATTATTTATTTTAAAACCCAACCCACGAACCCAACCCAACTCATAAATGAACGGGTCGGTTTGGGTCGATTTTGATAATGAGATTGTGGATTGGACGACGAACTCAACTCATTGAAGTTTGAACTGGTTTGGCAACGGATTAGGTCAAACCCGGTCCAATCCAACCCATGTACACCCCTATATATTATCTTGTAAGGTTTGGCTGGTTTAGTAATAAAATTCGACTGGGCTCATGGGTTGGCTAGTTGGATTCACTTGGGCAAAAACAAAAAAACTTATACACAAACACAAACCCTTCTTTCTCAAATAATACACATTCTTGTGGAACCTTGTTTTGCAAGTGTTAGGTATCTTTGTTTTGATGATGACAACTCTGAAGTACATATTAGACACTCAGCATATTGAAGATGCAATAGAGTGTTGCCTAAATTATAAAAGTACAAAACAAATACTCATCATGATAGAGATGCAATATGATGACTAATATAGAAGAGTAATGAAAGTACACTCATAATAGTAACAGATGCAATAGTTGAGAAAGTCAAGCAAGGCACTTAAACGATTAATGCAAGCCATGAGTCTGATAAAGGATTGACAAAGATCTAATATAAAGATTCAGATGTCAACAAAAGTTATTCAAACAAGAGAAAACAAATATAGCTTCAAAAAGACATATTAGAGCAGAAGGTCAACACACAATGAATACATCAGACACAAGCTTAGGGAAATTATCCCCAATTTAACAACTGAGTGAATCAATGTAAGCAAAATCCCCTTTCTCTTTGAAGCAATTGGCTATAGACACACACTTAAAATCTTTTTATAAAATGTTTTTGAAAATAAATATCTTTAAGAAATATGTAAGAGCTGCCTAAAAAGAAATGAGAACATTCAAAGAGCCAAAATTATATATTTTGACTGGATTTAATCGATTAGCCCAATCGATTAGATTGACGCGTTTTTTGAGGATAAAGGAAATTTGAATGTACCTAATCGATTGGCAACGACTATATATCACTTATAGATGGTTTGCTAAACTTACACTTTGAAAAGAGCAGATTGTGTGATGCATGCCAAAAGGGAAAGCAAGTAAGAGCCTCGTTCAAATCTAAAAATATAGTTTCTATTGATATACCTTACAACTAATCATATGGATCTTTTTGGTCCATCAAGAAATGTAAGTTTAGGTGGAAATATCTATGCTCTAGTGATTGTAGATGGCTACTCTTGATATACATGGACAAAATTCTTATCTCATAAAAGAGATGTGTTTGCTGCCTTTTGAAAATTAGCCAAAGTTATCCAAACGAAAAAGGAACAAGCACTGCATCAATAAGAAGCGACCATGGAAGAGAGTTCCAAAATGAGGAATTTGAAAAATTCTGTAACGAGAATGGTATTCGACAAACTTTCTCTACTGCTAGAACTCCCTAACAAAATGGGGTAGCAGAAAGGAAAAATATATCTCTAATAAAGCTAGAGAGGACAATGCTCAATGAAACAACCTTCCTAAATATATATGCTGATGCTGTAAACACTACTTTTTATGTAATGAATCGTGTTCTGATACGACCCATTCTAAAGCGAACACCCTATAAATTATATAAGGGGAGAAAGTCGAATATCTCTTAATTCCATGTATTTGGGTGCAAATGTTATATCCATAATAACAAAAAAGATAACCTAGGCAAATTTGATGCAAAAGCTGACGAAGGCATATTTATATGATACTCCACCTCTAATAAAGATTTTAGAATTTACAACATGAAAAATAGAACAAAAGAATCAATACATGTTACCTTTAATGAAACTAACCCTAAAAATGTAAAAGTAGAAGTTGTTGATTGTGCAGGTATCCTCAAAAGAACAAATCTAGAAGATAATTCAGAACCACCACGGAATAACAATAATGATGTCATAATTGAAGAGTCGAATCTGTTAGAACAAGATTTGTTCTGATCAATATTCTTATTTTGATGATAACAAGGTATATGAATTTTGTATGATAATGTGGTACTCTAATCCTATGCATTTTCCATTTCAGGAAATATATAAGGAGTATGCACAATTCAGCGCTAAGAAGCACTGACTCAGAAGGTTCAGGATTGCAACATCAGAACATGCTCTCGCAAGACATCAGAAGATGGTCAAGCAGAATCAGAACATGGTCTATGAAGCATCAGAAGAACTTGAGATCAGAAGCAGAAGCACTGAAGTTCTTATGGTATCACGCTAAAGCACTTCAAAGTCAGAAGACAAGAAGATGTTCTGCACCAAGCTGTAACTCTGATTCTGATTATTCAAACATTGTATTCACAAAATCCGAGATCAGAAGTTAGTACTAGATGATAGGCTACGAAGTCTATCTCTGACTAACAAAAGGAACGTTAGAAGCTACAAAAGGCAAAGTCAGTAAAAGCAGAGAAAAGCATGGCTCGAGGTAGTTGACAAAACAGTGAAAACATTAAATGCAAAGCTGTCCAGTCACGCAACACATTAAATGCATTTCAACGGTCATCTTCTCAATTGCCTATATATATGAAGTTCTGATCAGAAGCAACTACAACAATTCTTGCAAAGATTACCAAAACGCTGTTGAATTCAAATCTAACGAACTTCATCTTCAACCTCACTTTCATTGTAATATTTTAGTCAGAGTTAAGCTTAGAACATAAGAGAAATATCACAGTTGTGATTATAGATTTCTAAGAAGCATTTCAATACTCTTGTAAACATTTATTTTACATTGATTTGTAAAAGGTTCCTAGAGTGATCAAGTTGTGATCAGTAGACTCTAGAAGACTTAGAAGTTTTTAAGTGTTGATTTCCTAGAGTGATCAAGGTGTGATCAGTATACTCTAGAAGACTTAGAGTATTTCTAAGTGGATAACCATTGTAATCAAGATTGATTAGTGGATTAAATCCTCAGTTGAGGTAAATCACTCTAAGGGGGTGGACTGGAGTAGTTTCGTTAACAACGAACCAGGATAAAAATATTGTGTTCATTGTTTTTATCTTAAGAGTTTTTAAAGTTACACTTATTCAAACCCCCCCCCCCCTTTCTAAGTGTTTTTCTATCCTTCAGAATCAAGATCCAAATCCAACTACTCAACAAGAAATTCAAGATTCTAAAAAAAATGGAGGCTAAAAAAAGATCATCCAATACAATACGTAATTGGAGACATGTTTAAAGGAGTGACTACTAGACGATCACTCAACAAGGTATGTAATTTTGTGGCTTTTGTTTCACAAATTGAGCCAAAGGAAGTCGGTGAAGCAATCACCGATGAACATTAGTCCCTTGTTATGCAAGAAGAGTTAAATCAATTTAAGCGAAACAATGTTCGGGAACTTGTTCCCAAAGATTCAGCTAATCTGGTTATTGGAACCCAATGGGTCTTTTGCAACAAGCTAGATGAAGAAGGAAAAGTTTTAAGAAACAAAGCTAGACTAGTTGCGAAAGGATATAACCAACATGAGGTAATAGGTTTCAATGAAACCTATGCTCCTATGGCCAGATTAAAACCCATAAGAATGTTATTAGCCTTCTCATGCATCATGGATTTCAAACTGCTTCAAATGGACGTTAAAAATTCTTTTCTAAATGGTTACATTCAAGAGGAGGTATTTGTTGACCAGCCCCTTGGATTTATTAATCCTACTTTTTCATATCACATATTTAAACTTAAAAAGGCTCTATATGGCCTAAAATAAGCTCCTAGAGATTAGTATGATCGTCTAAGCAAATTCTTACTTGAAAACAACTTTAAAAGAGTTGATAAGACTCTCTTCATTAAGAAAATAGAACATGACATATTATTATTTCAAATATATGTTGATGATATCATTATCGGTGCTACTAACGAATCCTTGTGCAAGAAATTTTCTGAAATAATGTAGAATACATTTGAAATGTCTATGATGGAAGAATTAAAGTACTTTCTAGGACTACAAATCTATCAAACCCAAGGAGGAACATTCATAAACCAGGCAAAGTACTGCAAAGAATTACTCAAAAGGCTTAACTTGGAAAAATAAAAAATACTAGCAACACCAATGTCAACATCATGATCCTTAGACAAAGATGAAATCAGAAAACTTGTCCATGAAAGTAAATATAGAGGTATGATTGGGTCACTATCATATTTAACTGTATCAAGACCTGATATAATGTTTTATGTATGTGTGCATATTTTCAAACTTCTCCTAAAGAATCACATATCCGCGCTGTGAAGCGCATACTGAGATATCTCATTGGCACACAATAAATGGGTTTATGGTACCCCAAAGGAACTGAGTGTAATTTATTAGGATATTTGGACTCTGATTCTATAGGATGTAGATTAGATTGAAAAAGTACCAGTGGTACATGTCACTTACTTGGAAATTCACTTGTTTCTTGGCACAGTAAAAAACAAGCTACTGTAGCTTTATCCACAATTGAGGCGGAATACATCATTGCCGGAAGCTGCTGTGCCCAAATCATATGGATGAAACAAAAGTTAAATGGTTATGGTGTCAAAATAGGAACTGTACCAATAAAATGTGACAATAGTGAAATAAACCTCTTCAGAAACTCTATTCTCCATTCGCGTGCCAAACACATTGATATTAGACACCATTTTATCAGGGATCACGTAGAAAAAGGAGAATGCATACTAAACTTTATATAGACTCATACAATCAACTTGCAGGCACATTCACTAAACCACTTCCTAAGGAAACCTTTTTCTTTATAAGAACAGAACTTGGAATTTTAAATCAGTCATGCATAAATGACTATATGTGAATCTATGTGCTTTTTACCTTTTTGATTATGATAAAGGGGGAGAAGTATACTCTCAGGGGGAGGGTATATCTTCTAACTAACTCAGGGGGAGCTTAAAACACTCCAAAAGTTACTCTCCTTATTGTTCATTCCCATACTCCCTGAGAGATGTGTTGTCATCATTAAAAAAGGGGAGAAAATGGATCTATGTGCTTGCAGGTAGGGATGGCAACGGGTGCCCGCGGGTGCGGGTTTCACACTACCCAAACCCGCACCCGAAATCTCAACCCGAACCCAAACCCGAACCCAAAGGCTATTCGGGTGGAAAAATAACACCCGCGCTCACACCCGTTGGGTTCGGGTTTTTTCACCCAAACCCGAACCCGCAGTAAAAAACACAAAAAAATACAACAGCAGTATTGGAATTTGAAACACATGAATTCCATCAAGGTCTCTCAAAGAAATTACAATTAAAATTAAGTTCTTAACATAGTCTCCAAGGAAATTCAATCACAAGCATCTTAACATAGTCTTCAACATTTTAACATTACAATTAAAATTAAAGTCTACAATCAAATTACAACTTTCCAACAACAACAAGGTAACATAGTCTTTCTGAATTGGTGGACACGTACTTTCTTGTGTAGGATTAGATTTTTCTTCCGGTTTCGAGGTTGTGTTCACTTGATCCATTTCACCTATTACCAACAAATTTAGTTCAGCAACCATGAATCTCAATATGGAAAAAGAAAGTTCACATTTTAATATAATGTAAAATTCAGCATTAAGTAAGATCAAAATTCAAAATTCAAAATTCAACATTATGTAAGATCAAAACTCACAATTCAGCATTTTAATATAATGCAAAATTCAGCATTATGTAAGATCAAAATTCATAATTCTAATTCAGCATTAAGTGACAGTGATAACAATGTTGGAAACTAACTTAGATAAAATTATCATATTATCTATAACAGTAAGTAAATTCAAAATTGATTTTCAATACTCACCATGTTATTATTAAAGCATAGAATCAACAACTTCTAATCTTCAAAATGGTAACTGTTGCACCCCAATTTTTGACCTCTGAGATCCCATCATTTTCTGAGTGTTATGATCATTATTGTTATACCCCAAAATTCGCCCGCGTTCTTTTTTTTCAAAAAAAGAGTCAACAGACTTCTGTCTAAAAATTTGGAGTTTTATACAATCTTGGATTTTTATTTCATAAATATCCTGATTTTATGAATACTCAATTTTTAGAATTTTTTATACAGTATTTTGGTTCGCTGTTAAATTTATTCTTACATAAACGCCAAATACTGTTTATCATTTCATACACTGTTTATTTGAGATTTATTTTCAGATAAATGATGCTGACGCAGTTGGTACAGAATTAAAATTTGCAGGCGCAGAGTCCGGGTTTCAGATTATACTGGTAACAATTAAATTATTATTGGTTTTATTTCCCACTAATTTTTATTTTTATACTATATTATTTTTTCAAAATCTCTTTCTTTCTTTTCAAATATCTTCCTTTCTTTTCAAATCTCTTTCTTTCAAATCAAATTCTAGCTTTATTCTATACCCCTTTTCTTTTCAAAAACCTACCATACTTTTTTTCAAATCCTACTACTATTCAAAACGGTAACACTCCATTCCCAACGTCTCTATCTCTCTCTTTTCACTCTATAAATACTCCTCATTTTTTCCATAAATTCTCACATCAAATTTCACTCATCTCCCAAATTTCTATCACACTATCTCATAATTATTTTCTCTTCTTCCTCGGCAAAAATGGCAAAGTGGATGGATACACTTTTTCTTATAGTCGTCACTATTTTTACGGTGATCATGTCCTTCTTCTGTCTGCATAGTCCTGAAAAATGCGGACCTGCGATGGTTACACTTCCGATCATCTATTTTCTGTTGTTCATAGCATGGATTATTAATCGTCATATGTAAAGTTTGTCGTATCTTCTGTTTTTTAGAATGTACCGTTCTTTATGTTTACCGTACTGTTCACTACGTTTTGTTTAGGTAATATTTGTACTGTCAGTATTAAGTATTACACTATCTATTATACCGTTGTTTAACTAGTAAGATAATATTATGTGTGTTTATTGCTAGTTAAATATTTATTTTTCTATGCATTAAATCCCTTTCAATCTCATTATTGACGGTAATTTTGTTCGCGTACAGTGTATTTTAGTTATTTATTATATTTGTGTTTTTCTAATAAATCATGTAAATAATTTATCACCATTAACACAACAAAAAAAAACAAAAAGAAAAAATTGACTTTAACTGTTAAGTTTTCACTTTAACTGTTACGATAATACCCGGACAGCTAGTTACCAGTCAAACCCGCTATCAGCGCAATTCTCCGTGTTTGTACCATCAGTCAAATCAATTTTTCACACTTCAAATTTCCAAGATTTTGTTCTAGAAGTCTTCTGATAATCACGTGATCAACAGAGACTCAACACTGCATAAAAATCAGGTACGCCTAACTGTCTCCTACACAAACAGTCCCTAACTAGGTTTTTTGTTTTTTTTCAGGAGAACGAGTTTTTGAGACCTCAAATGGATTTCATGGATCTCCATATGTCTCAAAGTACCACCAGACAAATTTTCAAACTTCGATTCGCTCGGACGCACAGTCAACAGCTCAAACAGTCAGCAGACGACCAGTTTGACCAAAAAGTCAACAGACAGTCAAAAATGCAATTTTTTGTCAACATCCATATTTTGTCAAAAGATTCATCATGTGATCAATGGTTGATCATAATACATCAAGAAAAGTTCAGAAATCGACAAAACTCAAAATTGCAAAATTAGAGTTTTTTACCTAAAAGTCAACTTAACTTTGACCGACCATAACTCTCTCATAATTTATCAGAAAAATTCCAACCAAAGCTCATTCTCAAGGAAATTCAATTCTCTACAACTTTGATGTTGGGACCAAGGTCAAGAAATGCTTCCGCCTAAGAGATATAAGCCAAAACATTACAGGTCATTTTCAAAGTCAACAAAAAGTAGTTTTTTGTCAAAGCCCATATCATCAAAATAACTTCTCCAAATGCAAAAACGCTTCCAAAGTGTCTTGTAGAGGACATCTTGGGCTTTCCAAAAAGTTAAAGAACACTTTCATAGGATCAAAATTGAGGGAGATATGCCTTGAGTAAGTTGACCTTTTTTGGAAAAATGCATGAAACAAGTAATGACCAAAATTTGATTTTTTTTCAAAAAGGCCAATTCTTTTGTGATTCAATCTTGATTCCCATATGTCTAAAGGGCATCCACGACCTATCCATGATTCATGACACTTTTATTTCATTTTAATTAAATTTTATTCATTTAAAATTCAATTAAAGTGAGATAATTCAAAGATATTATCAAAGATGCTTATGGTTGCCAATCAAGACCAATTCAAAGATGCTTCAAGATAATATTTGAGATTGGAAAGAATAACACTTGATTGTTTTAACCATGGTTAAGAAATGCACTCATTGAAAATATTCCATTATCATATTTTTTCCACAAAATCAATCATGAAAATTCCAACTTGCAAGGGTTCAAGATCAAATCATTTGCCTATAAATAGAGCTTCATTTCTTCATTCATGGGGAGGAAAAAAAGGGGGAGGAACACAAAGAACAACAACAATCACCACAAAGTCATAGCTTAAGTTTATATTTTTGCAAAAGTTTCAAGAAACTTGTAAAAATCAAGGCTCATTCAAATAGCCACTTTCAATTAATTTCAATCACTCTATTCCACTCTTGTGACATCATAGAGTAAGTACAATGTAATTTTTAATATGTAGTAGTGTTAGGAGTTCATGAATTAAAAACTCCATATTTATGCATATTTTCAATTTCTCAAAAAAAATGTTTTAATTTTAGTTTTAAGTTGATAAAATGTTTATTTAATTTTTAACATAAAAATATTGTATTTCTTTTCATAATTAATTTATTTTGCTTAATTAATTAGTAATTATGTAAATATTGCTTTTTTTTAAATTATTTTCAAACAATCAAAAAACTCCAAAAATATTTTCCTTTTAGATTTAGGTTTATATTTTTTATAATCTAATTTTTGACATATAAAATAATATTTTTCTTGTTAAGTTTAATTATTTGTTTAATTAGCTTGTTAATTAACTTAAAATCAATTCCAAAAAAATCACAAAAAGATTGAATTAAGTTTAATTTGTTTTATATTTATTTTTGTATATTATTTGATATTATTTCTTATCTTTTTTCTTTGTCCCGAATTGGAATAAAAGATCAAATATGGCAGAGATTGTATGCAGTTGATTTAAGACTTTTGGAAATTTATCGTGTAGTCGCTATGATTCTATCAAGCTTCTGATAAATTTTCATTAACTTTAAGTCCGAGATCATCATTCACTCACCATCGATCTTCACTAACATCGTGGATATACTTGACTAGCTTCAAGATGATTCGCGTGCTAACATACTAACAATTAACTTTAAATTCCGCATTTTATTATATTGTTCTTTATATTTCTTGCTTTATACTTTATTTTATCATTCATCATATTTATGTTTATGTTATTTTCTCTTTGTCCATTTGGACATATTATTTATGTTTCTGTCATTTTTTCTTTGTCCATTTGGACATATTATTTATGTTTCTGTTATTTTCTCTTTGTCCATTTGGACATATTATTTATGTTTCTGTTATTTTCTCTTTGTCCATTTGGACATATTATTTATGTTTCTGTTATTTTTTCTTTGTCCATTTGGACATATTATTTATGTTACTGTCATTTTTTCTCTGTCCATTTGGACATATTATTTATATTTCTGCTATTTTTTCTTTGTCCATTTGGACATATTATTTATATTTCTGCTAATTTTTCTTTGTCCATTTGGACATATTATTTATATTTCAGCTATTTTTTCTTTGTCCATTTGGACATATTATTTATGTTTCTGCTATTTTTTCTTTGTCCATTTGGACATATTATTTATATTTCTGCTATTTTTTCTTTGTCCATTTGGACATATTATTTATATTTCTGCTATTTTTTCTTTGTCCATTTGGACATATTATTTATATTTCTGCTATTTTTTCTTTGTCCATTTGGACATATTATTTATATTTCTGCTATTTTTCTTTGTCCATTTGGACATATTATTTATGTTTCCGCTATTTTCTCTTTGTCCATTTGGACATATTATTTATGCTTCCGCCATTTTTTCTTTGTCCATTTGGACGCATTATTTATGTTTCCGTCATCTTCCTTTTGTCCACTTGGACCATATTTTTACCTTTGAGCTAAAACATTAATAATCAAGATAAAACTTAAAAAAAAAAGCACTTTGCACACTTGCACCTCTATGGTTTTCCCTCTTGTTACTTTTTTTAATCATACCATCATTTAAGAAGAGTATTAAATGCATAGGAAAGATCTTATAAATTGAGAGTAGATAACTCCTAATTGCTTGCTCAAACACTTTCATTTTCAAACAACGTATTTTCAAAACTTCTCATCTATTTTCAAAACTTTCATCTGGTATTTGAAGGGCATTATTCCCGGTGAAACTCTTCAGAGACCTATGTGACATATTGTCCATCTTCACTTCTTCTATTTTCAAATCAATAAAGCATTTAAAAAGTGAGCTAAGCAATTAAGAGCCCATGGATAACCATGGATACACAGGGTGCTTAAAACCTTCCCTTTGTATAACCAACCCCCCGAACCCAAAATCTGTCAAAAGGTCTTTCCTGTTCTTTTATGCCTTTCCTAAATGTTGGACAAAATAAAAGTCGGTGGCGACTCTTGCAAAAATAAAAAAAAATAAAAAAAATGAGAGCAAGGAGTCAGTTCGCCTCAAAAAAACCGAGTTACAGTAACCCAAACAACTTTCCATCAATTCAGCTGTATTAAAAAGTAAATTAAAGTTAAATAAAACATCAAAGCTTAAAACTATTACACTAAATGAAGTACAGAATACCTTCATCGTCAGACTCCATTTCATTCAACACAGTAGCAATTTCTTCTGTAACTCTAGAAGTTTCTATATATATCACATGTAGAAGAAAAAAATTAGTTCACTTACCAAAGTAGCAATACATTATATAACAAGTAAATTAAGGTAGAAAATAAAGATTATTTGACAATGACATACCATTATTCTGAGCAGCCCATAGCCAACTCCTAGCACACATCAAAGCCTCTACGGTAGTCCAGTTAAGTCGGCTACGATGAAGACTCAATATTCGACCACTATTACTGAAGGCCGATTCAGAAGCTACTGTAGAGATAGGAATAACTAACACATCTCTTGAGATTGCTTGAAGTGTTGGATACACAACTCCATTTACCTTCCACCAATTCAAAATATCAAATTCTGGAGTTTTTTTTATAACCGGCTCCTTCAAATGATGATCCAACTCATACTTAACACTTGAACTTGAGTTGTCTGCAATCGTCTCAATGTATGCATCAAATTCAGCCTCATCATCAACAACAGTAGTTGTACCAATGGATGGAGAAGTAGGTTGTGCATCTCTAAGTTTAATCTGTTGATAATCATTGAGCAAATCATAACACATCTCTCTGATTCTACTAACTTGTGCACTTGAATCTTCACCATACAACTTAGGAAACCAGAAATTAAGTACAGCCATCTTCTTCCTAGGATCCAAAACTGCATCAACTCCCATCATATCATGAACACCACTCCAATAATTTTGAAATTTTTTCATCATTTTTGTGGCCATAACCTCAATAATTGAATTGGAGGACATTTTCCATTCCTCTATTGCCAACTTAATCTTACAAATCTTAGGAAAGTACAAGTTGGCAGTTGGATATTTTGTACCAGAAATCAACTCAGTTACTTCATTAAACAATTTCAAGCACTCACAAACATCTTTGGCAAATTTCCACTATGAATTAGTTGGCAAACAAGTGTATAATGGCAATATCAAGCATCTTATATGTGCTAATCCATCTTGTTGGACAATCTAGAGCTAACTTTCTAGTGCAAACAATTCTTAATTGTCTAGCGGTATCTTCAAATTTTTCATGCCTTTTAGGTGTAGCACTCTAAAATCCTACACTATCCCAAATATTTTCTATTCCATCCTTAATCACTTGTATCCCCTCCTGAACAATTAAAATAAGGATGTGTGCACAACAACACATATGTAACAAAGACCCATCCATTATCAAACTTTCCAACGACAACTTATCCTTAATTTTCCTAATCATGGAGTCATTTGTGCTACAATTATCTAAAGTAACAGTACAAAGCTTTGAATCAATGTTCCAGTCCATTAAACAATTAACAAGTGCTTCAGCAAGTCTTTCACTAGTGTGAGGGGCTGGAACATAAATGAACCTAATATAATAATATTTACACTCAATCATATTATCATTAAGAACATAAAAAAGATACAATTAAGTCATAAAATATAAACTTTGTTACCTCAAGATTTGACTCTGTAAAGTCCACGAGCCATCAATATAGTGAGCCGTAAGTTCCATATACCCTTTTTTTTTGCTTGAAGTCCACATATCTGTGGTAACCGCCACTCTTCCTTCATGGCTATCTAACATCTTCGTAGCATATTTTTTCTCAAAATCATAAACTTTCAATACCTCCTTCTTGATTGTGTTTCTGGTAGGAACTTTAAACAATGGTTGGAGAGAAACAAATACTCTTTTAAGACTAACGTGATCCACAATTGACAGTGGATAATCGTGCATAATAATAGCTTCAGCAATCAACTTCTTCACATTTTCTGGATTATAAGTTCCAATTCCCAACTCTTGCTTTCCTTCTGAAATAGTAGGCAGGAGAAATGGTTGTCCTTTGTCATGGTTTCTATTCTTGATCTTTTTTGAATACATCTTAAGATATGTCTTTTCAAGTGATTTGTTCCATTCTTTAAAATGCCACTAAGTTGTTTTTTACACCATATGCATTCAGCTTTATCTTGTCCACTCACTTTCGTCTTTTTAAATTCTTGCCACACACTACTTCTTAGTTTATTTAATGAAGGTTCTAGGCTTGTATCAATTTATTCTTGTTCTTGTTGCCCGACATTAGGTGTCAGACTTGGATTAGAAGATACCTCCTGAGTTGGTGGACATGTACTTTCTTGTGTAGGATTAGATGTTCCTTCCGGTTTCGGAGTTGTGTTCACTTGATCCATTTGACCTATTACAAACAACAACACTAAAAATATTCAATAACACATTCAATAACAATACATTCAATCCTGCATAATTGAGTACAAAATTCAGAACCTATCAGGAAACTCGCGAAAGTGTCAAAACTAAAAAAATTTACATTTTTTTCTCTAACAATGTCAAACTTGCTACAATTTGCTAACAGATACCTACCACCAAACTAAAAAAATTTACATTTGTTTCTCTAATATAGAAGTACCAATGGAATTGAAAAACATTGCTTACTGAGTACAACATTGCTTACTGCGTCTGCATACATATGTATACTGTAGGAATTAAAAAAGTTGAGTTAAAGTTAAGCGAGAATAAAACTAAAAAGCTCTTTTCAACCACATGTAGTCTTAAGGAAAGTGATAAGAATCATAGTAAATGAGGCAATTAAAATAGAGAAGAGCAATGGGCTCTTTAGATGCAGGCCCATGATCATTGAATGAAAATTACCAGCAGGGGGTGTGAATCCATGGGACAAGAGTGTGAATAAAAAAATGGCGATGGGCTTAAGGTTTAGCCCAAGTCAAAGGTTATCATCACAAAAACCCTACAGCAAAAACAAACAAATCGGCCTCCTCCTCAACTTACTTCGCCGCCCAGACTCCCTCATCTCTCTGTATCATGAACACAACAAAACAAACTCTCATCTCTTTCTCACGCTCCCTCTATCACCATTTTTAAATTCTCTCAATGCTTTTTCTTTTATTAATCAACAACAAATTTAAGGCCTTTTCCATTCCAATGACAATCATAGCCATATGACAATTCAAACGCAAGACAACAATGTCGAATCAAGATTTAAGCATAAACACAAGATTTCACAAACAAGAGCAAAGTTTCAATATATACCATGAAAGTCATAGCAATTAACAACATTCAAAGGTAAATCTATCAATAAACTTACCAAACGAAACTGATCCTGAAGGCAACACAGAATCATATTCTATTTTAAGCAACACAGAATCATTTATATTCTATTTTAACCGAGCTAGGACGATTTACAAATGAAACTAAAAGCACAAGAAATCGAATCCAAAACCTACACAAACTAATTTTACTAACAACTACTATTATAAAACAAAAACTTGTCTCTGTTCTCAAATGTTACTCAACTTGAAGATTAAAAACAGTATCTAAGAATGCTTCTCAATCATTGAATCAAAATAGAAAATAGGGAGAAATCTTACCCAAAAACAAGTTGAAAAGGTTGATGATGATGTCGTGACGGAATGGGATAGAACTCAGAAAGGAGAAATCTCTCGCCGTTTCACTTTCACAGTTTCAGAAAGGAGAAATTTAGAAACCCTATTTTTTACACTTATATATATACTTAAGGGCATTTATGTAATTCCATGTATAAACGGGTGTACTTTCGGGTTTCGGGTGCGGATTTCACACTACCCAAACCCGCACCCAAATTTTTGGGTGGCACCCGAACCCAAACTCAGTCAACTCGGGTTTTTACCCGTTGACTCGGGTTCAGGTGCGGGAGGGGCCCGCGGGTATGGGTCTCCTTGCCATCCCTACTTGCAGGTAAAAGTCAAGCCTTGAAGTTTTGATGACAACAACGCATCAACAAATATGAAGTACTCAAAGACAACTATCAACAACTATGAAGTACTCAAACTCAACTATCAACAAATGAAAGATACCAAGTCTTGTCAGTTTGCTTGAGTGAACTGAGTGTTGTAATAAATAAGATAGTAGCTTAAAAATACTAAGGCAACACACACACTCACACACACACACACACACACACACACACACACACACACACACACACACACACACACACTCAAAACCCTTTTCTAAAGAGAACAACAATTTGGAAAATATGCCAAATAGCTTGGGAACCTTAGAAGGCCTGGAGGCGCACGGTTTATCTATTTTAATCGACTAGACTAATGTGTTAATCGATTAATTTAGACAATTTGGCCTAAGCCCTAAACCCTAAACCCTAAACCCTAAGAAAAGAAAAAGGGTTTAGGGTTTAGGGTTTAGGCCAAATTGTCTAAATTAATCGATTAACACATTAGTCTAGTCGATTAAAATAGATAAACCGTGCGCCTCCAGGCCTTTCTTAAACACCCAATCGAATGACAACGAATCCAAAACAAAATATTCCATATGGAAGATCAAAACGGCCATAATCATTAAATTTAATCGATTATGCAAATCAATTAAATAATTAATTAGACCCACAGATCATTTCCATTTTAAGTGATTTTGTTTACTATATAAAGGGGTGACTTCCTCCATTGAAATCATGCCATTTCCAACGATATCATTTTTGTTTGGAATTTATTTCTCTAAACTCTCTCCTTCTCTCTCTAAAAATTCTTTTCTTCACCTTTGGTTGCCTTAGTGCTTTTGAGTGAAATATTATTTGTGAGGAGAACTTTGTAAGTGGTGTGTTGATCTTGGGTAGTCTTAGGGGTATAATACCTTTAAGAAATTAATTTTTCTTTGTTGAGAATAGTTGTAGATCTCAATTGTTGGTTTGTAAAGCTTAGCCGGTGAAAAAGCTTTGGTATTGAAAAGAAACTTGTTCATAGGTTAAGAACAAGATCATTCAGATTCTAAGGTCAAGTTGTATTAAGGTTCATGGGCATTAACCAACAAAAGATCCCAAAACTATAGTGAAAAATCTCAAGAACAATTCTTCGGGACAGGATTAGGCCAACTATTGGCCAAACCTGGATAACTCTCTGGTGCAATCTTTCTATCATTATCCTATTTATATTTCAACAATATACATTATATATTCTTCAGTTACGCTTTATTACTCAAAAAATATTATTAACACGATCTTATTTGAGAAAGGGAAAAATATCCACAAGTTTATAAAAACTACAATTCACCCCCTTCTTGTGCTTGAGGTCACTTGTGCAACACTAACATCCATATAGAGAATTAAGAATTGGAGAAATTCTGCCAACTCTTAAATCTATAGATAAAAACCTTCGTGAATTTCAGGAAAAATCAAGAAGAAAGAAATCATAGAAGATCATCACGAATATCTTATCCTCATGTTCAATAAATAAGAAGTTTCTACATCCGTTGAACAAAAAAGAGGAAAATGTCAACCTTGGGGAGAAACTTAAAGAATAATCTTCAAACGAAGAAGATAACACTTGCTCTAGGCACACTACAAGAAATATAAGTGATAAAAGGAAAAATTAATACATTTGTTTGTTTTGTAGTTTAGAAATCTGAAAAAAAAAAAAAGACTACTTACAGAAACTGATCTAAGTATACAATTCAATAGTCTTTGATCCTGAGAAAGAATGATGATGACAATTGTCAACAATCATGATCAAAGCAAATATGAGAATTTCTTAGTCTTTTGATATATGATGATCGATAAAGTAAATAAGTCTGTAATGAACTTATTTATCTGTTTGTTTACCAACTCTCGCATTCAATGATGTGTGGAGAAAAATACAATTTTGAAGTGTCTTCCCTAAGGGAAATTTTGTCAAGAATTTTCTCTTGACCCAGGTAAAGTTATTTTAAGGTTGAAAATGATCAGTTAATCTGATTAACCCCTTAAAATAGTTATTTCTAAACAATTCTTATATTTTAAATAAATATTATTGATTTATTATTTATTTCTAACCCATAAAATAAGTGTACTCAAGTGTTTTTAGCTTTGTGGCGTAAAAAAAATAAATTAGGGGTGTTAAGAAAGCAATAAAGTCCAGACAACAAATCCAAACATCAAAGAAGTTGGATTGAAGGAATAAAGTCCTTACATCTAATTTTTTTTGGGATATGGTTCTAATAGGGGTGTAATCGGTTCGGGTTGGACCAGTTTTTGGTCAAAAAAGTTCGAATTGGTGATATCTCTGTCGATTTGGTTTGGTTTGGTTCGATTCGATTCGGTTTTTAACATTTTCCAAAAAATGGAACAGAATCAAACTAACCGATTTTCTTCGGTTTGGTTGATCGGCTTACAATATTTTTTCAAACATTATATTCATCGGTGTATTCTCCATTATCGTATTCTTAATTGTATTTTATGCTATTATTTTTTAAAATAATACTACATTTCATTTCATGTAATTTATTTCATGCTTTATTTTTTCAAATAAATTACAAGTTGCTCTTAATTCATACTAAACATTGACATGATTTCCACTGCATAATGAAATACGTTCAATATCAAATATAAAAGTTGACACTTGACATCAGAAAGTTGGGAAGAGATTTGAAAATTTAACATATAGAACACAACAAAACACACATCAATTAACATGTTTCACATATCAAACACACATCAAAACTATTTTGTAACAAGACTAGAAGATTTTTTTTTTTAAAAGAAACAAAAAAGGTAAAACAAAACTGAAAATTAACAAAGAGAACTTGAACAGGAAGAAAGTGATCATAACATATGGGAACAACGACATAGAGAGCAACAATTGTGGCGGATAGCGAGAGAGCAACAATTCAGTGAAAATAAATTTTTGTGACTCGTAATTTTTACTTTTTATGTTTTGGAGCTTGATTTTAGATGCACGTTTTGTTGAAAAGAATAAAGTATAAATAAAGGTAAAGAATTGTTAGATTAATACAAAATTTATTAATAAATAAAATAAAATATTTAAAGCGTAACTATATTCATCTTTTTTACTGTTCTTAAAAATTAAAACCGAAAATCGGAACAAGTATTGATTTAAGAGAAAATGGGTGATGCACTGACAGTGTAAAAAAGTTTTACACTGTCAATCAATCACGACCATGAATCAGGACAAGTCAGACTGTAATTTTAAAAAAACTTATATGACATGGCAAAACGATTTGTTTCTATTGGATGACAGTGTAAAACTTTTTTACACTGTCAGTGCACTACCTTTAACCTCTTGATTTAATTGATCTAATCCACTCAAAGGTAATTTCATTCTCATCTTGGGCATATCACACATTTTTGTTTTCTATTATTTAGATACTTTCTTGTCAAAAAAAAATTATTTAGATACTTTGATTTGGTGGAGATTTGTATTTTTTTTGGTAGACATTATTGTGCACATCGTAATACTCGCCCGATAACTCCATACAAATTACAACACTTCTCTCTCTCTACCCCGCATTTCTTTCTTCATTCACGCTCAAACAAACTCCCTCTCCCATGGCGACTTCTTTCGTGCCACTATCCGTTTCAGGTTTGTTATTTCATCTTTTCATCTTCCTTTTAATTCCAAATAATCAACAACTTCACACAACACCGCGTTTCAGATTAATTTTAAATCTCTTCATCTTAGGGTTTTCGGATTAATTCTTTTACGATTTTGTTAATTTGAATTTCTTCGCTTGTTTTGCTTATACTCAACCAACGGACTCACCGCTACTTTGGATTGTAGTGTAATTATAGTTTTGGATTTTAGATTTTTCGATACTTTCGAGGATTTTTTTAGATTCGCAAATTTTTCATTTCCTTTTTTGTTTTTGGAAATCTGGAATTATGTTTATGATTATTATTACTATGAATATGAGATTTGATTTGATTTGATTTTGCAGTTGGTGGATCTCATCTCAAGTCATCTGATCTGTTTTTAGGAAAGCGTAATTCATCTCTGTTTTTAGGACCTAAGCTTGCTGTTCAAAGGAAATCAAACATTGCGAGCAGAAGGAACCTCGCTTCACCGCTTCGTGCTGAATACCGGTGATGATTAGTTTCATGATTCTTTTATGATTGTTTTGTTTTGTGTTAATTGTCTTTTGAATGCTTAGATTGGTGCACTGGCTGAAACGTTGAATCTGCGTGTATCTTGATCTTATTGGTTGCATATTTTAGAAGATTATATAGATTGTTATTTCCATTAACTGTTTCCTTTGTGCAGTGATGACGGAAGAATTGGAGGCGGGGAATTCGTTGCTGGCTTTCTTCTGGGTGGTGCTATTTTTGGAGCCGTGGCTTATACTTTTGCTCCCCAGGTCATTTCTTCTTACTTCGGTTTTGTTTATTGGGTCTAGATACTTTAACTGAAAACTGTGAATGGTAAATAAGATTGATTATTATATTAGTGAAAAGAAAGAAAAAGGAATAAAGATTAACCATAGACCTTATATGACTAATTTTGTGGGGGGAAAATTAACAAGAAGATGCTGGATCAACGACAGACACTTAGTTACTAACTATAGTTCATTTTGCCGGTTTCTACTTTCCAGTTGATAAAGGTTCTCAATTGAAATACTTGTTTGATTACTATCATATTTTTTAAAAATAAAATGCCTTTGTAAGTTTGTAGACGCTAATGGAAAAGTTAGATGAGAGAGATTTGTGAACTTATATAATCTCATATGGAAAGCTATTATATTAATTGATATAACTCATTGTTGTACAATTGTAATTATTTGAACTCTTTTTATTGTTGTTTGTTGAAAAATTGATGTTAACTAACTCTTCATCATTGTAGTTTTATTACTAGTGCAACAGTTGTTTCATGGTTTGAGAGCTGAATTAACTTTGCAAAGGATAGGAAGAGAGTTGAAGAATTCTCTCTTTTATTTGCAATGTCTCTAATGATAGCAACATGCTGCCATGGTGATGGGTTAAAGACTTATATTCATGTCTATTACTACTCGCGTTTTCATATTTGGATCCTATCTTATCATTATGTCTTACGGACTGGAAGTGTTACTTTAGCAAACCTTTGAATCACTATAAATTATAGTTATATAATTAGTCTACTTTTGTCTCAGCAAAATGTAATCTTTGCATATCTATCTGTTTGTTGTATCACTTTTAGTTTTACTATTTACTCGCAAGAGATATCATTGTTGCCATTTTGAAGGTGCATGTTATGTTATGGTGTTAACTTTAACTTGCCATACAGATCAGAAGAACTTTGCTAAATGAAGATGAACATGGGTTTATGAGGGGCAGAAGACCAAGGTATTATGACGAAGAGCTCGAGGTAATTGGACTTCTCTTGGTTTTATATTCAGTATTTTTGTGTAATTTGAATATGCTGGGTTTGTTTTGATTATGTCATGTTGTTCCTGAAATCAGCCCAAGGAGGCCTTGCTTGAAAAAGTTGGCCAAATAAACGCTGCCATTGATAATATATCTTCACGTCTGAGAGGTAACAACAAGAAAGTGCCTGCTGCTGCCCCTAGAAGAACTGATCCTGAATATGATGGGATATAAGTATTGGTGATCGATTGAATTGGTTATATGTTTCTATGGACAGTGAGAACATACAGTTTGAATTATGGAGCGATATAAATATCAAACTAGCTGTAACCTATTTATTTTTTCTATGACTGGTATCAGGCCACTGTTCAACCCCTTTGTTTTTTGGATTTCACTTGCAAGAAACCAAGCTTCTATTGAATAATTTTGATATACTTTTAAAATTTATCGACTAGTTAAAGAGTTTAAGGTACAAAATAGATTTACAGGGTCATTCAATGGGAATCTATCATCTTGCCATGTAGGTTTATTTTGTAATTGTCTTTTCTCTTCACAATAATCCAGCTTCAACTTGGCTCCTTCCTCAACTTCTTTTCTGCCATCATTATTCTATGTTGGTCTGCTTCATCCAATTTCCCAGCCAAAACGCGTAGTACAAACACTTAACAAGCCAATGAAAGTGACAGCGTTTGGCTTTACACCGGGGGATTCAGAAGCTTTGCTATGGTAAGCAAAAGCAAAATTATAGCGGTCCATGCAATAGTATCAGTTTTATCTATGGAGCTTTGCCATGGTAAGCAAAAGCACAAATTATAGCGGTCCATGAAGTAGTATCATGATCATAGCACTCTCCCCATTAAGGCATTGAATTAGCCCCCTTTTCTTATTGCCTCTACAAGAACTGGAGACAGCAGAGCTTGATTGAAAAATGTTGGTATAGATAAATGAATTCAATAACACTCCTCTAGTTGGTATTTATTGAAAGTTTCAATAGCCATATCGAATGTGCCACTTCGACAATAGCTAGTGATTTTTGCAGTACAAACAAGAATAACTTTTAAAGTTAAAACAGACCTAAAACAACATGTAATCATATATTCTCTTAAGATGTGGGACATCTTTGCTTGTTCTCTTCAAATATCTCCAACCATCACTCGTTGTTAAGAACGTGATTTCAAAATGTTACGTGTGATTTTACAGATTTTACAATTAAAGTTTAATCCATATTATGTGCTTGACTTGTTTTTGAAAAGGATAATTTATATGCTTAACTTGCATGAATGGCGAATAGAACTGCTAAGAAGTGTGGTGTTAAAAGTTTCACATCGGACAATATATGGTCTGAACATGTTCTTATAAGTGAGGGCAATTTTCACCCTACAAGCCGGTTTTGTAGGGTTGAGTTAGGTCTAACCACACTTCTTAACATGGTATCAGGAGTCTCGTTTAAGATACGGTGGACCACCTTACATGGTTTCCGCTATCGGGCCACCCGCCATTTATTTCTATGCCCCAGTTGTCTAGTCCTGGGCGTGAGGGGGTGTGTTAAGAGTCCCAAATCAGACAATATATGGCCTGAACATGTCGTTATAAGTGGGGGCAATCCTCACCCTGCAAGCCGGTTTTGTATGATTGAGTTAGGCTTAACTACACTTCTTAACATGGTATCAGAGTCTATCGGTCGGACCATGGGCCGCCCACCATTAATATCCATGCACCAAATCCAAAAAAAGAGTGTTGGGCATGAGGGGGGTGTATTAGGAAGATCATAGAGTCCCACATTGGTTAGAGATACAACATTGAAAGAGTAAATATAGAGATAGAGCATTGAAAGAGTAAATATAGAGCAATATTGCGGGTGCAATTGCGGACCGCAATTTAAAACTATGGGCAGGATTAATCTAAAACTGAAACTGAAACATAGTTTTCTCTTAGAGTTGTACCATGAACAACCTAGTAATGGGGTTATGAATTAAAAAGTGACTCTGTCCCGGCTTAAGCCTGTAAAAAGAGAAATGGACATACGTTTTGAATTCTGAGAAAATAGAAGCGAAGTATTACTCCCATCTGAGACTAAGGTAATCCACCAATTTCTTGCTTTTTCAATTCAATTTTCAGATATTGATAACTACTTTCATCTTCTCTCCCCTTTCCAATTTCCATTTTCTCTCCCAACAATTATTAATAATATGTTTTTTCTTTTGGGATTTGATGTTTTCATTCTTGTAGGATAATGAATTTTCATAGACGTAGCTCACAACGTGTATCATATTATTGTTACCGTAACTCTTCAACTTGTAGAATAATGGACTTTATAAGTTTTTGAGTTTAAATTATTACTGATGTCCGTGTCCGTGTCGTGTTTTCGATATGTGTATTTGATAGGTTTCTAGAGTATAGGAGATTCTTGGTTAAAATAAATGTAGACTTTACTATTATGGAGAAGTTCTAATTGGCTTATAGATGTTTAGAGCTTATGGAAAAAGTGAGATATAATAGCTAGTTTCAACTTATACTAGAAGCTGTTGTTTAAAGAAATGAAGTACAAGAATTGTTGACTATTTATTTTTTCTTTAGTGCTTCTTGAAATGTATATCCAATGCAGTTTTGCAAATACAAATTGTGCTGATTTCAAAGATTGATTTTTGGGCAGACATTTGCTTTGCATGTTGAACCTCTGATATTCAAATGCATTATTCTTTGTTTATTCTTTGGTTAAGCTTTAGCTCTGAAACTTAGTTTGAAGTGAAAGTCATCTTCATTTGTTATATTTATTGTCTATTTTTGAAATTCTTGTAAGTGATTTCCAAAATAGTTTGGAAGTTTGTAGTGTAATCATACGGTGCAGAGGTAATGTTGAATTCAAAATGAATGTCTGCATGGTTCAATCACACAACCTTTGAACAACAAGACCCCCACTTTACCAACAGAAACAATGTATTTGTTGGAAAAAAATCTGAACATCAAGCTTAGTGTGTGTTCGTTTCGCATGAAGTTATTCAAAATATCCTCTATCATTAAGGTATCCAAGGTGTTCTTCTTTGTTCTAGTGGAACATCTTTCCAACAACCACAACATTGAAAAATCTTTAGGTTCGAATTTTGCTTAATCCAACGGCAATAGCACTCAAAGAAATCACATTCAACTTTGTGAAATTAAATAAGTTTGATTGAGCCAATTCTTTCTGTTAACAGAAAAAGATAAAATTCTGGCTAACTTTGAAAGTGGTGTGTGTTCTGAATATCATGAGATCATTTGAACGGGAAGAAGAAACAATTGCTCAAACAAGGAAGAGACAAAGACGGGACAATGATGATTATATTTGCATGAGGCTATATTTTCAACGGTATGTCACACTCCTAGTTCGATATCTATCCAAGTAGTCAATCTGCAAAAGATCTATGAGATAAACTAGAGTCAAGATACATGAAAGAAATAAATTTTTTGTTTTCAATTTCAATAATTATAAAATGGGGATAATAACGTTCTTAATAATTACAAAAACACATAATACACATGGACGAAATCATCATTGTGTCTTCTATAATAAAAAAAACTCTCACCTTCAAAGAAGGATATAAAAGGACCGTGAAACATAAAAAAGGATGTCATATCTCTTGAACAATTGAATAATCTCCTTCTGTTAGAAGAAAAGCATCGCAGAGAATATACTAAAGACTAATTTATTCATGAGAAAATACATGCTGAGGAAGATGAAAAATCTAACCAATCTAATGATATATTATAGACAAATAATTAAATAGGTTCATGACAACAATGAAAATGAACAAGAAAAAGAAAGAAAAAAAAGTTGTTTCCATTGTGACAAACCAAAGCATTTTAAAAATAAACGAAGGTTCTCCAAAACATCTCTAAAGTCTTCAATTGCTTGATTGCAGTATATCCGACATGATGCCAGAGTTACTAGCACTAGAGTGACGGTTTTCATCATCTGTATCAACGACAGCTTTTTTCTTTATGAACTCAATGCAATCTGCTACAGCTTCGCTATTGTGATGAGTACTATCATACTGGCTATAACGTCTTTGCCTCTCTCCATCACCTGAACCACCGTGATTGCCGGTGGTGGTTTTTGAAAATGCAGACATCATCATTAACCGGAAAACAGCTTCCCTGAAACGCTCTAACAGTGTCATTGGAGACGGAATCTTGTTCTTGAATGAGTTGTTTTTCAGCCTCGGCATGCATTGACCCTTCATCATTTTGATCCTTTCTTCTCTTTTTCTATACTTGCATTTGAACAATGATTCATAAATATATGTTTGGTCTTTGTTTCAAGTTTAAGTGCTTAGTTGGTTTTTAATTAATTAGATTATTGATAATTCTATAGGTGGAAGCTTATATTTATTAAGTCATGTTCATGTTACTCTCGTATTCAAATTTTGTCTTTCACTGCTTCAACTAAGAATGCATCACATGGTTACATGTGCTTGTTAATTTATATTACATTATACTACTTTCACTTCATGTACACATGAGCTAGCAATGAGATGTGTTTTTGAAGCCAATTCTAAGAACCTTGAATAATAACGTGCGTCAAATTATTATTATTGTTTAGAATTAACATCACTTAAAAATAAATAATTTGTTGGTCGATATTTAAGATCAAACAAATTTGTTCCTAGATGAAGGAAGGTTAGGCAAGAATAAATGCAATCAAATACAAATAAATATAAGTTGGATCTTCGAGCGTACCGTTTTTCCATTTTACTTAATTTTTGTTCGGAGATGTATTTTCGAAATTATAGGTGATATGCTTCGGAGATGTATATCTGAAAATATCTCGGATACTTTAAATGAAAAGCAAAAACAGTATGCGAAAATTTATAATTGATAATTATAACAACTTGACATTAAATTAAAACACACAACATTACATAAATAATTGATAATTGGAAAATTAACATTACATTGTTATAAACGGATAATTCCGAACTTTGCAACATGTTGATAATATCTTTGACGGATCTTGAAATCTTTGCATCTACTTCAAACCCTTTGTTTCATATCGACGAAAAGTACTACACATAACCTCTAAGTTAGTATTCGTCTTCAAATCGAAGTTGGTGAACTATATCTTCACGTTCCTGTCAAATGAGGTTGAACAATACTCGAGCTTGACAACGCGTTGATTTTCAGGATATCGCATGAGCGCATTCAATTTGGAAATCAGGTCGGCGTGTCCTCGCAAACCCTAAACTAAAGTGGCGCTTCTCACCATTGAAATACACAAATGCAAGGTGGGGATATGTATTCTTTCCTGATATTATGTGTGTTTTGTAGAAAAATGGGATGAGAAACACCCTATTATATAAGACTTGGATCACTTTGGACGTTACAAATCTTATCATGTCATCATAACACTTTTCGGAGATGCATATATGGATTAATCTTATTATTTTATGAAAAAACGATTTCTTCGAATATGTATCTCCAAAGTTCCTTTGAATTTTTTTCAAAATTAAAATGGAGTTTATTCGGATATGCATCTCCTAATTAGAATTTACATTGTGCAATGATGAGAGACTAGTATGCTATTTATAATAAAACTAACACACTAAACTAATGAGATTTTACACACAGACCCATTACACAAGCTAACTTAGGGAACAAGATAACTTAAACAATTGGACATAACAAACAGGCCTAATTCGACATGCTAACAATCCTAGCATATTTCGACTACAACATGTGAACAGACTTCGATGACATGCTGATTTCCTGTCGAATTGTCGAACCAAGAAGCTACCCTTCGACCCTACTAGAGTTCGATCAAATATCTCACAAATCTCCACCTTGGAACAAACTCTATAACATCAGAGAACAAACTAGCTTTCTTCATGCAATTTTATCAATTGCATACAGTGGAAAAACTTGCAACTTGACAATTTCTTGGTGATCATATCAGCAGCATTGTGATCTGTTGAAACATTCAGCACTTGGACTTCTCCACGCTCAATTACCCCTCTGACGAAATGGATCCTCACATCGATGTGCTTGGTTAGCCCATGATAGGCTGAATTCTTCGACAAGTGAATTGCACTTTGACTATCACATTTAACAGTGATAAGTCAACCTTGAAGTTTCAGCTCCTTAGCAAAACCTTAAAGCCTCAATGCTTCTTTCACAGCTTCAGTGAGGACAATATATTCTGGTTCAGTGGTTGATAAGGCCATAACCTTCTGAAGTGTCACTTTATAACGGATTGATGTGCCAAACATAGTGAACACATATCCAGAAATAGATTTCTTGGAATCCATACAACCTGCATAACCAGAGTCGATATACCCTTCAATTACTACTTTACTATCTTCACCCAAGGCTCCACCATAAATTAGGACTCTGTTCAGAGACCCATTTATGTATCTTAGAAGCCACTTCAATGCTTTCCAGTGAGCCTTTCCAGGATTCGCCATGTACATGCTTACAAGACTTACTGCATATGCTATGTCGGGTCTAGTACAAACCATATCATACATCAAAGAACCTACTATGTTAGCATATGGGACGCTATTCATATAAGCTCTTTCGACCTCAGTACTATGACAATGATTTATACTCAGCTTGAATTGAGGATTTGTTGGTGTCACAATCCGGCTTTGAATTCGACATACTAAATTTGTCGAGAATTTTCTTCAGATATGTCCCAAGAATCCTGGATGTAGCTCCCAAATCCTTAATGTCAAACTCCTTATTGAGTTCAGCCTTCACCTTCATCACTTCCTCGATATTGTTGCTTTCTATGAGAATATCGTCTACATAAAGCAACAAAATAACAAATGAATTTCCAGGTCAAAATCTGAAGTAAATAGAGTGTTCGAACTGGCTTCTAATAAAATTTATGTGTGCCTTGAACTTATCGAATCTCCTATTCCACTCTCGAGGAGATTATTTTAGTCCATATAAAGATATATTAAGTTTGCACACATAATATTCCTTTCCCTTATCTGCATACCCTTCAGGTTACTTCATTAGGATTATTTCATCTAGATCTCTATACAAGAATGAAGTATTCACATCCATCTGTTCAAGTTCTAGGTCAAACTTAGCCACCATAACTAACAACATTATGATGGATCTATACTTTACAGCAGGTGAGAACACATCATTGAAGTCGATACCTTATTTTTTAGTGAACCCTCTTGCGACCAATCTTGCCTTGTATCTTTTCGACATCACTCATTCGATTCCTTCCTTAATCTTGAAAATCCACTTACACCTGACTAACTTGGCCTCCAGTAGGTTTCTCGATCAACTCCCAAGTGTTATTATCATGAAGAGATTTCATCTCATCATTCATGGCTTTCAGCCATTCAGTCTTATTTTGACTCCTCGTAACTTCCTTATAGTCTATAGGTTCTTCATCTAGAACCTCACTTGCAGATATTAAGGCATAAGCTATGAGATTTACATACCTAAGTCTCTGAGATGGCTTGATGACTCTTTCCGGCTTATGTCTTGCTAACAAGTAGTCATCGATAGTTTCCTCAACATATTGTGCTTCTTCTTTGACTTCACCTGGGATACACAATTCAACATCGACATGCTCCACCTCAACAGGAATCTCTCCCTGTTCTAGCTCTTATGATATTTCTATGCTTCGACCAACATCATTAGTTTTCTTGAAATCCATTTCAGCTTTGTTAAAAACTACATCTTGACTGGTGATACACCTCCTGTTACCTGGGTCTAGGGACCATATCATATAAGCTTTGACTCCTTTAAGGTATCCCATGAATATGCATCTCAGAATCTCAGAGCTCTAGGTTTGACCTTGTATTGCCTAATGTGAGCATAGGCTACCCAGTCAAATACTTTAAGTTTGTCAAGATCTAGTGGATTTCCCGACTAAACTTCTTCAGGTGTCTTCATATTTAACGCAATCGAAGGACGTCTGTTTATCAGATATGTTGCTATCGAAACAGCCTCTCCCCAAAACATCTTCTTTAACCCAGCACTAGTAAACATGAAACTAACTCTTTCCAAAATGGTTCGATTACAAAAAGCAAGGCAAGTACAAAATGGGAAAAGTATTACAAAGACTATTATGATTAAGCAAAATCTGCAGGGAGATTGTTCTTCATTGTGGAGTATTGAGAGGCCCATAAAGACAAGCGGCGTTCGATTGTAGCCTGTTGCTTCTTCAACTCTTCGATCTCTGGCACTAATTTTTGCGCGGTTTCGATATGTTGAATTCCCGCCTGTACCACTTCATCTAATTATTTTTGCTTTGACTGCTTGATTTCTTCTTGGCGAGACTTGGCAGCTTTCACTTTCTCTTGGAGTCGATCAATTTCTTCTTCCCAAGATTTGATATTTGCTCCGCAAGTGTCATACTCCTTTTTGAGCTTCGCACGCTAAAGCTCAAGGGCACCAGCTTTGGTAGTTGATTCGTTAGTAGCTTTCCACGAAAAGCTATGAGAAGTTATTTTCGTGTTGAGTTTTTGGTCAACCTCTCGCTTTCGAAGGTTATCAGCTTGAAGTTGATCAAGAAAGGAACTTAGCGAAACAATCACCTGGGAAGCTTCGTCGGAAACTTGGAGTAGATCCACCTTCTTTAAAAGATTATTCAAACCAAAGCAGCTGGTGGAGTCTTTGCTCAGAACTTCGATAAGGTTAGTTTCAAAGAACTTTTTCTTTATCTGGCGAAGGAGGTTTGGAGTCTCATTTCCCGTACCACTTTCCACCAAGATGTTCGAAAAGGCTCAAACATGATGGGCGAAACATTTTTGGCATTCATCATAGCCTTGAGGAAACTTACAGGATAAGTGTTTTTGAGTTGCTCTAATTCAGCTGGAGTAAGTTCAGAAGAAGTTTTGGTTGAAGTAGTTGCAGGAGCAACAATAGTACCAAAGGTCGAAGTTTCAATATGACCTGATTTTTGTAAACTAGAGACTTCATCCATAGCTTCATTCCCGAAATTAGTATCCTCATTTCTGGTAGATTGCTCAGATACCTCTCCAGTGTTAGAATGTTGAGGAGGATCCTCCATATCTTCTCCTTGATTGATAACGGGAGATCCATCATTCGAATGAGTATCTTCAGTATGCTCAATGGAAGCAGCTTTGGTGCTGGGTTCATCTTCCTCGAGAACTAAAGAAAGGCTGGGAGATTTTTGTTGAGGAACACCTGTTACAAAAATACATTAAGATAAAAGCTGCGAAAAGTATTGATAGATTCAAGGCCTATAAAGGTATACCTTGGGGATTATCAAGGTCAAAGTTGAGGGTTGAAGCTTTGAGGTCAGAAGTAGCTGTGCCTGCATCGTCCTACAAATACAAGGTAAAATGTAAATTTATCTTGAAAAGTTAGGCATATTGGATTGTTAAAGTCCAAGATTTGATACCTTAGGTGGGATGTTATCCGGGCTCGAGTTATGACTTTCGACAACTGGGGCATTACCAGTGGTCTTCAAAAGTTGATGATGTGGGTTTTGAGGTCCCAGATCCTTTGCCTTTGACTGAAGAAATGGCGGCCTTCTGTCTTTTCTTTGCGGCTTGTCTAGTATGAGGAGGAGATCTATCCTCATCATCTGAAGCACTAGTATTTGAAGGTTTCCTTTTTAGAGTTGGTGGGGGTTTCAAACTCTGAAAAGATTCACAATAAGGAAATTTAGTAATGTCCAGAATACAAGCACAAATGAGAGTGTGAAAGTGTATACCATTGGTTTCTTGCCAGTGTTAACAGAGTCATCTCCACTTGCTTTGTTGCTTCTCGAAGCTTCAACATCCTTTTGTGCAGCTGCCTCTTTGATGACTCTCTTTTGACCTAGAGCTGTGAATAAAGCAAAATTAGTAAACAGACAAAGAAAAGGTTGTAATCGAAAGATTATCCAAGCCCCAACCTTCAGGTATTGGAGTCAGAACAAGAACGTGCTCGAGGCCTATATGAAGATGTCCTTTGAAATTATCCAAGGTATGATTAGTCGAAACCACTCGTTCAGCGTGTTTTTTGGATTGCTCGCAAAGGATTTTAGGAACATTCTCACACACAAACCAGTCTGGAAAAGGAGGGCTTAGAGCCACGTCAAAATCAGCACTAGGTAGTGGAGGGAATTTTGGAGGATAGAGTTTGAAAGCCACTTTATAACGTAGTTCAGGGCGAACATACATGGGCAATTTCAGCTTATCTAGTTTGGTGGAAAAAATTTCACGCAAAGTGACCGCAGCTTCACGAACGGTCCGACTAAGATCATCAGGCCTGTAGATAGTTTCAAAGAATTTTTGAAAGGCTTGAATTTCCTTAATATGAGTTGAAGTACCTTTCTTAAAGTTCGCCTACACATCAGCAAAAGCTTCAGTTAGTTCTTGCAAAAGACTATCCGCATCGAAGATTTGCTTGTTATAATATTCTGTCCACCACTGATGAAAATCTATGGTAGAATAGAAAGCAGGTTCGAAGGAAATGGGAGAGAGGGTCGTGATGCCAACATATTTAGAGATCTTAGACTCATAATCTTCTTCAGCTGAATGCATAGTGTGCAGACATATATGACTTCTCTTTTCATACATACATTTTGGTTTGAGTTGAACCAACCCAAATTGTCTCGATACAAGGTTAGGTTGGTAACAATTGAGACAACAGTGGCTCTTCAGAGATCGTAGTCGATGATACAATAGTTTAGGTGTCAGAAAAGCCTCCCAAATAACCATGGATTCAGCTTGTTGATCTGGAGAAGTTGCAGGGAATTTTCGTGTAAACCATTCAGGACCCACTTCTCTTTTCACAAATGGAGCCATAGAAGGACTGAAGTGGTAACGTTTAGCGAACATCATCATGTACGCTCGAAAAGTCTCACGAAGCTTTCTTGGTTTTTCTTTGGGAGTTAGGTGGGCTAGCCTAGTCCCCTAGACTGTTTGATTTCGTATGGCCACATCTTCTTCATCCAAAATTCCTTTGCGTGGAAGGTAAGCTTCAAAGGTGGCGTTGAGCCAGAGCTGTAGTAACCAGAAGGGACCAGCGAAGAGTAGAGATACAGTTTTGTAATTTTTGACGAGATCTGTTGCTACGCCAAGATTTTCATAAAGGTACCCTGAAATTAGCTGGCTTAAATTCAATTTCTTTCCATTATTTATCTGGTTAGCCATACAAAGGTACCTCTTTGCCACTTGGAGAGATCTCGAACAGAAAACACATCTTGAGAGCCAAAGTGCTAAGAATGCAATATGCTCTTCATCTGTCACTTCAGTAGTCGAAGTGTCATGGTGTCTTAGGATGAATGGAGTATAAGTAGCTTTGATCTCATTGAATTGAATAGTATCAGTATCCATGTAGTTGGGATCGAAAATTTCCTCTGTTGGTCGAAGCCCTGTGATAGCGGCTATGTCGAAAAGGGTTGGGGTAATCATTCCACAAGGAAGATGAAAGGTGTTGTGAGAAGCGTCCCAAAAATATACAGATGCTACTAACATAGCTTGGTTGTGTTCTAAGCCTATCTTAGACAATTGAATCAACTCATAAATCCCTAAGTCTTTCCAGAATGAAGCTTTTTTGGTTTCTACTTTAGCCAAACAAGCATAGTAAAGTTCAGGATCCTTTGCTAAAGGGATTGATCTAAACACTTTTAGAAAATTGGTCATATAATTTAACCTAATTTTCTCGGGAGCCGTGGCGGCTTTAGTCGAAACATCATCTACATTGGTAGTTTCAGCTAAGATTAGGTTACCCTCTTTGTCTATTTGGTTCTTGCTAACTAAGGGCCTAGTCTTATAATAAGCAGGAAAGAATTTACCTAGAGAAGAATTACTATCCCCAGGTAAAGGACCCATAAACGCATGAGTTTTTCCATAAAGAACAAAAGGGATGATTACCTGAGAAGCGTAAATGGCACGAGTTTCTGCTAAATTTGGGTCTGGAATGTATTGCTGGTTACCCACTTGTGTAGGGTGCTGAAACTGTTGAACAGGTTGAAGCGCATTTGAAGTCTCCGATGTAGGGATTTGGATGGTGGAAGACGCCATGGATGAGATTGCTTCAAGAGTTTGGGTTGAAACCTGAAAAGGGTTTTTGTGTGTTTAGTTTCAGAAAGATAGAGAATAAAGTCGTGTAGTAAGGAGAAAACCTTGAAGGCTAAAGCTTAAGTATTTAAAGGTTTAGTAAGAGCTTTTCAAATCTTTTTGAATAAAGGTTAAAAAGACACGCGGCAATAGCTGATTTAATCTAACGGCGGACAAACAATTGTTAGCCTTACTCCTAGTATCTAGGAGCAATGATCACAAGTAATGACAAAACATGGGAACACACATTTTGAAGAGACGTTTTTGAAAATGACAAGACTTTTTGAAAGATAAGTCATAAATGATTATGACGTTAGTCAGATATCTTGGAACTCTAAAAAAAATACAAGTAAAACGAAATCTCGTCATGACAAGAAACGCCTATTTCTCCTGTTTGTCGAAACAGGCATTTATTGGGGGCAATTTGTTAGCTGGAGATTTCGGTTGAGGGATATGTTTCTAGCTGGAGATTTCGGTTGAAGGATATGTTTCTTGAAGGATTAGAGTTCGGAAAATAAAATGGCTTTCGATGGCCATTCTTGAGAATAAAATGGTTTTTAAAGGCCATTTCTGAGGATGTTATTTATGATGAAGATGATTGAAATCGAAACTAAAGCGAGATAGATCGTCTTTCAGACTTAAGTGTTTTTCGAAATACAAAGAGTACTGAAGCTTAGCGTGTTTCGTTGCATTCTCACTAAAGATCATGTTGCCACGTATCGAAAGAGAATTCAAGCGGCACTACGCCAAAAAGGATTTTAGACAACGCACATTAGACAGTGCTTTTATACAAAAGCGCTGCTATAAGTGAAATACAAAATTAAACACAGAAATAATATACGAAAATTAGGAAAAGCGCCGGTAAAGGGGTTGCTTTAGAAAGCGCTTTTCAAAAGCGCTGGTACAAGGCCACATTAGACAGCGCTTATGAGGAAAGCGCTGCCTAAAGTCGTTTAAAATTAAAATTAAAAAAATAGATTCTTTCATTCTTTCTGTATTCTCTCAGATTTGTTTCGTCTTCTCCCTCGCGAAAAAAAACCCTAAACACCCAAAAAATACTGTTTCTCACCTCCGTGCTCCGTTGCCCCTCTCAACTTTAACACACTCTTCTCTTGGTTCCTCTCATAACAAGCCCTAAATTCCTCTCATCACAAGTTCTCCGAAAATTGGTTCAACGCTCTTCTCTTGGTTACCCCCATCGTCGGCACCTAAACCCATCATCGCTTTTTCATTTTTCACTAAAATCCTCGTCTCCCTCCGCCGCCTGCCTTCTATACCCATTTTCCAAATCGAGTTCCAAAACACGCCTTGCAAACACAAAAACCATTAAGGGTCCTAGCAAGATGAGCACATGGCCGGAGAAGGAAGTTGTCACGGGCGTCTAGTGTTGCGTTCACGGTTGCCTCGAAGAATGGTATGTGAGGTGGGTTGGAGATGTTGCTTGCGACAGATCGAAGGGTCCTGTGTATGGAGCCCATGAAGGCTTGCGGTATGGCGTTGGTTGTTGTGTTCGAGGCCGACACGGTTGGCTGCAGCGGTTGCTGATCCATGTGATTGCGACATCAACGGATTCAAGATTAATGTGGTAACTTCGCCATCTCTTCTCCTTATTTCTTCTACTGCAATCTGTTATTTACTTTTTGTTTAGTTGTTGAATTTGTATATTTATGGTTGACTCTGTTTTGAGAGAATAATAGATCTTATCAATAAGAAAGCACAAAACAAGAAGAAAGTGGATACTGAACCACCTCCTAAACCGACTCGTGAATCAGTTCCTATTATGGTTGAAGTCGTTCATTCGGATCCAGAGAAAATGCCGACGTTTGTTGGTTATTTTTCGTCTAGATTTGATTGGTTAAGCAATCTTCTAGTTCCGCCAGTATCCAAGTTTATCGAAACCAGTTTATGTTTAAGAGGATTGAGCTTGTTGTCAGCCCTGCTGATTCCTCAGTTGAATTCGTCGGAACGAGTTATGTCGGTGAGGCTACGGGACAACGAGGGATGTATACACTTGGTGTGTTTGATAAGGAAGCTCAAACACTTAAGGTTGTACGTTTTGGTGCTAATAAGGTAACTTTTGTGAAGAATTGTATAGAGAAATTTGTTAATGTGTTGTGTTGATTTGTTGTTATTGTTGTTTTGTAGATATTTAGATTGGAACCAAGAGTTAAAGGTTTGGAATATAAGGAGCAACTTCCAAGTTCGACTCTGGTGGAAGAGATGAGTTAGGATCAGTGGACAATCAAGAGGAGATTGGCTGATGCTGCTTTTGGAACATAGAGACATAATGAAATGGTAGATTTTGATTTCTGTTTAGCACTTATTTTCTATTATGCTAATAACAAGTAATTACATGACAAACTCATTATTTCAGTTTGACTTTTTGGATGTTGAAAATTTAGAAGTGACACATGAATCTCAGCTTAAAGATGAAATTTTACATAATATACAATTCAACATGTTTAAGGTGCCACTATTGCACTTATTGTTAATGTGTATTTTTTTATAGGATGATTTTTCTAGGTCTGAGATATGTTATATTTATGAAAACATGATTAGATGATATGACACCCTTCATGGTTTTCTAATCAAATATGATTTCATATGACCACATTTAATCTTGGAGTAAATAATACCCTTCATGGTTTTTAAGATGATACCCTTCATGGTTTTCTAATCAACTAGTGGGGCTGATTCTGATGTAACTTTTAAAGATGAATTTGTTGGATTATTGAATTGCTCTGATCATTATTCAGCATAGAGCTTCCTATGCTATTGTTAGCTGAAGATTTCGTTTTGTAGTATTTATCCTTCGAAGAAGTAGAAAATCGAAGGAAAGATGGTTACTGATGGCCATCCTTTAAAAATAAAAGAATGGCTACTGATGGTCATGCTTCGAGAGTAAAGATTTCTAAGTTCGCTATGAAGATAATGAATACTGAAAGCTAGTGAAAAGTATGTGTCTTCGGGGACTTAGACAAATTTATAAATATATTCAAGTATTACTACTTAGCGTGTGCTTTTTTCGTAGTGTTTGTTTAATACACTGCCACGCGTCGAAGACAGACTCAGGCGGGAAGATTTGAAATTCGAAGACGGTTTCGTAACTGTCCAAGTAACAGATGGCATCGCTAGAAGTTCTTATGAGAAACGTGGCAGCAGATTAGTATAGGATCGTTAAGGTCGAAACTAGTATAAATAGGAGTCTTAATGTTAGGATTCTGTGTGTTCATTTTGTACAAATCACTCACATATTTACTCAAGTATCAAGCGTTAAGAGAAAGAGTTCGCTGAGAAAATGTACGTATGACACCACCATTTTAATACATGTGTATTATCTTTTGTTTTTAAATATCTTCCAGAATTACTGCATTTCGTTTACTTCTTGCCATTTACATTTCTGTATCTTTACTTTAACGTCATTTACTTTCGAATTACTTTAATGTTATTTACTTTCAAAGTCTTTAACATTTCTGCAGTTTAAGATTCTTTACGTTTCAATAGTCCTTTTAATTTTCTATGTTATGTTACTTATCTTTTCGCTAAAGTCACATTTATATATAACAAAGTGATTGTCAAGACTATTTGTTCTTTAATCGAACAACGCTTATTGAAGAAGACAAATAATGAATATGGTTCGAATGAACGTTGATGACAATCTTCTTGACTATGTGTCCCAGGATCAATCTAGTCGATCCTGCGAGTAACCAAATCATATTTATTATAGTTTGGAAGACTAGCGGTTGTTTACCGGAAATCACCGTAAACAAATTGGCACGCCCAGTGGGACAGTGTCAAGCAGATTGTTTTAATCAATTGCTTTATTTTTGTCTAGACAATATCAAGATCTTGTATGAACCTTAGGAACGGTAAATTAAAGAACAGTGCACAACCGATTCCCAAACGAAGGTACAACAGGAAAATGGTCGTTACGGCCAGTGCAGGGGGTGATCGAGATCCCCCACAAGGTTCAGGGTCAGGAGCGGCAAATTCGACTTCTACTCAAGGAACACGAGATGCAACGGGTCCAAATGGATCGAGACCTGCAGATAATTCCCAGGCTTTGCCTGAGAATAATACAGGGCTTTCAGGGACTATTCCAGTTTCAGTGTCGACAACCGCACCCTCATCCACAAGCGCAGAGGACGTATTGTTTGCCTCGACAAATGCTGCAAATAATTTGCCTGGTCAAGGCACGAATTCTGCTTTCGAATGGAGACCAAATAGTTCATATGGAATGCCATACCCATATGGAACAGGCGTACGAGGGGCAGGATCAATATATGCCCCAACTAACAATGCGACATTTTCACCGAATGTTAGTTCAGTGGGTCGAAGTGCACATAACACTGGTTTTTCTACCCAGGTGCCTCACTTTACCACAAATAACCAAGCAGCATTTCGACAAGAAATGGATGCAAGCAACCATGATATGGTAGGGGTTTTGGCCAGAGAATTGACTTCAGTTTTAAGCCCACTAATGGCAAATGTTACTACTACAAATAGAGAAAACATGGAGACTTTCCAAAAGATATCATCTCAAATGAATCGAATGGCAGAATTCATGGGAATAACCCCACCTAAAAGGAAAGACAAACAGCCTTCGAATCAAGAAGAGAGGCCCATTTTAGAACGTGTACAAGACATAGTTCCGTCATCTAGGACAGCCACTAGGGATGTAGGCCCCTCACGAAGAACAGAGATGTTCGAAGGAACTCCAATAATTAACTTAGAAGCTTCAAATCAAAGAGCCGTCCCCGTTCGACAAGAAACGGAGGAGGAGCGACCCAGATTAAGGATTGTGGGTAGGAACGAACACCCAGATGAGGTTGTTCAAAGAGTCAGAAGAGAAAATCTGGCTACAAAAAATAACTTAACTGCCATGATAGAAAGGGTTATGGCCAATAATGGCCTTAGTAATGGACTTAGACGTCCAAACTATACATCCCCTATATCAGATTATGTCATGCAGACAGAATTGCCTAGGGGCACTAAGGTACCCAAATTTACAAAATTTTCAGGCGAAACTAATGAGTCAACGGTGGAACATATTGCTAGATATTTGACAGAAGCAGGAGACTTAGCGGGAAACGAGGATTTAAGGATCAAATATTTCCCTAGTTCGTTGACAAAAAATGCCTTCATTTGGTTTACTACTTTGCCACCAAATTCGATAGATGCATGGGCATACTTGGAAAGGCTTTTCCATGAGCAATTCTACATGGGTCAAACTAAGATAAGTTTGAAAGAATTGGCCAGTGTTAAACGAAAGTTCACAGAAACAATTCATGATTATTTAAATAGGTTCCGTTTGTTGAAATCAAGGTGTTTTACAACAGTCCCAGAGCATGAACTTGTTGAAATGGCTGCAGGTGGCCTAGATTATTCAATAAGAAAGAAACTAGATACCCAATACCTTAGGGACATGGCCCAATTAGCAGACAGGGTTCGACAAGTCGAACGACTGGAGGCAGAAAAAGTTAGGGCAAATAAAAGTTATAAGAAAGAGAGAGTAGCGTACGTCGAAGCCGAGGACGCTGATGATGAGTCTTTCAATGACTCGTATAGCCCTGAAGAAGTCGAAATAGACTTAGCTGAATTGAAAGAAGCGCCACCTTATGCCTGCAAATTGCTAAATCCTGCCAATGGAAAAAACCCAGTAGAAAACGATAAGAATGATAGGTTCCCTAAGAAAACTTATACATTCGACATTACCAAGTGTGATGAAATATTTGATTTATTGGTAAAAGATGGCCAAATGATACTACCTCCAAATTCAAAAATTCCTCCGTTGGAACAACGGAAGAAAAGAGGTTTTTGTAAATATCATGGGTTTTTAGGCCATAAAACTTCTCAATGTTTTCTTTTCAGGGATCTAATTCAAAATGCTCTCAATGATGGAAGGTTGAAGTTTGTTGACAAGACCAAGAGTCATATGAGGGTCGATACCAATCCCCTAAACATTGCTGACGCTAGCCTCTGCGAGGTAGAAGATATCAACATGGTGGAGGCCTCTGAAGTTGAAGTTGTGGAGACTAAAGCAATGTTCAATGGAAAGCAGGCTACTGAAAGCCTAAAAGGTGAAATAGTCTTCAACACTGTTGTTGAAGAATCTTCCAAGACAGAGATAACTGAAGTATCGAAGGAGGAAAACAGTGAGGCCACTGAAGACCTCAGGATGAAACTCCAGAAAATCCAGATCTCTGAAGTTCCTCCAGCAGCGGTTAACATGGTCAGCGCCAGACGACCAGTGTCTGAATTTGGCGAACTAGAGACATGGCTGACGAGGCAAAATAGGGGCATCGAAGTTCCTCCAAGAACCGAAAGCCTCAAAGAATATCTCTGGAATTGCCACGAGAGAAATGGTGGTAAGCAATGGATGTGTCCAAGGTGTTCGATCATGCTAAATCGAAGGGTCGAAGCCAACTTCGAAAGGGTTCGACGCGAAAGGTGGGAACACCCAGGAAGAGAGCCAAATCCCCTACTACAACTGTACCCAAAGATGGAGGAAAGCTTGGTAGGATTTTTGGTCAGATGCCACAAAGAAAACACTGAAGTTGCTCTCTGCCCAAGATGTGGGGCAGTCTATGACGAAATGCTAGCACGATCATTCGAACGTGTGTATTGCTACATGAGTCAAGAAACGCAAGGGTTGCGTCCTAACCTGTACGGTTTCGACATATGGACTCCAACAAAGAGGCCTGATAGCCCACACCCCAGAACTCGAAGGGTAACTTTCAGAATCCCTGCAGATGCGCCAAGGGATAGGTGGGTGCAAGCTGATGCAAGAACCAACAAATGGCGAAGTTGGGACCAAGGTGGTAGAACTGCAATGGCATATAGGAAACAATTTCAAAGACCAAATCGAGAGGCGTATCGATTGGAGAATTACAAAGGAAAAAATCCTATGTCTCGGTCCCAGTGGAGAAGGCATCAGAGAATAAAAAAGGCTCAGAAGGAATACAGGCCAAGAGAAGGTGGAGAATCTAGTAGCAACCAAGTCCCATACCAGGGGGCAAAGTCAAACAAACCTCCGGTGGAACGCAGATTATTCGAAGTTGAAAAACTCTTGGATGAAGAAGAAAAGATGCGTTCAAATTCTTGGAAAGAAGAGGATAGAATGACAAATGATTTTGATTCTGATGGAGTGTCATCTATAAACTTGAATTTCAATGTTGTTTCCGTACTCCCTCATGAGTTTAATCAGGAAACTGAAGTAGAAGACTGTGAAGAGGCTGATATCGAAGAAATGACAAAACACAAACCTGTGTGTTACTATGTGCTGAATAATGGTGCAGTAGAAGAACAGAATGCTTTCTTCGAAAGGCCTGATGAGGGTATGCGAAATCATTTGAAGCCACTCTATATCAGGGCTAAGATTGAGAACGTTGGCATTAATAAAGTCCTAGTTGATGGGGGAGCAGCAGTGAACCTAATGCCTCAATACATGCTAAAAAGAATTGGTATGTTCGATACGGATATAAGGCCACATAACATGGTTTTATCTAACTACGAAGGCAAAATAGGACAAACACTGGGAGTTGTTCAAGTCAATTTGACAGTAGGCTCAGTTACCAGGCCAACCATGTTCATGGTTATACCAGCAAAGGCAAACTACAATCTTTTGCTTGGTAGGGAATGGATTCATGGGGTAGCAGCTGTGCCCTCAACAATGCATCAGAGGGTGACAATTTGGAGAGAAGATGGTATAGTGGAGAATATCGAAGGTGATCAGAGTTACTACATGGCTGAGGTTAACCAGGTGAACAAAACCAACTTTGACAGGAACCTGGCAAACATAGGCCCTTGTCATGTTGCAGAAGAAATGTATACCCCAAATAAAAATGCATTGTACTATTTAACTTTACACCCAAATGGATTCCAATGGGATAGAGAGATCATGGATGGTCCACCAGATACAGCACCATTGGAGAATTATCCGACAGTACGGCCAACAGGCTGGGACGATGACATTAATCATGTCTGAGTCTTCGTTCTTCGAAAAGATTTCGGCCTATGTGGCCGAGAACAAAAGGAAGGCGGCTCTCGAAGCCGAACTATCAGATACAAAGATAGATGCAGTTTTAACCAAAGAAGGAATAACAGAATTGGAGATACGTGCGAGTTTCGAACTCCCTGAACACACGGCTCCAGACGAAGAGATCATAAGAGAAGAACCAAACCAAAGGTTGGATGCAATATACGACGAGGAACCTTTGGGGTTCGAAAAAGACCCAATGGCGTCGAATATAAAGATGTTGGCCCAAGATCCACTTGAAGAAGTAAATCTTGGAGACAATGATCAAAAAAGGATAACATATATCAGCGTGAAACTTAAATTAGTATATCAGCAAAGAAAAGAAAAGTCAGTCGAAAAGATTGTCTTAATCCAAACCTTCAGGTATTGGGGTCAGGACACGAACATGTTTAAGATCTATATGAAGATGTCCTTTGAAAGTATCCAAGGTATGCTTAGTCGGAACCACTCGTTCAGCGCGTTTTTTGGTACTCTCTCGAAGAATTTTGAGAGCATTCCCACACACGAACCAGTCTGGGAAAGGAGGACTTAGAGCCACACCAAAATCAGCACTTGGTAGTGGAGGGAATTTTGGAGGATTAAGTTTGAAAGCCACTTCATAACGTAGTTCTGGTCGAACATACGAGGGCAACTTCAACTTATCCAGTTTGGCGGAAAACTTTTCGCGCAAAATGACTGCAGCCTCACGAACGGTCCGACTAAGATCATCAGGCCTGTAGATAGTTTCAAAGAATTTTTGAAAAGCTTGGATTTCTTTAATATGAGTTGAAGTACCTTTTTGAAAATTCTCCTGCACATCAGTAAAAGCTGCAGTTAGTTCTTGAGCAAGGCTATCAGCGTCAAAGATTTGGGAGCTATAATAATCCGTCCACCATTGATGAAAGTCTGGTGTAGAATAAAAAGCAGGTTCGAAAGAGACAGGAGGAAGATTGGTGATGCCAACGTATTTGTTGATTTTTGTTTTACATTCTTCTTCAGTCAAGTACAAGGTATGGAAACACATATGGTTTCTTTTCTCATATAAACACTTGGGTTTTATTTGAACCAACCCAAACTGTCTCGAGACCAAATTTGGTTGGTAGCACATGAGAATACATTGACCTTTTGATGGTCGAAGGCGATGGGAAAATAACCTTGGAGTCAGAAAGGCTTCCCAAATTTCCATAGACTCAGTTTGTTGATCCTGAGATGTTGATGGAAATTTTCGAGTAAACCATTCAGGACCTATTGTTCTGTGTACAAAGGGGGCCATAGAAGGATCGAACTGGTTACGCCGGGCAAACATCATTGAATACGCCAAGAAGTGTTCACGAAGCTTTCCAATTTCTTCTTTTGGAGTTAGGTAAGCTAACCTGGTCCCTTCTATAGTTCGATTCTTAATTTTGCTATCCTCCTCATTGAAGTTTCCTCGAAAGGGAAGATGAGTTTCGAATGTAGCATTAAGCCATAGTTGTAATAGCCAGAAAGGGCCAGCATAAAGTAAACTACCGGATTTGAAATTCTTGGTGAGGGTTGCAGCTTCGCTGAGGTTTTCATAAAGAGACCCTAAAAGCAGTTGGCTGAGGTTGAGCTTTTTTCCAGCATGCAACTGATTAGCCATGCAAAGGTATCTCTTTGCAACTTGAATAGATCTTGAGCAGAAGGCACATCGTGAAAGCCATAGCGCTAGAAAAGCAATATGTTCTTCATCGGATACTGCCGTTTCGGTGGTAATATGATGCTTCTGGATGAATGCAGTATAAGTGACTTGTGAGTCATTAAAACCAATAGTATCATTATCCATTTCGTTAGGATCGAAGGTTTCGCCAGTTGGTCGAAGTCCTGTAATCGCAGCCACATCAAAAAGAGTAGGGGTAACCATTCCACAGGGGAGATGGAAAGTGTTGTGAGAAGCATCCCAAAAGTGAACCGCTGCTACTAACATAGGTTGGTTGTATTCTAAACCTGTCTTTGACAGTTGAATCAAATCGTATATTCCTAACGATTTCCAGAAGGATTCTTTCTGTTTCTCTACTTTTTCTAACCAGGCATAGTACAAATCAGGATCTTTGGCCAAAGGAATTGACCTAAACACTTTTACAGAGTTGGTCATATAGTTTAACCTAATTTTCGCTAAAGCTAAAGGAGTTACAGTTGGAGTTTCTTCCATGTTAGCGGATTTTCCTGAGGGAGAACAACCATCTTCATCTATCCTAATTTTGCTAACTAATGGTCTAGTCTTGTAATAAGCAGGGAAGAATTTATTCAGAGATGGGATATTTTCACCTGGTAATGGACCCATAAAAGCGAGAGATTTTCCAGAAAGTTCAAAGGGAATGATTACATGGGAAGCGTAAATAGCGCGTATTTCTTCGGTGTTAGGGTTTTGAACGTGCTCTTGTTCCCCAGACCGTGTTGTTGATTGGAGCTTCAGAGCAGGTTGAAGAACATTTAAAGATGAAGCCATAGAGAAATTTCTGATTAAGAGAACGAGATTTTGAAGAAATTGAAGATGTTTGATTTTTTGAAGAAGATGAGGAAATAGGAATGAAAGGTTGTGTAGAAGTGCAAGACCAAGTATTTAAAGGTTTAACGGAAACCTTTTTTTGAATCTTTTGGGTAAAATCCAAGGAACACGTGGCGGCTGGTGATTTAATCCAACGGCGGTCGAATAAAGTTAGCTTCACTCCTAGTATGTAGGAGTAATGATCAAGAAGTAAGGTTAAAACGTGGGAATGTAAGTTATGAGAAGACATCTTTGAAAATGACAAGACGTTTCGGAAACAGGGTCATCAATGATGATGACGATAGTCAGCAGTCTTGGAACTCTCAAAGATCAATAAAGAACGAAATATTATAATGACAAGAAACGCCTATTTCTGTTGACTCTCGAAACAGGCATTTATTGGGGGCAATTTGTTAGCTGAAGATTTCGTTTTGTAGTATTTATCCTTCGAAGAAGTAGAAAATCGAAGGAAAGATGGTTACTGATGGCCATCCTTTAAAAATAAAAGAATGGCTACTGATGGTCATGCTTCGAGAGTAAAGATTTCTAAGTTCGCTATGAAGATAATGAATACTGAAAGCTAGTGAAAAGTATGTGTCTTCGGGGACTTAGACAAATTTATAAATATATTCAAGTATTACTACTTAGCGTGTGCTTTTTTCGTAGTGTTTGTTTAATACACTGCCACGCGTCGAAGACAGACTCAGGCGGGAAGATTTGAAATTCGAAGACGGTTTCGTAACTGTCCAAGTAACAGATGGCATCGCTAGAAGTTCTTATGAGAAACGTGGCAGCAGATTAGTATAGGATCGTTAAGGTCGAAACTAGTATAAATAGGAGTCTTAATGTTAGGATTCTGTGTGTTCATTTTGTACAAATCACTCACATATTTACTCAAGTATCAAGCGTTAAGAGAAAGAGTTCGCTGAGAAAATGTACGTATGACACCACCATTTTAATACATGTGTATTATCTTTTGTTTTTAAATATCTTCCAGAATTACTGCATTTCGTTTACTTCTTGCCATTTACATTTCTGTATCTTTACTTTAACGTCATTTACTTTCGAATTACTTTAATGTTATTTACTTTCAAAGTCTTTAACATTTCTGCAGTTTAAGATTCTTTACGTTTCAATAGTCCTTTTAATTTTCTATGTTATGTTACTTATCTTTTCGCTAAAGTCACATTTATATATAACAAAGTGATTGTCAAGACTATTTGTTCTTTAATCGAACAACGCTTATTGAAGAAGACAAATAATGAATATGGTTCGAATGAACATTGATGACAATCTTCTTGACTATGTGTCCTAGGATCAATCTAGTCGATCCTGCGAGTAACCAAATCATATTTATTATAGTTTGGAAGACTAGCGGTTGTTTACCGGAAATCACCGTAAACAGCTATCAAAGTATTGTTCATATTTATGGTATTCATGGGTTGATATTGTTTGTTGGTTGGATGGGAGTTGAACTTTTTTATATAGCTTAACAACTATTTTTCTGCAGTGTGTTATCATTCCTTGATAATTCTTCTCATTACTGATCTAGAGTTAATGTTCCACTGGTCTAGAGTTTTATCTGTTGAAGTACTTTCTCATGTTAGTTTTGCAGTGAAGGACAATCTTGGATAGAGTTCATTTTGCAGAAGTTGAAGGGCAAAAGTCTAAACTGTGAATTACTATGGCAGCAAAAGCACGTGAACTATATTCTGTTTTGCAGATATCAAACTTCAATGCAAATGTGACTTTTGCTCTTGAAGAGTTCAGGGAACTGCATGATCTAATAAAAGGTAGTAGTCCTTTCAGGCCTGAAGTTTGGTTAAGAGTACATTTAACTAAATCAAAGTAGAGAATTTAAATCTTTTATGTTTGCTTTATTAAAAGATACATGTGCAATATACTTGATATGTTTGTTACCTACTAATTCTGGCAAGTGTCATCTTTAAGCTTATGCAGGTAGGTACTGTGTCAAATTCTTTCATTCAAGTACTTTTTCTGATCATGTCTTTTGCATTCTAGTTTTGCAACCCAAATATTGGTAAGTTTGTCTAGTTGTGCCAGTTTGATAGCCCTTGATGCACACTTTCTTTGGCTTTAAACCAAAAAAAAAATAGAGCTTTAAACTACATATAATCTACGGAAAGGTGATTGTTTTCCCTTCATGAGAGATTTGTTTAGGATAAGCCTTACTAAATGTGCCACTGTTTTGTTTAGATACTTATCCCATTCTACTGGTGTATTACTAACAATCATATTCATGCTATTAAGATATTTGTTCCCAGTCATTAATTCTTAATTAACTATTGAGTAACCTTTAGGATTCATGTTTCTAACATCTAGTAATATTTGTTTACTTGCCTTTGATTCATGTTTCTAACACTTGATACCGAGGTGCTACCGACATTTTGTCGTTCATTTTGCTACCGAGGTGCTGTCTTGAGTTGATTTTATCTTATACCTGAACTGTTTGTGGCAGATTGAACACTCCTGTACTGATGTGCACTAAATTATGCAGGTTAACCGATGGTTGTCAAGTTGTGGTTATAAGCTTTGGTATGAGATTCGAATATTCTTCGGAGGACTTGACGATAATGAAGCGCTTGCTTACGGTATGAGAATAGTCTAACATCCTGACATTGTGCTAACTGCTGTTAAATTTGTGTCTCCACCCGGAACAACATCATCATTCGGCGCTAAGTTAGTCGGTGTTGCATCGGTAGAATATACTATGTTAGGAAGAATGTAAATAGGTTAACAGTTGATTGTATATTATCAAAGAATGTAAATAGGTTAACTGGTGATTGTATGTTATCATTTCATCATTAATTTTTTTACTGAGGTGCTTTTGAATTTTCATTTGTATCATATTTCCAAACAATGATATTATTATTATGATTATTATTATTATGATTATGATTATTATTATTATTGTTGTTATTATATTATTATTATTATTATTATTATTATTATTTTGTGTAAAAAACAGGTGCATATAAAATATATAATTCAAACAGCGCTATTTTTAGTAAAATATATAAAAAATTGTATAGCTTAGATAGCGCTTTACACTAAAAGAGCTGCCTAAAGTAGCTTTTTTTTTTAATTTTTGGTTTACTAAAAGCGCTGCCGTAGGTGGGCCTTTAGCAGCGCTTTTAAACTAAAAGCGCTGGCTTAAGTGGGCCTTTAGCAGCGCTTTTAAACTAAAAGCGTTGGCTTAGTGGGGCCTTTAGCAGCGCTTTTAAACTAAAAGCGCTGGCTTAGGGGGGCCTTTAGCAGCGCTTTCCCTTTAAAAAAAAGCGCTGTCTTTATCTACAGCAGCGCTGGAATAGACAGCGCTTTAAAGCGCTGTATAAAGCCAAAAAAGCGCTGTCTAAGGTCTTGTTTGGCGTAGTGCGGGAGGATTTGAATTTCGAAATATTCTGTATAACCGAACAAGGACAGATGTCGCCCTAGGGATTTGAAATGCATGCATGTGAGCAACGTGGCATTTCGTTAGCGTATGACCGTTAGGGTCGAATTAGTATAAATAAGGGTCTTAGTATCAAGATCCAGGGTGTTCATTTTGTACAAATCACTCACAAATCACTCAAGTATCAAGTGTTAAGAGAAAGAGTTCGCTGAGAAATGTACGTATGACACCACACTTTTAATATGTTTGTATTTCTATTTACAGAATCAAAGTGTCTTTAAGTTTCTTTTACTTTTCGCCCAGTTTTTCCTTCAATTCTAGTTTTCTTTTCGATAAGTCTTTACATTATCGCACTTTACATTTCTATGCTTTATGTTTCTGAAAGTTACATTCCTTTATCTTTTCGTCAAAGTCTTTTTCTTACATTTATAACCAGTTTATGTTTCAGTTGTGTACATTCTTTGTTAGTTTATTTCGCAAGTTACTTACATGCTCATACTATAACCGAGTTTCGAAGCAAAAGACCAACAAACATGAACCAAATTATCTCGAAAGAAAACTATTTGACTATGTCCTAGGATCAATCTAGTCGATCCTGCGAGTAACCAAAGTATATTTATAGTTTGGAGGACTAGCGGTTGTTTACCGGAAATCACCGTAAACACATGTGCAATAAATATACATATAAATAAAGCATACATACAACAAATCCGCAACATAAATGGTTACAAAGAGGAAGAGAAGAAAACCCAATTTCTCGCGGTGTCAAACACGATCCACTAAGCTCCCGACCCCGGATCATCCATGAGCAAGCCATACATGTTGTTTTATAAGCTCTAGAGTACAAAAATTGAAGGTGATGGAGTTAGGGAACAAATAATCCAAAAACCATGACCTAAAAATGTGAAATAATCTATTTATACACTTTCAAAAACGCGCAGACCTCGCTTAACGCGCTAAGCCCGCTAAGCACACTGTCACTATTTGGACCAAACCGCCTTCTGCTGATGAGCATGCTACAAGCGCGCTAAGTGGTCATTGCATGATGAGCATGCTACGAGCGTGGTGAGCGCGGTCCTTTCTACTAAAATCTAATTTTTCAACTCCCAGAGCGTGCTAAGCACCCACAGAGCATGCTAAGCGCAACCTGAGAACCTTATTTTCTTCAAAATTCCCGTATTTGAAGTCGTGCCTTCGACACTTTATTACTCATGCTCCAAATACACATCAATACCTACAAAATAAAGGGAAACTATCAAACGTTACACTATATACACGAATACACAATAATACACAAAGTAAACGTATTTACAAACTAAACGAGGATTTATTAAAAGAATATTAACAAAAGAATATATAAGTGCAACAAAACTTATATACAAAAATAACTACAATTTGCACTTATCAAACTCTCCCCAACTTATTACATTGTTTATCCTCAAACAAAGTCAAACAACTTAAAGAAGAATGTTGCCTCCAGCGTATATGAACAATGGAAAGCTTCCTCACAATTGGGTAAAAAGGAACTAAGGTGATTCAATCGAAAAGCAAGTAATGTAAAAGAATGAATGACATGAAATTTATACAAATAAAAAGTTTCCTAAATATGTTATGCTATAGAAAGCGATAAATGAGTATCTGGTGTGCCCAGCCTCAAACAATTATCATTACCATACATCCGCAAGTTGAAACACTCAAACTCGGAAAATCACCAAATGCGACTTCGAGCTACCGAACCAAAATTTAAGTCCAAACAATTAATTAAAAGAATTACTAAATACTATGCTATTAAGCCTTGGGTGAAGTGGGGAAAATGAGGACTTAGTGAACAAAAACATCACTGGCCAACACAGCAGACCATGCTTAGTGGGCAGACCGCGCTTAGCGCGCTACACCTGACAGTCTCACTAAGCGAGCAACACTGCCGCTAAGCGGCAGCAGGAAAAAAAAAGAAAATTAGAAAAAGTGTGATTTTTCATGTCTAACCTCCACTAACACCTACACACTCAATTACAAAATGTACAATAGTTACAACATCTAAACTTCCGCAAGCTAAACACGATAAACTTGCGGAAAACAAAATTAACACAAAAACACAAACTATTATAAACAAGTCGGGTTGAAGTAAAATAAACAAGTTGAAAGTGATGATTTAGAATTTAAGTCTGAGTTCAACTTGTTTAAACAGCTCCACTGGACCATCTAAACTTATACTACTAAACACAAACAAAAGCAAAAAAAAAATATGCTTGTTTTACGTCGTAAGATCGACGCCTTTATTGTGCTTAGATAGTAGCTTCCTCTCTTCATGCCTTGGTGAATTCACACCACGCAAACCAAAAGCATGGGTCCTAACCAAACACTTGAACAAACGCTTTGAACAAAAAGAATATACAACACATATTTACACACACTTGACCACAACAAAACATAAACAACAAGTGTGGAAAACAAACATACACAAAGTGTTAATCAAACAAGTATACATTATACAAGTATAGTAAACATGAACAAGTCAATTTACAAGTGAAAATATACAATATGTGCGATATATACAAAATTGAAAAACAAATAAACTATCGTAATGCAATCCAATAAAACACCAATCCCCAGCAACGATACCATTTTGTTGAAGCGGTAAAGCTGATGCAAAATGTTAGTATTTATTTAGTTTTATCATATCGTCTCCATAGTTATTAGTGCATCGAGTCGCCATTCGATAAGTCTCACGTTATTGAGTTTGGCTTTGAATGGGTTTAAAAACAGTAAATTGCAGGAATTAAACTATGAACAAGAACAAGAATTTCATTATTCGGACAATAGAGACTCTCGAGATTTGAAACTCATATACCCGTTAAATACTTGAACTTACTACTCAGTTGAAATCAACCTAAACTACTCATCAATGTAACACCCCAAATCTACCTGATAAATTATACAGAAAAATCAGAGTATAAATTCCAAACACGTTTATTTAAGGTATCTGTTAAGTGCCAAAATGTAGTTATTTTGTGTTTGTAAATAGTGGCACTTATCGATACTTTTTGTTAATACCGTTCGAATAATACCCTGTTTTGTGTATAAATACGTATACTTTGTGAATAGATGTATCTTCATATAATTTTATACTTTTTGATAGTTTTCTATTCATTTTGTAGGTATTGAGGCGTATTTGGAGCATGAGCAATAACGTGGCGAAGACACGGCTTCAAACGCGCGATTTTGAGCGGCGGAATCAATTCATCGGCGGATAACGCTCAAAACAAATATGAGAAAAATCATCAATTTTATTGATATTTATTCATTTTTAGATAGAGCATGGAATAAGCTTTCCAACGCTTCGAACCGGGCGCAAATCGGAGTTACGGTTCTCAAGATATGGCCAAAATAAGATTTCAGTTTTCTGTTGAGCGGGCTAAGCGGGCTTGACCGCGCTAAGCGCGGTCTGGGAGCATTTTTGACACGTTTGGCAGAAAGTTTGGCGCTTAGCGCGGTCTGGCGGCTTAAGACCAATAAAAAACAGCCCGCTTAGCGCGGTGGGCGCGCTTAGCGCGGTCAGCGACTTCATTTTTTGTATATATGTTGTAAAAACACATTTTTTAGGGTTTTTATCATCTCTTCTTGACAAGTTGAGCTCTGATCCATTTTTGATAGTTTAGAGGCTTAGGAAACACCATTGGGTGCGACGTCATGTGGATTGATCATGGATCTGTATCGATTCCATTGTACCGATGAGATCTTTCCGGTTCATCTTCTCTCTTCCCTTTGTTTCATTCAATTGGTGGGTGTTGTATATATATTTCTACTCTTATTGTATGTATATTTGTGGATCTTGGGATCGTTTATATATTTGCTTTACAAATCATCATTGTTGTTGTTCTTGATCTTTTTGCTTAAATGCTCTGGATTTGTGGTGTTGCAGACAAGGGCATCATAGATCTTGATTAGGAATGATAACTGTTAGTTTCTGGATTGCAGACATGGATTTAGGGCTAACAATCGTAGTGGGTATCAAGTTTAATGCCTCCGTGTTGTTTGTGTCGGTGGAGAAATCGCTGATGTGAATAGTGTGGTTGAGCTTTCGTCGGTGTTGCAGACATGGGCACCGATGTGGCGTCTCGATTGATGCCCGATGATGTTGACGCGTATTGTGAGTGTCGAGCGATAGATCTTCGGATTTAAGTATTAGACGGGTAGAACGAAATACAATTCCATAACTCTTTCTCTTAGACTATTGAGAATGTTTATCTGCTTTTATTTACTTTTCCCGCATTTACCTTTCCGCACCCCAAATCATGAAACATAGAACGCGAGATAGTCGAACGGCAGTTTTTCTCAACCAATCTCTGTGGACACGATAAATTCCCGGATAAATATTTCCAAATATTTTGTTGCTTGCCCTCTACCGCTTCAACAAAATGGCGCCGTTGCCGGGGATTGGTTTTGAGATTAACTGCATTGCGATGGTTTTGTGTTTTAAGTTTCGTAAATATGTCCATATCGTATATGTTGTGCATATTCCCATACTTGTGTGTTTTTATATATCTATACATGTTTATGTTTTCATACTTGTACATGTTTGTGTGTTTGATTTTATTCCTCTTTACTTTTGCTATTTAGCAAGGTGAAGTTGGTTAAACAAATTGAACTCGGATAGTTCGTAAATTCTAATTCTTCACTTTTCAATTTGTTTAGCCAAATAAGGATTTTGTAAATATTGCGTTTTATGTATATTATGTTTTTACACATACTTGTATATACTTTTGCTTTTGATTCGTTTGTTAAGTGTTTGGGCAGGACGTTTTCTTTAGGTGGCGTTTGAGGCGAAAGCATTGGCGTACCGCGAGGAAGTTTCTTACTATTCGCGAAAAAATAAGAGGCGTCGAGCTAACGACGTAAAACGAGCGCTTGTTGTGAGGCACCCCAACGGTTTTATTTTTCTGTTTTTCTGTAAATGAGTAGTGTAGGTGTTAAGTGGAGGCACACTGGAATTCTTGTTTTGTTGCACTGTTTTTTGTCTTTCTGGTGTAGCGCGCTTAGCGCGCTAGACCGCGCTTAGCGCTCTAGACCGCGCTTAGCACGGTCTGTAGCTTTTGGCTAATGAATTCTTTTTAATGATTCATTTGCCTCACCTTTTTCCCACTTACACCAAGGCTTTATAGTATGTATTTTATAGTTATAATTTTAATTCTTTTGTTGTTGTTTAGACTCAGATTTTGGCTCGATTACTTGAAGTCGCATTTGGTAATTCTTCAATTTTGATTGATTCAACATGCCAATTGTGCGGTAATGATTGTTCGAATTTGTACATAGCAAGGTACTCGTTTATCGCTTTCTATAGCATAACATGTTTAGGAGACTTTTCATTTGTACAATTTTCATATTATTCATTCTTTTTGCATAACTTGCTCATGACTTGAATCACATTAGTTTCCCCTTTTTACCATAAATGTGAGGTGGCTTTCCATTGTGTATATATGTGAGTGACCGACATTTCTTGTTTTAACTGGATACTATTATGTTTAATCTTTCGTCTGTATTGATTTTGTGAATGCACGAAAGTGATCAAGGCACTTGTTTGATTTTGAGCACAACTATCATAGCTAAATATCAATTCACCTTGTGAGTGTGTGAGCATTAGTAACCCCCTTTGAGCCTTTTTGTCAATATCCATATTATTTGTGCTTAATGCTTGTCTATGAGCGTTTGGTTTTCAATTGTGTTTGGATGTTGATTCTTTGTTTCTTGAACCCTCAACTATGATTTATAGTTTGAATTTTTACCTTGCCTTAGAAAGTAGGGAGTATTCAATGTATATTGTGGTTGGATTCAAGTTGGGGAGAGGATGTTTGCCTCTTTATGATGTGGTTGGTATATGGTTGTGAAAATAAAAGAAAAAGAAAAAAATTGTGATAAAGAAAGAAAAGAAAAAGAAAGAAAAAAGAAAAAAAATTGGAAAAAGAAAAAGAACAAAAAGACTTTGGAATAAGATTTGTGTTAATAAGTATTGTGTTTGGTGTGAAACATGTGAGGAAGAAGAAGTTTGATTGAAATTCCTTTGTTTGAAACTTTGTGGAAGTAATTACTCCCTTAGATTTAGGCAAGTTTTTGTTTTGATTAGCTTTAGGAATTATCACTTGTTTGTTAACTGAGCCACATTACAACCTTTAAAGCCCTTGTGATTCGTGTCGTTGCATTTTCGATACTATTTTTGGATGAATGCATAATTTTGTCTTTTGTTTGCAAGTTGTCGGGTGAGTGTCATTAGTCCTCACCTTTCGGTGTTTTTCATCTACCGATGAATTTTTGCTAGACGTGATTCGTGATTGAGCTTGTTTTGTTTTAGAATGTTTTGTATGATTTTTGTACTTAGGATTCGTTTCTTTTTCATGTTGTCGTTGTAGGACTGTGGTAAGTATTTACTATGTTGGTACGTTTTTGTTTGAATCGTACAATTGTTTCGTTTTTCCTAATCTTGTTGATTCTTGATTCTTTGATTTTAACTTTTGAGATTTGAGTGTTTGGCCTTGTTTGAGGACAAACAAATTCAAGTTGGGGATATTTGTTAAGTGCCAAAATGTAGTTATTTTGTGTTTGTAAATAGTGGCACTTATCGATACTTTTTGTTAATACCGTTCGAATAATACCCCGTTTTGTGTATAAATACGTATACTTTGTGAATAGATGTATCTTCGTATACTTTTATACTTTTTGATAGTTTTCTATTCATTTTGTAGGTATTGAGGCGTATTTGGAGCATGAGCAATAACGTGGCGAAGACACGGCTTCAAACGCGCGATTTTGAGCGGCGGAATCAATTCATCGGCGGATAACGCTCAAAACAAATATGAGAAAAATCATTAATTTTATTGATATTTATTCAGTTTTAGATAGAGCATGGAATAAGCTTTCCAACTCTTCGAACCGGGCGCGAATCGGAGTTACGGTTCTCAAGATATGGCCAAAATAAGATTTCAGTTTTCTGTTGAGCGGGCTAAGCGGGCTTGACCGCGCTAAGCGCGGTCTGGGAGCATTTTTGACACGTTTGGCCGAAAGTTTGGCGTTTAGCGCGGGTTTTTGGCGCTTAGCGCGGTCTGGCGGCTTAAGACCAATAAAAAACAGCCCGCTTAGCGCGGTGGGCGCGCTTAGCGCGGTCTGCGACTTCATTTTTTGTATATATGTTGTAAAAACACATTTTTTAGGGTTTTTATCATCTCTTCTTGACAAGTTGAGCTCTGATCCATTTTTGATAGTTTAGAGACTTAGGAAACACCATTGGGTGCGACGTCATGTGGATTGATCATGGATCTGTATCGATTCCATTGTACTGATGAGATCTTTCCGGTTCATCTTCTCTCTTCCCTTTGTTTCATTCCAATGGTGGGTGTTGTATGTATATTTCTACTCTTATTGTATGTATATTTGTGGATCTTGGGATCGTTTATATATTTGCTTTACAAATCATCATTGTTGTTGTTCTTGATCTTTTTGCTTAAATGCTATAGATTTGTGGTGTTGCAGACATGGGCATCATAGATCTTGATTAGGAATGATAAATGTTAGTTTCTGGATTGCAGACATGGATTTAGGGCTAAATCGTAGTGGGTATCAAGTTTAATGCCTCCGTGTTGTTTGTGTCGGTGGAGAAATCGCTGATGTGAATAGTGTGGTTGAGCTTTCGTCGGTGTTGCAGACATGGGCACCGATGTGGCGTCTCGATTGATGCCCGGTGATGTTGACGCGTATTGTGAGTGTCGAGCGATAGATCTTCAGATTTAAGTATTAGACGGGTAGAACGAAATACAATTCCATAACTCTTTCTCTTAGACTATTGAGAATGTTTATCTGCTTTTATTTACTTTTCCCGCATTTACCTTTCCGCACCCCAAATCATGAAACATAGAACGCGAGATAGTCGAACGGCAGTTTTTCTCAACCAATCTCTGTGGACACGATAAATTCCCGGATAAATATTTCCAAATCTTTTGTTGCTTGCCCTCTACCGCTTCAACAGTATCACATATTCGCCATTCAAAAACAATTACGGCTTATTTGCCTTCATATAGATACATAACACGTAAACTTAAAACGGACAATTAAATCATTATTCAAAAATCTATTTGTTTCAAATTAAATGTTTAACTCGCAGCGGAATCATCAACTTCATAAATATTCAAGTCAAGTCATAGCATCTTTGCACGGTAACTTTAAGTTATAATTTAAAACAAAACCATATAAAAATTCAGAAAAAGAAATAATAATTAAAACAATCGTTTTGTCCTCCCGAGTGCTATGTATCAGAGCGACAACCGACTCAACTCACGGCGGCTAAATCCTTCACTCACTACTAGAGGTTTTTTGCCTTTTGTGGGAATCAACCCATGTACCATGGGGTTCAAGTACATGTTCATTCCATTCCCACTACCACTTGAGCTACTAGCGCAATTGGTAGTGGGAATGGATTGAACATGTACTTGAACCCCAGGGTACATGGTTCGATTCTCACGAAAGGCAAAAACTTTACTAGAGAGGGGGGTAAAAAAGATCGTGAGGTCACAGTGTCGGGAATGCCGAAGGCTCGGGCTGTTACAATCAACATCATCACGTATCGCTCACACGGAGGTTATCTCTAAATCAAAGTGAGACAACGAGCATATTACTCGCGTCGACGAACTCTCAGCACAGCGCGCTAAGCGCGACCTAAGAACCTTATTTTCCTCCAAAATTGTGTATTTGAAGCTGAATCTTCGACACTTTATTGCTCATGCTCCAAATATGCATAAATACCTACAAAATAAAGGAAAAACTATCAAACGCGACACTATATACACGAAAACACGAATATACACAAACTAAACGTATTTACAAACTAAACGAGGATTTATTCAAAGAATATTAACAAAAGAATATATAAGTGCAACAAAATTTATATATAAAAATAACTACAATTTGCACTTATTAACCATTTTCACTGACATTGCCCAATCTCATGTGCCAAATTTTTGTCTTCGACAAAATTTTCATGGATATATTTGCAGAACCACTTACAACTTGAGTCTCAAGGGTATACAAACCTTGGCTCTTTACACCTCTCAAGACTTTCTTCGACCCCTTCATGACTCTTAGGATACTTTTCTCTCCTTGACAAACATATCATTTCGTGTCGAATTCACCAAGAGAAATCAAACTTCTCTTCAAATCAGGAACATACCTGACTTTAGTCAACAACCTTATTGATGCATCATGGAGCTTGAATCTCACAGACCCAACACCCTATAATCTTGTAAGCTTTGTTATTTCCCAGCAATACAGATACACCATCTTGATCACATAGTTCCTCGAACAAGTCTTTGTTTGGAGTTATTTTCCAAGTGCAACTTGAATCCATAATCCACTCCTTACTCAAATCACTGCTTGAAACCACAAGTACATCAGATAAGTCAAAATAATCTTGAATAATGGTCGTGTTGCCATTATCCTTACCTCCATGATCTATCAGGCGTTCAGGACACACTTTTCTTGTATGATCTTCCTTCTTACGCTGATAACATCAAATACCAAATGCATCACCACTATATGACTTTTACTGACTCTTATCCTTCTTCTTGTCAAACTTGCCATCTCTCTTTCTTAATTTTGCCTTAACCGACAAGCCTTCACCAGTCAAAAATGGCTTGCACTCCTTTCGTTCGTTCAAATTCTTAGAATACAAGGCTGATTGAACTTCTTCAAAGGTTAGAGATTCTTTTCCATAAAATAGAGTTTCTTTGAAGTGAGCATGTGATCTGGGCAAAGCACACAACAGCAACTGGGCTTAATTTCATGTTTGTGGCAATATGGTAAAATACTCATAACTTTTTCTTCTTCTTCTTACAATGTTTAATTATCATTTTTCTTCAATGCCTTTACTCTCCAACGCCTTTTCTTCATTATGCAAGTATACTTCATTCTTTTTAAATTTTTTAAAATGATATTAATTATCATTTTTAAGATTTAATTTTTTGATGCTATGATTATTTTATATAAGGATTATATAAATTTTGATTTAAAATTTAAATTATAATTTAAATTTGAAACTAATAAAATTCAGAATAATAAAATTGTAGATAAATAATAAAACTAAGGAAAAAATATACTTAAGATTACATTTATATTTAAGTGTGAATAAAGCATGCCTTTGCTTTTTTAATTGGACCGAAGAGTTTAGCCCATCTTCCTTTATCTTATGTCTATTTTATGAGAAATTAACCACTCACCCCACTTTTACCTAGCACCCTCCAAATCATATGAAAAGATCAAAATACCCAGACTAAAAAATTTAGCATTTCACAAAATCTACAGGTTAATACCAAGTTTTTTAAATATCTGGAGCGATACCGAAAATTTCGAGGCGACTATTGAAAATTTCACCAAATAGTAAGTATTTCCGGTAGAAATTCACGAAAATTTCAGAAATTTCCAGTATTTCTTACCATAAATTTCATATTTTCCGGTACTTTTTAGAGCTTTTTCTACCAGAAAATTTTGAAATTTACGGCAATTCAATTTTTTTGAAAAGATACCTGAAATTTCAGAATTTTCGGTAGTTCAATTTTTTTTTAAAAATACCAAAAATTTTAGAAAATTTGGTAGTTCATTTTTTAACTAATTTTTTTCCTTATTTATTTGTTTCAGTGAGGACCAGAGGTAAAGACGATACCGTTACGGATAGACTGACTGATAGGGAGGAAGCTCAGGCCCGGAGGGATGAGGTCGAGGCTTCTCCCAGCTACGGGCTGGAAGACATCCTCCGAACGGTTCTCACCCAGACGTCGGACTGCTAGAGTTGATATTATGGAGCAGGCACCTGTACTTGTGGCTGAGCAGGTACCTGTGGAGCAACCATCTGTGGTTGTATCAGCTGTGGAGGAGATAATTATGGAAGTACAAGCTGTGGAGGAGCCAATTGTGGTGGTTCCCGATGTGGAGGAGCAGGTACCCGCTGTAGAGGTGGTTGTTGAGGAGACTCCTGCGGCAATTGATGAGGTGTCTCAGTTCTGTTATAGGTATCAGGTACCAACTCATTCAACTTGTCTGTCAAGTTGGCGAGGGATGCGGTGCCATCTGGAAGCTTGAATTGAACAGGAGGGTTGTTTTTGTTGAAATACACTTCCACCTTAATCAAAAATTTAGGAAGAGGCGTTTATCTGAGATGTCTTTTTGTATAACATATGCCCCTATTTATACAAATGAAGATTGATTCTATACCACATAGGGATGTCAGTGAGGGATGTCTTTTTCTATAGCATATGCTTCCCCGCTCTCCGTCCCACCCCCCAATTTATTCCTCATCCCCAATCTCCGCCACAGGGGGATATTTCCCCCTATCCCCACAGATCCTCACGGAGATCGAATCTTAAGAAAATTTCTATACTTTTTGATAAAAAATATGACACTAGTATTTCATTATTACCATATATTTGAAGAGTAATTACCATAAACACAATGAACAAAGAGAGTGGTTATTGTGGTGATGATGAAGAGAACAAAGAAGATGATGAATGGAAGAGACAAAGATAATTGAGAAAAGAAAATGAGGAGACGATGTGTACATTTTATGTATTGGATGCACTTTTTAGAGTTAGGTACTTGGGTAGTGAAACAATACATTATACAATAACACATAAAATTAAAATGTTACACTAATGACTCTTCATTTTCTAATGCATTAATATTTTTTATGTAAACTTTTATAATTATAAATTATATAATATACAAAATATAAAAGTTAAATAATATGGTCGGAGTCGGGGAATCCATGGGACGGGGGTACTTTCCCAATCCCCGCCCCAAAGTGTCATCGAGGGGACTTTTTCCTCCATCCCCGCAGGGAAAAAATCTCCAATTTTGGTGCTCCAAACAGATAATCCCCACAGGGATCTCCATTAACAGATACAAATTGATATCCTTAAGACCACACAAATTTGTCGGTGTAATTAGAACCCTCCAAATATGTCGGCAAAATCCTGATCGTTGAAAAAATTTAAATGAAAAAACTACCGAAAATTCTAGTATAACAGAAATTTCTGGTATTCTATGGTAAATTTGAAATTTTCAGTGGTTTACAAATACCAAAAATTTAAAAAACACTATCGAAAATTTCATTTACTCTACTAAAAATTTCGTTCAGAATTATTGTTCACTTCACACAAAAATATTTCTAGAATGATTCAATATGGGAGGGTGTGGGGTATAATTTGGGAATAGCAGGTTAAATTCTCCTATTATAGTGCAAGGTATAATTTGGGGATAACAAATCCAAAAGTCTAGAATTTAACAATTTGTCATTAACTTTAACTCTTTAATCACTTGAGTATAATTATTTAATTAAAAATTACCCCCAAACTACTGTTTTTAAATTAGAAGAATATATTTTTACCAATTAAAAAGAGAAATAATAAAAAAATATGAAATATGGTGACATAATATCCATTAAATAGACGTTCTAAATTCTAATGTTCTGTATCACACATTCCTTATAAGCCCACTTTGAATGGACTGATCGATGATCATGTGATAATAACATTTCACCAACTAAAGATTATTCAATCCCAAGTCCCAACTCACCATGCTTTATAATGATGCAGACACCTTTTCATTAAACACATTACTTTTGGGTGTAATTGTCTAATTGATTTTTAAATTTATTTATAAAAATGACTAATCATTTTATTCAGTATTTTTTATAATATAATAAAAGGATAAAACTAGATGCAGTCTCAATTATACTTTTAAAGAGTAAAATAAAAAAAATAAAAAAACTCATCAATGTGAATATAAAAGATTTTAAACTATAAGTGATCATAACTATCTAAATGTATTAAAAAAAGTTAAATATTTTAAATAAATCAACAGGTTGTGTAACTGAAAGTATAAAATATTTTTATTGTATATCAATTAAATTTGTAAAATAAAATATACATAAATATATTTGCTATCAATTTTTGTGTATACTTTGAATTACAACTGTGACCTTTACATGATGACAAAAATAAAATATGAATAAATATAATGGGTTATTACCATTTTTGCCCCCTGCCATATAGGCGACTTTTGGTTTACCCCTTGTAAAATTTTTTTTTGTAAAACTAACCTTGCCAAATGAAGATTCTGTCATTTTAGACCTCGCCAGCAAATGGCACATGCCATTTGCATATGTGGCATGCTGATTGTGTAATTCTTTTATTTTTTTAATTTTTTAAAATTCAAATATGCTGACATGTAATTATATTTTTTATTTTTTATTATTTTTAATTCCACGTCATATTTATTTTTTTAAATTTTATTTTAAAAAAAAAATTAAAATTTTTTTAATTTTTATTTAACATAATATTTTATTTTATTTTTGATTTATTTTAACGTAATATATATATATATATATATATATATATATATATATATTATTTATTTTAATATTATTCAAATTCAAAACACATAAATATTGAAAAAAATATTTGCGGATTTACCTACGGATTTTAAAATACCTGCGGATTTACCTGCGGATTTTAAAATACCTGCAGATTTACCTGCGGATTTTAAAATAGCTGCGGATTTACCTACGGATTTTAAAATACCTGCGGATTTACCTACGGATTTTAAAATACCTGCGGATTTACCTACGGATTTTAAAATACCTGCGGATTTACCTACGGATTTTAAAATACCTGCAGATTTACCTGCGGATTTACCTACGGATTTTAAAATACCTGCGGATTTACCTACGGATTTTAAAATACCTACGGATTTTAAAATACCTGCGGATTTACCTACGGATTTTAAAATACCTGCGGATTTACCTGCGGTATTTTAAAATACCTGCGGATTTACCTGCGGATTTTAAAATACCTGCAGATTTACCTGCGGATTTACCTACGGATTTTAAAATACCTGCGGATTTTAAAATACCTACGGTTTTTAAAATACCTGCGGATTTACCTACGGATTTTAAAATACCTGCGGATTTACCTGCGGTATTTTAAAATACCTGCGGATTTACCTGCGGATTTTAAAATACCTGCGGATTTACCTACGGATTTTAAAATACCTGCGGATTTACCTACGGATTTTAAAATACCTGCGGATTTGCCTGCGGTATTTTAAAATACCTGCGGATTTACCTACAAATTTTTTTAAAAAAATTAAAATAAAAAAGTAAAAAATATATATATATTTTTTTAAAAAAAATTTATTTTAAAAAAAAAAATTTTAAAAAAAATTAAAAAAAGAAAAAGAAAATCCACGTGGAAATAAAAAAAAATCAAAATAAAAAAATATAATTCCACGTCAGCTTAGCTGAAATTAAAAAAAAAGAAAAAAGAAAAAAAATGCCACTAAGCACGCCACATAGGCTTTGGGCGTGTGCCATTTTCTTCCAAGGTCTAAAAAAACAGAATCTTGAAATGGCAAGGTTAGTTTTACAAAAAAAAAATTTACAGGGGGGTAAACCAAAAGTCGCCTATATGGCAGGGGGCAAAAATGGTAATAACCCAATATAATTGAAAGGTAAAATTTATATAATTACTGACCTTTGGTGTACAAATATTAAAAATGATTAAATTTGATATACAAATATTTTTATTTAATTTTTCTGTATATTTTCAACTACAAAAATATGAAGACAAAAAAACTGTCTTTTATAATTAACATAGTAAAATCACACAATGTTGCTATCTAACTAGTTTTTTTTTTTTTTTTTTAAGTTTTAGCTAGGTTTGCTCATTAAAAAATAATCTTGTATATATTATTATTTTATCTATTAATTTTATAATTTCACTCTTCAAAAATAAATAAATAAATTATTGGAATTTGAACTCATATTTCTACTTCAAATAATCTTAGTAATTTATTGAATGAGTTGGCTTAATAAAATTGCATGAAACTACATTATCTAAAGAAATATACATGAGATCTTCTTTCTTTAAATTATTATTGTCATGTACAATTAGTTTATCTTAGAAAATAGAAAATATATTTCAAACAATGAGTTACTTTTTGTGAAAAAACGAATAATGTGTTAGTTTTGTACTAAGAAATAGAAACATTAAAGAAAATATTTTTTAAAATTTTAAATAGAAAATTTGGGTGGAAAGGTTTTCTCAATATAAAAACTATTTTTAACATAATCTATAGCTATAATAATTGGCGTGAGAGTAAATTAGATTTTCACTGCCAATCATCTTTCTTAAATACTTTTGAAAGTATCCCAAATTTAAAAAAAAAAAATTAGAAATTTAACATTGACTTTCTCATATTACTATTAGAATTCCAAACTTTTTTTTCAGCCTTCAACTTTAAAAGTTTTAAAGGTTGTAATAATATGAATACAAGGGATACATATTTATAACTGTTAAAACTCAACAAATACATTACAAACCCAAAATTTAATCCATTAGCGAATGGATCCCCGAATCGAAACGAAGATGCCCAAAAAACACGAACAAAGAAAATCAGAGTCAAGCTCTGATAGATCGGACCAATTATTGGACTTGGACCCAATATCACGTTGTCGCCATCAGCTCCTCCAGGATGATTTCTCGTTTCTACAATCTTAAAATATGTTATATTTATCTTCATCGTTTAAGGTTTTGAGACATACTTCAACAATGTTCACCTAAACTTAAAACTGTGATACTCTTATGGTGGTTACAACCAAGCTTAGTAACTTGTATCAAGTCATTACATCATCATCATCCCTAGTGCATGTCATCCGTGTTCTTTTGCATGTAAGCTTTCATTCTCTTGTCATGATGTCATTTAACACCTTCCCACAAGCTTGTCTATGATATACATCTATCACTCAAAGGTTAGTTACAAATGTTTTGAATTTCGGTAAAGCTAGAGGCTTTGTCAAAAACTCAGCAATATGTTCTTGAGTAGAGATTGGCAGCAACAATTTGGGCATATTCTTTTGAACCTTTTCCCTCACTAAGTCGCAATATATCTCCAAATGTTTTGTTCTTTCGTTTAAAACTGAATTTGAAGCAATATGGCTAGCACTTTGGGAATCACAATATAACACAGGTTGTTTGTCACATTTGATTCCTAAATCATCCTAAAGATATAAGAGTCATTGTAGCTCACATGTTGCAGTTGATATGGCTCGATATTATGCTTCTGATGATGATCTTAAGATGGCTGGTTGTTTATTTTCTCTCCATGTCACTAGTGAATTTTTAGGAAGAAGATAAAACCAGTTGTTGATCTCCTTGAATCACAACAACATGCCCAATTTGCATCTACATAGCCTCTGATTTGTGTATCATAACTTCTAGGTAACATAATTCCTTTGTTGGGGCTTTGTTTAAAGTATCAAATTACTCTACAATATGCTTTAAAATGAGTGACAATTCGTGAACTCATAAACTGACTCAATTTCCGAGTGGCTAAGACAATGTTAGGTCTAGTGGTATTGAGGTACGAAAGCTTGCCTATAAGCCCTCTATAAGTTGAAACATCATCATAGGATTAACTGGCATCTTGGTGAAGCTTTGTGGAAGGATCAAGGGCAGTGCTGGCTGGTTTTGATCCAAGGAGCCTAGATGATTCAAGAAGATCTAGACAAAATTATCTCTGGTGGATGTAGATAACTGAAAAGGTGAAACAGGTTAGGTTACAAACTCACAAAAGAACATATTAATTTCTTCAGATGGAACAAAGTGAAAGCATAACTGATTTCTTCACTAGGGTTAAGAAACTGGTGTATCAAATCAATGTATGTGAAGAAGCGTTAACATCAAGATCAGTTGTTGCAAAGATTTTGAGGTCATCGGCTCCAAAGTTCGACCACGTGGTGGTAGCCATAGAAGAGTCAAATTATTTGTCAACATTGACAAAAAAGAGCTTCAAGAGACGCTTGAATCTCATGAACAAAAAATGGATGAAAGAACTGCAGGCAAGTCAAAGAGTGATGTGGCTCTACAAGCGCAATCATCAAGAGAAAGGAAAGGAAAGGGAAAATGGTTTGACGTGAAAGGTAAAGGAGGCTACAAAAATTCGACTGGTAGAGAAAACCAACTAGAAGGAAATTCGTCGAACCAGAGAAGACCCTCGTACCAAAGCAACCAAAAAGGTAGTGTTGCGAGTAGAGGAAGAGGCAGTGGCTGAAAACTTGACAAAAGTCACATTCAGTGTTTCAATTTTTAGAAGTGTGATCATATTCTAGCGATTGTCCTGAAAAGTAGAGGAATCAAGAAAATGATGCAAAGCTTGAAGCAGAATAGATGTTATTGATGGTCATATCAAAAGATGAAGAAAGAGTCAAGGATCAATGGTACTTGGATTAAGGATGCTCATCACACATGACTAATAAGAAATATTGGTTTGTCAACATGAGTCCCTCAATGAAGAACATAGTGAAATTTGCAAATGATAACACCCTAGCTGCTGAAGGTGTTGGTGACATTCTGATTATGAGGAAAGATGGAAAAGGTCAGTAATTTCCAAAATATAAAATATAGAAGGCATGAAAAGCAATGTTTTTAGCATAGGGCGGTTGGTCGAAAATAATTACAGTGTCGATTGAAGATAAGATGATGAGAGTTCTCGAATCTGGTGGAAAGTTAATCTTGAAGGATCCTATGTCTCAAAATAGAACCTTCAAGATTGAACTTAATATGATGGACCACAAGTTCCTTGCAACTACAACTAACAGGGATGAATGGATATGGAACTATAGTCTTGGTCATCTCAACTTCAAAGATATCATAGATTTGAAAAGAAGAAATATGGTTTTAGGGTTATCAGAAATTGACATTCCAAATGAAGTATGTGAGGAATATGTGCAGGCAAAGCAGCACAAGAATAAATTCAGCAAAGATGCAGGAAGCAAGTCGAAGGAAATTTTTGAAGTCATATACTCTGAAGTGTGTGGTCATATCCAGGTGGATTCAATTGGAGGTAATATATACGTTGTCACATTCATAGATGATTTTAGTCGAAAATTATAGACTTACCTAATCTATAAGAAAAGTAAAGTGATTGAGGTATTTGCCAATTTTAAATATACGGTCCAAAGACAAAGTGATCAAAAGCTCAAGATTCTGAGGATTGATGGAGGTGGAGAATATGTTTCGAAAAACTTTGACACTTAACGCGAGAAAGAAGGGATTGTGCATAAGGTGTTGCCACCCTACACTCTACAACAAAAATGGAACAACTGAAAGGAAGAATATAACCATCATGAATATGGTGAAAAGTATGTTGAAAGGCAAGCATTTACATAAAGAATTATGGGGGTGAAGATGTGTCGACTGCAACATACATATTGAATAGATGTCCGACGAAAAATCTAGAAGGAATCACGCCACAAGAATGTTGGTCTGATGTCAAACCTAACTTAAGTTGGCGTAGTGATGCTAAGGATAAAAAATCCACAACTGGGTATGTGTGTATGTTAGGTAGTGCACTGGTCGCTTGGAGTTCAAGGAAAGAAGTAGTAGTGGAACTATCGTCGTGTGAAACATAGTACATAACTGACCTGAGAATCAAATTGTAGACATCATGACGAAATGAGTGCAGGTTAAAGTGTTCAAGAAATTAAGATCAATGATGAATGTAGACAGCTTAGACTCGAGTGAAGAGTGAAGAACAAAAGATAAATTCGATCAGTACGATTGAATCTTGTTTATTTTTTTTTAATAAGCAATTTGTATCTAGCGGGTTTCGAACTTGAGACATTGAGAGGAGCACACTCTCAAGACCCAAGCGATTCACCGCTAGACTACACACACGCACACATTGAATCTTGTTTATTAAAATTGATTCAAAATTCTCTATAGATTTAATATAATTCCAACAAAATGTTGCCCATTCTTTGAAAAAGATAATGCTAGAGAAAACTTTTTTTCCTTTAAATTTTAAATCAACTATTATAAACTTATTAATACCATTGACCCTCATATATTAGTTAATTAATGGGATTATGTTGACGAGAAATAAAAAAACGTTGAGATAATTATGACACTAATGCACGCATACTCTAAGAAACATCCAATGACTCGAGTATACCGTTGACTTAATGGAAGTATATGAAGGTTCACAAGTCAGAAAAATGTTTATACTCTCTTTTTTATTAAAAAAACTATGTTATTTAGTACGAACTTTTTATCCACGAAACATACTCTCTTTAAATTTCAAAACTCAAATTTAATAGTATATCATGTTTTAAATAAAGTGGCATATGATATGCAAGGTAAAACGATCAACACCGGTATAATTGAAAGAAAAAAAACACACATAAAACTTTTAATTCAACTTCAATGATTTTTTAATTTAATTAATGATATATAATGATTAAATTAATATAACCAAAAATAGCTTCACAATATGTTTAGCCCATGTAATGTAATTTTAAAAAAATTAATTTTTCTTTCGAATACTTGTCATAAGTAAAAAAAGTTCTTTTTATATCAGCATCGAGAGGGATATATCTTCTGACAATGTGACCTTTTTATTTGCAAGATGTTTTACCCCCTCACATAAATACTTCGTTATAGTTCAATTTATTTGAATTTGATTAGACTATTTATGTTAGGTTAAATCACAAAAGCAATTTATTATTTTAAATTTCTTAAATAGAATTTAGATCGTCTGATCTTACTTGCAATACTTACGTATAAGGTATATGTAGTGTAATATAGGGTTCTCATGTTCAAAAAATAATAATAATGGAAGCTAATAATTTCTTAGGAAGCAAATAATTCTTTAGGTAATGAAAAAACATAATATGTGCCTAAGGAATTTAATTTTCCAACATGATAATATTGATTAGAGACAAAAATGCAAGAAAAATTTGTATTTAAGATGGAAAAATGGCCCACGTTGTCTATTGGAAAAGTAGCATGCATTCGAACCTCCATTGGGGTTGGAACTTGCTTTGCCCATTAAACACTTATAGTCCCCACACCCACATGACTCGTGTTCTATCTTTTTAGTCCTATAAAATCCTCACATCATAAATCCCTCTTCATCCACTTCCATCTCACAATCCACACTCAAAAAAAATACATTCAAAGTTGGAGGTGCAAATAGCAAAACAATGGCCATGAGAAAATCCAACAAACTTCCACAAGCTGAAGTTATCAAGCAAATTCTCAAAAGATGTTCAAGTTTTGGCAAAAAGCATGGTTATGATGAAGAGGATCTTCCTGATGATGTACCAAAAGGTCATTTTGCAGTTTATGTTGGTGAGAATAGAACAAGGTACATTATTCCAATTTCTTGGCTATCACATCCTCAATTTCAAAGTTTGTTACAAAGAGCTGAAGAGGAGTTTGGTTTCAATCATGATATGGGACTTACTATCCCTTGTGATGAAGTTGTTTTTGAGTCATTAACTTCATTGATGAGATAAAAAAGCAAGGATTATTAGGTTTTATTAGTCGAAGATTACCACCAAACATGAAATTTCTTCATCAAGTGATGGTTCTGACGAAATTACAAGATCAATTTATGGTGAGTTTGACATAATCACGATAAGTGACAATCATTTTACAAAACTGTAATTTACAGTTTCAAGAAAATTCCGTTCTTATTGTAATTTTGAAGATGTACTAATAGTATTTTAAGTTTAGTATGGTAATTGTATATATAGATATATGTATATGGATTGATTTCCAAGGAGAGAATTTCTTTAGCAATGTCATTTGTATTTGAGTAATGATTTATTAAAAGAAGCAATGCAATATTGTACTAGAGAAGGGCTTAATTGCAAATAAATTGTTTTAGACACTACTATATTTCAAGCCTTTTTCCAAGGAAAAAAAATAGAAAGATTAACACCATATCCTATTATGAAAATTTTTATTAATTACATAATTGATTTTAAATTGTGGTTATAATATGACATTTACATAATAAGAAAATGCGGTTACAATTGTAATTACAATTTTATTGTATTTGAGTGAAAAACTTTTATATCACTATAGTTGTGGACAGTAATTTAAAATCAAATGAAGAAACATCAAGTAAATTTTTATCAAAGATTTTTCTATGAGAATTTAGTTGAGGTAAATTTTTTAGCAATAGTTATTTTACCAAATTACAAACTCCATATCTTTTAAATCCCAAACAATATTTAGGTAGCACCACTTGCTAGTGTTATGATATGTTTTCTATGATTAAATATATTTAAATTTTCTTTTTAAATATATTTATTTTTTGTCCTTCTTCCTATTAAAATCGTCGTTAATTTAGTCGTTAAACAGTAAATTGTCGTTAATTCAGTTACTAAGTTACAGAAATGACCAAAAATTAAAGTTCTTAATTTTAAAGAGATGATTCTTTAATGAAATTTTTTTAAAAAAAAATAAAAAGGAAAAAACACTTAAATTAGAGGGACTTTAGACATATTTAATTTTTTTTTTACATTTCTATATTCAATTTAGCATGTGAGTAATTAATAGAAATGAATATATAAGTTATATACAAAAAGAGTTGAATGATTGAGACATTTAATGGCTAACCTAAAATTGCAAAAGTTTATTGCATTACGAAATACAATATGCATGTATATTACTTTTATGAATCATGTCATGTATACTCTAAATTCATTATGTCACATCACTTTCATCACGATTTAGGGTAAAGCTATATTCTTTTTCTTTTTTCCTCAAACAAGTTCACTAAGTATAAGAATTAAAAAGTACTTAGAGGAGTAGCTATCATCATGTTAAGTGAAAATTATATGCTAATTAGTAATTAGCCACCTTTTTTCTTTTCATTCATTGGCTTGGCTTAATGTCTATCTTAGTTAAAATGTGACTTAAAATCCAAATAACTCAAATTAGATGTGTTTAAATGTTTCATCTCATGCTAGGATTATGGAAAATTTCTAAGTTGTTTTTAAAAATGAAAAATAAACTATATTGTACAGCTAATATAAGTTTGGACATTTTCAAAAATAGTTAATTTTCTCTTCCACACAAAATGTAGGACTAGTATAAAGTACTTGTCCATACAATTTAGAAGTACTACTACTTAGATATTTTTCCTTGTGAATTAAATAAAAACTATAGTGCATTATATTGGCCACATGTTATTGTCTACTTGGCAATAGTTGCTACTTAAAAATTAATTATAATAATTAAATTAAATTATACACATTTCACAATAAACCCATGCTTAATTGGCTAATCCATCCACAACATTGTCCATTTGGAGCACATGGGGATGGGGCCTCATTGTCTATAAAATAAGGTCTTCAAGACAATTAAGCACTTAATCTTTTTGTTTTTTCTTTGATTAAGAGATAACAAAATCTGATTATCTTAGCCACATATGTAAAGCAAAAAAGTTTAGTATAATGATTTTTTAATAATAATGATATTATTAGGTTTGTATGGACAAAGGTTTTTTAAGAGTATATATATATATATATATATATATATATATATATATATATATATATATATATATATATATATATATATATATATATATATATATATATATATATATATATATATATATATATATATATATATATATATATATATATATATATATATATATATATGAGAGATATCAACCATTGGATTCATCAAGAGAGAGAAATTAATAGCCATATTAATGTATTAACACTCTCTCTCTTGATGAATCCAATGGTTGATATTTGTTCCTCTCATCTCTCATTTTAAAATGCTCATATATATATATATATATATATATATATATATATATATATATATATATATATATATATATATATATATATATATATATATATATATATATATATATATATATATATATATTTGTTTTTGGACTGATAAAATTAATCTTTTTAAAAGTTATATTGATAGTTTTACGAGATCCTATATTGTTATGTATGAGTCTTTAGATTCTTTGTATAAGATTCGTTGTCCTTAATAATAGGAAATTAAAACTGTCAAAAGTGATATTAAATCATGTTGACTATCGAAGCATGTTTTTTTATGTTTGACCTTTTTACTTAAGACCGCTTTTCATGTTGATTCTCAGTCAAATTTACACTTATATGTTTTTCTCCTATTCATCTTCAGAGCCGTCTTAATTTTTTGAAAGTTATATGTAGATTAGTAGTCGTTTAACCATGAAAAATAAATAGAATTTCTATGTATTAAAGACGATCATGTCGATATGGAGACTCGATTATATGATTATTTTGAAGATATTGTAAGACTATAAGTTATAAAATATAGCACTTACTTTCTTATAAGTTAGCTTGTAAAAGTAAATTGAATTCAATAAAAATATCATATGTTTTAAAGATAAAATCTTAAATAGAAAGTATAAAGAATGACGCTTCACACTTTATAAGGATGGGTTAGATTCAATATAAAAATTCTCTTTTTTTCTATTGATTGATTTTATATTGTGTTTTCTCAATAAATGAAAATTGTTTATCTTTTAACACAACCACATTAGTTTAGTTTTAAAAGAGTTTCTTTCAATTTTGTTATTTTCTCTTGTCACGTTCTCATCAAATTTATATTTTCATTAAGAATAAGAAGGAAGCATCTCTATATATCTTATTGATCTTGATAATTCCATTTTCAACCAATTCTATATTGTTATAACCTTAAAAGATTAACCTTGAATCTCACATGTTTAAGTATTTTGTTCTTCATTTCTCTTATTCTCATACGTTCACCCTCCACTCAACGTATTAGTTATGAAACCCATCTTAAAAAAGTAAACCTGATTATTCTATTTGTTTTTCTGTGTTTTTTTAGGAGAAAAAACAATTTTTTAAATTTTCATTCACTTTGAATCTAAATTTTTAATTTTTATTAAGTTTTTGTTATTGGTCAATTTAACATTTTTTTTATAGCTTTGCCATCTTTATATAACATGGTTATCATTTTTAAAAGAGTTAGTACACAATTCGTGCTTACCATTTGGAAATGAATTTAAGGGTGCGTTTGATTTGCTAAAAAACGAGGTACAGGACAGGACAATTTTTTTGTACTCTGTTTGATGCAGAAACTAATCATGGTACTAGACAAAAAATGTGGCAAGGTACTGGACAAAATCATAATTTCTTGTCCCCCACTAAACCATGGGACAACTTTTTGTCCCAAACACTAATTATCAATAAAATATCAAAAAAATAATTTTTACTCTCTTTCTTATTATTTAATATTTTAATTCATAAATATAATATTAATATGTTATATATCGAAAAAATATTATAATAAAAATTATACTATTTTTATTCGGTTCATTGACATATCAAATAAAGTAGAGAAAAAAAATCTCAATTTATTATTTTTCTTCTCTTCTCATTATTTAATATTTTGATTCAAAAATATTAATAAAAAAATATTATATAAGAAATTATATTATTTTGTCTGCTGCATAAATATATTAAACAAATTAGAGTAAAAAAATTATTTCTTCATCTTTTTTCCTCCTTATTATTTAATATTTTGATTCATAAATATTATATTTTATATATCAATAAATAATATTATATTAAAAATTGTATTATTTTGTCTGGTGCATGGACATATCAAGCAAAATCCAGAAAATAGTTGTCCAGTCCAGTAACCATCAAACACAGTACAATACAAAAAGTTGTCTTGTACTGTTCTGTATTGTCTAGTACTGTTCTGTCCAGTACTTCATAATTTACAAATCAAACGCACCCTAAAAAACACAGATAATATCACGTTAAATGAATATTTTTAATTTTTATTCCTCATTAAAACCAATCACCAAATTTAAAAATCATTTATTTTAGTTGTTATTTTTTTTATAATACAGATTTTTTTTTTTGTTAGATTTCAACCCTCTTTTAAATTCAACAATTATAAATGTTTGTAATGAGAAGTACATAAGACATTTAATATGCAATTTTGCCACTAGCCAAGAACATTGTAGAAGGAAAGAAAAACTAACAAACAAGCCAATTAAGTTAAGTCAAGTCTATCCATTTAAAGCATCTAATCCATACAATTTAAAAATAATGAAACTCTAACCTAAAAAATAATAATGAAACTCAAATACTTAAAAATTGATAACGATGTTGTTCAAAGTTAATAGAATAAAAGACATATTGTATCATATAGAATACTATTTTGGATGTTGTTTGCCAAATCTAGAACCCATAATTGCTTATTTGTAGAAGCACACAAGGTAAGTGTTCGGTTGCTAAAGAATTTGTAGGACACACATGTTAAGTGCATGAACTCTAAAATAAAAGCTTATGTTACCCAACGTACCAATTCCTAAACTATTACCAAACAAACACAAACTCAACAACTATAACAATAATAATAATAATATAATCTTTATAGTATCACTTATGTCTCCTATGTATCAAACTAAATGTTCTACTTTCTCTATGCACAATTTCGTCGGCACAAATGTCTATGTCTTATAATTGGTTTCTTTTCCTTCAATCCACAAGCATTTTTTCAGTTATATCCTCCAAACAGTTCCTTCATATTTGATATTAAAATTATAAATTATAATTAACCTTGCATCCTGAATGTTTTGATTATAATAGTAATAATCATATATACAGAATTATAACATATTTAGTAGGGGTGGCAAAACGAGTTAGACTCTCTGATACTAAGCTATAAATCGAAATCATCGGTGAGATCCCTCTGATACTATTGAAGAGTTTACCGAACGGTTGCATTCTGTGTCTGAAAGACATGACGTGGAACTAAAGTTCCGAGATGATGAAAACTCGTCATTCGCTCCTTGAATATCAGAATTAGAAGATAGACTACATGCTTCAGCATGATCAATTTCATCTGAGTTATAGGAGCCATTGGAATTCGACCAATCATAATTTGGTATAATCGACGATTCATTTGTTTGAAGTCTTTTAGAGCCAATTTGTGGACACATTGCTTGTAACTGCCTGCCAAGTACATGTAGCGTCTCTTGACATTGTGCTAGCTTTTTCTCTGCAGCTGCTAGTTCTGCGTCCTGTAACGACATCAAGGAATCGAAAAAAATATGATTGAAGAATGAATTTGCTAAAGAAAACGTTAAAAAAATGTCATGAACCAAAGCTATAATGATATGTAAGTAATGTACCTTCCGAGTATCAATGTCTTTCTTTGCTGCCGAATTTGACGTACACTCCAGACACTTATCCCTTCAAGTAACAAACAGACAGAAAAATCAGAAAGTACTTGAGAAGCAAAGCCGAAAGCTCAAATTATACAGTATAGAAGCTATGATATTGTTGCCTATGATTTTGAACTAGATCATGTTTTAGGGGATCAGAGCTAACCTTTGCATTTTTTCCTCTAATTCTTTGTGCCTCGCCAAAGCATTATGATGACAGTGTTTCTCCTCCTCGAGATCGTTCTTTAGCTCATCTATCTTTTCCTTAAGACGCTTATTTTCAGCTTCTAGCTCTTCTACATGTGTTTGAAGTGACTTATAAGACTCTGTCATACATTTCAGCTGAATCTCAACCAAAGCGTCATTTGATTTTAATTGATTATCTTCGGAATCGTTCTTTACTTTGTTAGCAATCTGTACACTGTCATTGTCTGACGAACATGCCATTTTCTCCATTTCGAGGAAATCGTCCATCAGTTCTGAGATAGCTTCACTTTTGCGATTCTCATATTTAACCGAGCTTCTAACTCGACTTACTTCAAAATGGCCAGAAACTGAGGCTGCAAATGACTCAACAGGACTTTCTGGATCCTCATGCCAACTATCAGATATAGAAGTGATGCTTGGTGAATTGCTAGAAATTCTACTCGAAGAATTCCGGTAATTGAGCTCTAAATTTGATTTCTGCGTCTGCGAACTTCTTTCTTGATGAAGAATTTGTACCTCAGCTTCTAAGCTCTTGACTCTACCAACTGTTTTAGTGTACAAGTTCCTAGAAGCCTGTAGTTCAGCATTACTTGAGGCCAAAGCTTCTTTCAATCTCGTTGTTTCTTCTTCAAACACCTCAAATCGTTTCAACACACTAAGAAACTCAGATTCTTGCTGGTTACTACTTTTCCTTTGATGAATTCCACTAATGACGCGGTGCGTACTCTCAACTTCTAGCTTCATTTGTGCCAATGCAGCAGGTCCAGGTAACTTCTTTCGCAGCAGACCACGAAGACGTTGACACTCACCCTCCAACCTAGCAATAGTCTTAACATCCTCGGAGTGCCGTTTGTTAGCCACTTCTGCCGATTTCATTATCATGTTCTTCTCTTCGTTTCGAATATCCATCTCCTTAGAAACAATATGCAGCTCATACTTCAAAGAATTCACTTCTTTCTCATATGACTGAACATTCTTCTTTTGAAGCTCTAACTCGGCCTCAACTTCAGACTTTTCTTCTTTTAGTTTCACTATTTTGTTTGAACTCTCATGAAGCGATCTCAGAAGCGCGGCATTTTCAGAAGCTTCTTCGCGAAGTCCTTTATCCAACTTATCTATTTCCGATTCAAGCTCTAACTTGAACCTTTCCCACTGTTGAGACTTCATAAGAATCACCTCTTGTATTTTCTTCTCATTTTCTTCCTTTATAGTTCTTATCTGCTTCACGCATTCTTTCAAAGCTCCGTCTAAGTGAGTTACTCTCTCATCACAACTACGCTTCGAAAGAGTGATAGATTCAAGTTGACTTCTTAAGGAAACAACTTCTGCATCAGCTTTCTCCCAACCTAAAATACATACAAGAATGAATCAACTCTATCTGATATTTTTCTGTTAATACAACAACTCAATTCAAAAGTAAAAAGATTAAAAAAAAAAACGCAGACAAACAACACACATCGTTTGATCACGGATTTCGGCCAATTGTGCCTACATTTCCCTAAACCCTAAAAGCTGCAGTACCTTTCTATTAATCAAGCCTTAGGGTTTGTAGAGTATAACTTTACATTTATCAGCTAATTGAACACTTAATTTTAACAAACATTTCAATTAGCTTATCAGCTATCAATCATCAGTCATCAGCTATAAATTATAAACTATAAATTATCAGTCATCAGCCATAAACCATAAACTTTAAGCTAACTTATCCATCAACCGCTATTTTTACTAAACATATCATAAATTATAAATTTATGTACATTCATGTAAGTATTACCTGAGACTGCTTCCTCCGCAACTTTCGCATGCTGTTTAACCAGATTTTCCTTGTTATCTAACTCTGAATAAGCTGCTGATAGCTTTGATTCCAAATCTTTTACTTGATCTTCCAATCCAGTCATACATGTGTATGAGTCCATTGGAATTTGAACATAATTCTTATTTGCGCAATTTTCCTGCTGAGAAAATTACATAAAAAAAGAACAGGACTAGTGAGCAATTTAGCTAGTTTTGCATAGCAAAAACTTTTTCATTCCAAAGATTAAAATTAAATGTAGACCTGATTTCCTAAATGTGCCACAGAAGACAAGGTAGAATCAACAGAGTCATGTGCCTCAAACGGTTTATCAGTCTTTGTGACTTTATCAGATGATTTTTTCTTCCACGGCCAACCTCGACGGTCCATCACAGACACCAGAAACACGACCACTGACACCTACACTTGATACTAGTAATAATTTGAAATGTAACTTACTCGAGAAGAATGATATTGATAAGTGAATGGGGATTTTAGTGTCTGAATGATGGGAACAATAAGAGAAGAATGAGAGATACTAGTGGCTGTTTGAGGGTTCGTAGAAGGAATTTGAAGTTTGAAGTTTTAATTAATAGCGAATGAAAAGAAGAGAGAGAGTGGAGCGGGGTTACGGAAGTTGTGGCTAAATGTGCGCGTGTGTGGTCACTGTTTAAACGCTCCTTCCTGCTGCGGCTCCACCTCTATAATAGGAACAAAAAATAAATCATTTTAAAATGTCCTTGTCAAGGAATATATGTATTTGATTTTATTTTTGGACTATAATTAGTAGGACAAATATCATGTCTACATATTTCTTTTGTTTTTTTTATAGATTAAAGTTTAAGTGAGTTGCTAGGGAAGGTCGGATCACACACCACCAACAAGTTATCAGTTCAAATTTTGTGATCCAATGTGAGAACAATTTTGGTATTTAATCTGCAAAGTCTTCTTGGAACTTTGAAGTCTGTCTTGATTTTGATGATTCTTTAGAACTTAATGTATCCAAATTTTTATCATAAAATTTGTTTGTTTCATTAACTTTCTTCGACTTAAATTTTAACAATTAGTTTGATTTAAAGTTATCGATAAAGTTGCAAGATAACAATTATCTTTTATAGAATCAATAAGTTGAAAGAATGCACAAGTGTTTAGTGAATCCCCAAATTTCACATAAATCCAAGATTGATCAAGATCATCAATAAGGTAATGTTTCTGGTGAATATGAATCATGGATTGTTCAAGATCAAGTTTTATTTGTATGATTGTTTTCAAAGAATTTGAAATTATTAGCTAAATCTTGCACTCTTTGGAGATATTTGACGAGTTGGATCTCATTCTTCATATACACGTCGGCTACTTGAATTTCAATCAATTGAGAGTCGTTTCATGCTATGAGATTTGAAGCTCCCATTTTCATGGCGAGGTTTATTATGGCAATGAAGGATCATATTCATTTTGGTTATTACTAGTAGTAGTCATTAGTGTGATGACCCTTTACTTTGTGGTTCTTACAACATCTGTCGAATTCGAGCCTCACTGTACCTAACTTAGGTGCTGGCAGAGGTGAAATATCGTGAGTATGGAGCACTTCATGCTAGATCTTCTCCCGACGGATGTTGAGGTACATGAAGTTATTAACGGGTATTTCACTTCACTTGAAAGTTGATATGTATTTGACAGACGAGGTGTATAGTGGCTTTTGTGTTGCTACTACAATGAGTCAGATCTTCCAGTGTCGTGTTCTTTACGTCTCTAGACTTCTCCTCGATATTAATTTCTTCGCCCTTGATGTAACATTTAGCCTGTGCCATAATTTGAGTCATGGAGACGACGAACTTCTGGATGAGAGATTCATTGAAATTCCTGACTCTCAAATATTCTAGAATGCTCCATTTCGTTATGGAGATGACTTACCATGATATTTGCATCACTGAAACGATAGAGGTATTATCTTAGTGACTTAGAGGGTCCTTGGCAGACATTGAATAAACTAGTGGTAGACACCTTTATGTATTTACTTGTCGAGAAATTGGTGAACCAGTTTCCTAAAGAGGTTCTTATAATTGATTAGTAAAAGGCAGAGGGAGGTTCATGAACCACTTTAGGGAAACCTCTTTGAAGGTGTCAGACAAAGTCTTGCACTTAAATGAATCGAATGTGTAACACCCTAAACCCTGCACATAAAATATCACATAATTTAATTATATATACAACCTCGTAGGGTGTCACACACATAAAAAACACACATCATGCTCTGTAATACAGGTTTCAACATAATAGTTCAAAGACACACATTTGGAATTGATATGTTTACACGAAATCCAACTCATCTGAACCTTACCTGGGATGTTTACATGACATCCAATTAGTTTAAGGAGCCATCGCGGCAGAATCATTAATGACACAACTAACAACGGCATTGTAACTTACGATAATTAGTCATAGTTACATCAATCGACTTAAAAATAATTTAAAATCTCAACAACATAAAAGAAAAGTCTTTAACTTCGACACAAATAATATAAGAGTCAAATCAAGCGTTTATCCCACCCTGATGTTATATGATCAGAGCAAGGAACCACTAATGAAAACGATAAACTACAGAAGTAACTCCAAGGCTATCTTCCACTTACTTCAACAATGCTACTCCTAAGTATCTGCATGAGGCTCATGTAAAGGAAACATTCAAACTGAAAGAGTGAGAATACAATTCAATAATTAGCGGTAAGAACATTTGGAAGTAGATTAATTAACAACATCACACACCAATTGCAACGACATAAACATATCAAGTATTCTCATTCACACATCATAATACCAAAAATAATCACCAAATGCAACACAAATGCAAATCTACTCAACAATACATTCAAATAATTAACGGTGCATAAAAATCAGAGTAGTTCACTACATACAGGTTCTCTTAGAAGATCAACTATACACCACAATCACAAACATCCATAACTCATTCACAATATAATTATATGCATTTATTCATACAAGACAACTCACGATACACCACAATCACAAACATTCATAACTCACAACACAATCATATGCATTTATTCAACAATGCAACTCACAACACAACAATGACTCATATACATGCGGTACCAACCTCAACAATGGTTCCATTTGCCAAACCCGTGAGCCCCACACCGAGCTTGGGACAGTCACAAGTCCCCTCAGCGAGACTCATAACCTGCCTCTTTCAACAACAACAACAACAACAATATAGGATGCATGAATGAATGCATGCATCATCACGACAATTCCATAACAATTAACGGTATCACATCGAACCATACAATTCCAGTACAACCAATACAAATCGGTACCTAAATTACATATCTCAACTCCACATGCTATCTTCAGGCATATAACAATTCAAATCATAATCACATCAACATCATCATCACAACAATTGCATAATTCATTAACCAAACAGAAGAACAATTAACTTCATCAACATAGTAGGCATATGGATAATATTTAAACATTTTACCTATCACTATGATTATACTACAACACATTCAACCTCTGATTATGTTATCACTAGATAGGAAATCGCGTTAGTTTTCCAATGCTTCAAACAAAATTTCATTTGGACTTGCGATTTAAAAGTTAGGCTAGAAACAGTATTTGGCTAAAAACCAACAGGAGCAATTGATTGTAATAAGTGACAATCAATTATTCATCTTTAAAAATATTTTTCCAAACCTTTTTGCACAGCTACAATCATTTGTTATGGGTGACAATGGGTTGTCATGGCTACTGTAGTTAAATTTTTCATTTTTCTTTCAAAAAACCAATCGATTGACCCATGGCACAATCGGTTGTTGCTGTGACCTTTTCCAAAATCTTAGTTCTCATGTTATGATCCACTTATACAATTTCATGTTTTCCAATATTAAACCAGTAACAATTTCTAATGTACAAAATCATCTCCATACAATTTTATCAAGGAGAACATGACCATCATCTCAACTAACACAATTTTTCAACAATTTCTTCATGAATCATTCAACAAATTCATGCCCTAAAACATCTAATTCGCACAAATTTCATCATGATTCAATTGATTTATGGACACCACAACAACATATCAATACACATGAACATAATCCATATTATATCATATCAAAAAAAATATTATCATCATAATTCAAAAGAAAACTGAAATCCTACTCTGCCATTTCATCATACCCCTATTATTAAACCAAATTCCCACCCTTACCTTGAATTCCTTGCAAAAATTCAAGTTTTGATTATGACTTATCCTTCCTAGAGTTCTCCTTAGGTTTTCCTTGCTTTTCTCTACTCTTGCCTCTTTTCTCCCAAAATCTCAATGTTACGTACTATCAACTCTTAACCCTCATATTTTTTCTCTTTTTAAACAAAACTTAATTCCCTTATTTAGGTTATCCCTATTTTATCCTCACTTATCTCTACATTCTCTAACTTACCCTTAATAGCTCTACTAACTCATAATTACTAATTATTTTATTTAAATAAAATCAGTTCATTATTTTAACTAATTAAATAAATTCTAATTTATCTCCTCTTTCTCTAATTACTCTCTATACCTTACCATGTAACACCCCGTATTTTCCAATTATTAATTTAATTCGAATTTAAATTAATTATCGGGATTAATTGGTATTTTAATCGGATTAAATTGGAAAATTGAGATATAAGGTAATTGGGTCAGTGTTGTGATTAGTAAAGGGGAGGTACTAAGTGTTAGGCCCTTACTAAAGTGAATTTTTGTTTTTCATAAAATAAGGAAAAGAGGAAAATTGGGAAATAGAAAGCAAAAGGCAAAAGAAGATAAGAGAGCAGAGAACGTGAAAGTGCGAAGGAACAGAGAAGAGGAGAACCCAAGAACTAAGGTAAGGTAAGGGGGGACTCTTCCAATTAACTTCTATTATCGGTTCATGGATGATAAGATTGAATTGTATGCTATTTGTTTCAATTGAGATGTATGTTAGGTTTGGGGTTTTGAAGCTTTTAGGTTCAATTCATGATCATTGATGTAATTGATTGTTGTGAATGATGACTGATATTAAAAATGAATTGTAGTGTGATATAATTGTGTCAAATGGCTGTAATTGGTGCTATTTTTGGTGTATTATCGTAATGGTATGAAATTGGATTGATAGAAAAACTGAATTGCTGTCAAAAAGTGAATTTACTACTGCAGGGGGTGTAATCAGTTACGGTAACCGATTACACTGAGTGTTAATTTCCAAAAATTGTATTTTCGAGCTCGTAATCGGTTACGGTAACCGATCACAGCTGTTTTCAAATAATAGTGAATAGGTTACGTCAAGCGTAACCGGTTACACTATTGCCCGTAACCGGTTACACTTGAGCATTTTGCAAAAATAATTGATTTTTCGTGGGTGTAATCGGTTACACCATTTTTGGTAATCGGTTACACTGTAACCTTTTGAAAAAAATAAAACATTTTCTAAAGCTCATAACTTTTAAACCGTATAACCGTTTTGAGCACCGTTTCGAGCGTTGTGAAGCTGATGAAATGTTTTATATGATAAAATGGTGTGATGAGCGTTAGTTCGATTTTATTTTAAATTCTAATTTAACTATTTGGTGAAGTTACACATTGTGGGCATATGAAGTTGAGTGTGACAATGTAGTAATGTGGTGATGATGTGATTGTGTTACTATTGTTGCATTTGTTGTGATAATATATGATTGGTTATTGAATGATGCTAATGATATGAACATACTAATTCGGTGATGTGGTGTTGAGATGATTTTATTCATCGTAATCGGTGGTGATGGTAAGTATGTCATATGTTAAGCATGCATTCATATTCATTTGGTGTTTGGATCAGAGGTAGCTAATTCCCATTGTGTGGAATTAGTGAGTTGGCAGTAGTCGTATCCCGGTGGTGTATGGATCAGTGAGATGGGTTAAACCCATGATTGGTACCACATGCATAGTGTCAGTGCATTACATATATGTATATACTGCTATAACATGATTGGAAGATTTCCAGTGTTATTGCATGGTAATATGATTGATTATAGTTGGTGTTGTCGATGAATGTTTTTATGAAAATCTAAATATATTGCAGTTGGGTGAATAATATATTAATGACGATTTATTGTTTATGAGCTTATAACATTTGTTAATTGCGAATGAGACTCACCATTACTGTGGACATTTTTCAGATTGAGGAGTAGCTGCTTTTGTGCTTCGGTGAGGATAGCTCGTAGAGTTATTTGTTGGTGTTAGTTGTGTCAGATGTCATGCTCTGGTCTTGTAACACTGGGGGAACGCTCGTTTGTTTTAGAGTTGTTGATACACTCTTATTTTAATTGTTGAATAATTTTGTTTGAGTTATGAGGTGGTGACCGCTTGGAGTTGATAACTGATGTTTTGAATTTATTCAACTTTATGAGTTTATTTCCGCTCTGTTAAACATGTTTTGGTGAATACTATTATTTTGTTTCCTCGGTAAAAGCATGACATTGGTTTTGAAATTTATCGGCAAGTTGTAGCATCCTTTTTGCATGTTTACTCTGAATATATTGTTTATTATTTCGTGGGGTTTAGAAGGGTGTTACATACCATATGATCACACACCCTTCCTCTCACTCATATTCATTTAATCATTCACATATAGTAATTAAATAAACACATAAAATTAAAATTAAATTAAATTAAAATACTTTGCTAAAAATGGGGTGTTACAACTCTCCCCCTCTTAAAGAATTTTCACCCTCGAAAATTACCTCCAGGGAACAAATTCAGATACGAATCTTTCATCTGACTAGGGATGGCAACGAATCGGGTCGGGTGCGGGTTTCGCACTACCCAAACCTGCATCCGAAATCGGCACCCAAACCCAAAGGCTATTCGAGTGGCAAAATAACACCCACGCCCGCACCCGTTGGGTTCGGGTTTTTTCACCCAAACCTGCAGCAAAATACATAAAATACATTTTTTCTACAACAAATTTCCACAATATATATATATATATAAGCGGGTGTAATTTTGGGTTTCGAGTGCGGGTTTCACACTATCCAAACCCGCACCCGAACCCAAACCCAGTCAATTTGGATTTTCACCCGTTGACTCGGATTCGGGTGCGGGTGGGCCCCACGGGTTTGGGTTTGCTTACCATCCCTACATCTGGCTCTCAAGCTTCCTAGTCACAATCCCATCAGTTGGTCCTCCCCAAGCTACCTTCACCGAGATAATCTCTTTACCACGTAACTGATTCACTTCTGAATCCTCTATCTGCATGGGTGATGCCGCAACAATCAAGTTATCTCTCATTTGTACATCATCCACTTGGATCACATGTGGTGGACCCGAAATGTATCTCCTTAACTGAGACACATAAAACACATCATAGAGATTATAAAGTGACGGTGGAAAAGCAATCTGATAGGCCACTTCACATATCTTCTGCATAATCTGGTATGGACCAATGAAATGCATAGTGACCTTCCGAGACTTCAAAGCTCGACCAACACCATTTACCGGAGTAACCCTTAAAAACATGTGATCTTCCTCTCGAAACTCAAGTGCTTTCCTTTGTTTATCATGATAACTCTTTTGGAAACTCTGAGAAGCTCTCATCTTCTCCTGAATCACTTTGCTCTTCTCGGTGGTGTGTTGGACAATCTTAGGCCCAAACACAATGTACTCTCCTAACTCATACCGACATAAAGGTGTCATACACCTTCTACCATATAACGCCTCAAACAGTGTCATTCCAATACTCTAATAGAAATTATTATTGTATGTAATGGTAAAAAGATATCCCAAGCACCCTTTTATTCTAGCACACAATCCCTTAATAAATCTTCTAAGGATTGGATAATCCTCTCGGTCTCACCATATGTTTGCGGATGATAAGTAGAACTCAAACACGACTTCTTACTCAAATCCTTTTGCAGACTCTCCCAGAATATCGAAGTAAACCCTGGGTCTTTGTCCGATACAATACTAGATGGAATCCAATGTAAACTGGAAATCCTTTCGATATACAGCTTTGTTATCTCCCCATCGGATAGTTAAGTCAAAACAAAATTAAATGAGCCGATTTAGTCAACCTATTCACAATAACCTAAATAGTATCATAATCCTTCACTATCCTTGGCAATCCAGACACAAAGTCCATCGAAATTTTGTCCCCTTTGTTAGAACAAGATTTGATTCTGCACTTAATTTTTAGTTTTGATGATAACAATACATATATTTTATATGAAACAGTTTTGTACTCTTATAGTTTATTGAGTGTGCAGATTCACTATTTTGATTGATTAAGGATTGCTATCTAAAAGATTATCAGAATCAGTGCTGGCACACCTTATAAGAACTATTCATCCATTTCTGAAGTAACATCATCAATTCTGAAGAATGTTGAATGTTTGTTAGAAAAGGATCATCAAGTGTTTATAAGATAAGCTACTCTTCCAGATCATAAATCAAGATTTCAATGCTCGGATAAGTTTTTGCTTCCAGGTGAGAAATCAAGATGTGTCATTCATATAAGCTATTGCATTCAACTCTGAAGACTATGTTCTGACTCTGAAAACTAAATTATTTTGGGACGTCTACGCTACTTGATCTCTTCCATGCTCTCACTAATTTATATCATAAATATATTCTTAAAGGAAAGATCAGAAACTTGCGCTAGAAGCTTAATAGTACAATAGTACACCATCTTCTCCACTACTGCAAGGACGTATTGTACAACCCCAATTTTTGTGTGCCCTTTGTCCCCCGGGATCTTTTTGAGCCGTTATGTTAGCTGGAAAGGAAAGCGACATCTTTTTCTTTTTAGAACATTTGTTTCTACACTTCATCTCTAAGTTTTGATGATAACAACACATATATTTTATATGTAAACAATTTTGTTTCTAATGTTTTCTTGAGTGTGAAAATCAGAAAGCTATGTATGATTTAAGATTTTTGTCTAAAGAATCATCAGAAAGACTACTCTCTTTCATCTTTGTAGGTACATCAGTAATTCAATGGAATGCTGAACGCCATTCAGAAAGAAGATCTTCAGAATACTTCTCAACAAGCTGCTACTTCAGAAGTCTCAAGTATCTCCAGAATAAACAAAGTCTACAAGAAGTTTTTGCTCCAGACTTAGAATCAAAGTCTACATCAGATGCAAGTTGTCATTTCAAGTTCAAATGTCAAAGATATGTTCATCGGAAGAGTTGTTTCTCATTACTCTAAAGATGTAGTCAAAGATCAGCTGAAAAGGATCAAATCAGAAATACAGTTTAGTTGATGACTCTTGTTCAGATATCTAGGCGTATTCCTCAGATATGTTGTTGCACAACTATCTAAAGACATTGTTCTATTCTGAAAGGACTCAAAAATTACAGCTTGTATTTCTCGTGTTGTCTCATTGTCAAATCAGTTTTCTCTTCAGATATAGATTTGATCTAGAAAGTTCTACTTCACTCTTCAGAAAGACTAGTGTCATTATATCTAAAAGACAAAGTTCTGCTGAACAAGTTCTGGTGATCTAAAGAAAGTCAAGTTCTTACAACCAAGTGCTAAAGACTCTGAAGACGAAGGTTCTCATGGGACAAGATTTGAAGACTCGAAGACTTAGGTTCTAATGACTTAAGATTTATCCTTCTACAACAAGCTTCAAACAAATTCAAATTATATGAAGCCTCTGACAAAATAAGAAGTTCAAAACGGTTAAAGTGTGATGGTGTACAAAAGGTACATAAAGTGACTGTGACCTCTACTCTCTAGAGTGGCGCAAGGACATTCCTTTCGTACTCTCTTGTCTATCACTCTCATTGTGACCGTTGGGAACAGAAATTTGTTCACCATATTATCTTTCTACCCTTAATATATCTATATTTACAAAGCTTATTAGAAGAATATTAACTAAAGATAAGATTATAAAAGTTAATGTTGTAAAGTGTCAGACTTATGTACTATCACACTTTACATAATATTCTACTCGCTGGGAATTAACCAATGATGTAGGAAAAAGACTTTTCAATCCTCTCAACGTCTCTTTCTCTGAAGACTATAAATGAAGATCAAAGAGTTTAGAAGAAATGTTGTTAGTTACCGCTGGCTATCAAGCTGAAAGAGATGTGGTTTCTGAAGATGTTAAAGTTGCAATGCTAAACATACTGAAGACCACTACACATAAATGAGAGAAAATAAATAAAGATAATGAAGAAGAATCTACAAGATGCTAAAACAACTATCAATCATATACATCTTGGTAGATCTCTGAAGAAGCAAGGAGTTGTTGCTCGTAACTTGCTCAAAGAAGATGAAGAAGAAGAACACTACAAGATGTTATCTAACACTCGATCATATACATCTTTGTAGAAAAATGTAATGAACACAAGAGCTTCTGTACATATTGTGTTTTAGTTCTAGGATTCTTCATGGAAATTGTTTTAACACAAGAGCTGCTGCTCAGAATTGTGTTAAACAATATGTGCTTAATTATTTGTGTAATCTACTTAGAAGATGCAAACCTATAAACATAAATCTTATCAACTAATTATTGATGGTTCCTTGAGAGACCAAGTGGAGGTCATAAGCTTAAGATGACAATGGCAACGAGTCATTGTAAAATCCTATTAAGAGACCAGGTTGGTCGAATCTTATTGGGTCAATGATAGTGAGGACTGAGTGAAGTCAAAATTCTTAAGGGATAAAAGATGGATATCATTGTTGGGAAATCCTCTTAGAAGACCGAGTGAAGGGAATAACTCTAAAGGGGTCAATGAACGTTATATCCGTTGAGATCACTGAATGTATCATTGTTTGGTTGCTAGTCACCGGCAGTTGGCCCATGCAATTGTAATCATTTCTATGATTAGTGGATCAAGTCCTTTTCTAAGGAAAAATCGCCTTGGCGGGTGGACAGGACTAAGCTTTTCTAAGGGGAACTTGAATAAATGAATGTGTCATCTTTCTATTTATTGTATGCGCTAATGTTTATCTAAACGAATATTTTTCTAAAAAGGGAAAAGTTTTGAAAACCCAATTCAAATCTCTCTTTCTTGTGCTTTTCTCTACCTTCAGTCCTTCTCAACTGTCTTCTTCCTAGGACTATATATAGAGACACTCATCGTTAAAGAAATGATGCTAATGTTGCAAACTTTGTTGCCAAGCTGTTCAAAGTATTTCAACTACAACATACAAACTTCAACGTAAAAGAAAATACAAAGAGAAAGAAAATCTAAGAGAGATTGTTCTAAACACTCCATTTTGAGAAGTTTATATTTAATAATCTCTAGAACACATGATTTGTTTATCTTTAGTTGTGTTAAACTTTTGTTCTTCAACTTTGTTTCATTCTGCTTATTTATAAGCATTTTTTATAAACACTGTCTATTATAATATGTTGAGATTTTTTTCCTCAAGTGACTAGGTTGTTAGTCTGAATACTTGAAAGGGCTAACGTGTCTTTCTAGACTCTTAGAAGTTGTTTGTAATCTTTCAAGATTAGTGGATTAAGTCCTTTTTGTTGAAGCATGCATAGCGGCAAGCAACAAAAGATTTGGAAATATTTATCCAAGAATTATCACGTCCACAGAGAATGGTGTAGAATGTCATTTAATGGTTTCTATGGTTTCGAACTCGGGTTTGAATGAACAAAAGTATAAAAACAAAAAAGTAAATATTAACACAAAATAATTCATTCTTCGGAAAGATAAGATTTATCAAGCATTGCATACAATCTGCTTCTCACAAATTTAAATTTATCGACTAGTTATACTCAAACTATGATACTCGTCAATGTCATCATGTATCTCTCACATTAGTGTCCATCTCTGGAGCACCTACGAGATCAACTCACAACCAATATTATCTCTAACGCAAATTTGCAAGAACATATGTATTCTTGCGTCAGCGATCTCTTGCGCACCACTCAAACACGAAAGAATTAAGGACAGATACATAAGTGATTGTCATCTCTAAACCTATCTCTAGAGTTCAGAAACTAATACATAATCATCCTAGATAAGGATTCAAGAAGTTTATCTCTAAAGCAACTCAAATCCTGAGCACAGAGAAAAAAATCTAAGATAATAATCAACACAAATTTGTAAAGCAAGTTTTATATAACGCCGTTGGCGAAAAATACACATGAGTTCAAAGTAAATACATACGTAAAACCCAACTATAAGAGAAAACACAAAGAGGAAGAGAAATGAATCGAAGATCTCTCGGTTTGTCATCTCTGTTCGACGATCAATCCACTTCCAATCATCCAAATGCAGGCTCCATAGTTATTTTCTAACCTAATATGTCTAACCTAAGAATGATAGTAATGAAGTTTGGGAGCAAAAATCCCCAAAACCCCATAACCTAACTATGTTACAAATGAAAGAATATAAAGCAAAATTTTCGCAGGCTGGCTCAGCGAGCTGTCAAAAATATCTGGTACAGTGGACTTGGCTCAGCGAGCTCAAAAATATTTTCTGCTCTGTTTTACGTTTATGCAAGCGCGCTTGAGCTTGGCTTAGCAAGCTTCTGTATAATTTCCATTTTATTGCTAAAAAATTGCGTAATCGAAGTCGTGCCTTCGACACTTTATTCCTCGAGGCTCCGATATGCAATAATACCTATAAAAAAAGGAAAAACTATCAACGATACACAAAACGAATCAAAACTCAAGTGTGCACATATATACACGAAAGTTGGGATTTTATTACAAAAAAAAAGAATAAAATTGATAAGTGACACTAATATATATTCAAAATAATTACATTTTGGCACTTACCACTTTTCTAAGGTGAAATCTCTTTTATGGGTGGACAAGATTAATCATTTCTAAGGTGAACTTGTATAAATCTAACATGTCAATCTTCCTTCATTTCTTATCTATCTCATCATGGCGGAGACTCTGTTTTACAGGAGGCAGCGAAGGGACGCTTTGAGGGTAACAAGTCGACTCATCATCCGCCATACCTGTAGTATTTGATGATGTATTTGTATTTTGGTTCTAGTTTTTTGTTTTTGTATTTGGATTATCCCTTTATCGACCACAAACACATTTTATGATGTGATTATATATATATATATATATATATATATATATATATATATATATATATATATATATATATATATGTGTGTGTGTAACACCCTTCTAAACCCCACATGAAATTTATAAAATAATTTTCAGAGTAAAACATGAAAACAAGGGTGCCACAATTCAATTTAAAACAAATCATCATAAATTCATTGTCATGCTTTCACTAAGGAACAATATGTCATAATACTTACACATCTCATGTTTACACAGCGGAAAATTCATCATACGGATAAGCATAACATCATCTATGCAATATCCCACATAATCTAATACAATAACAACACGATAGAGTATCATCATAAAACTCTAATCTAACGTTCCCCCAGTGTTACAATATCAGAGCATGACACCTGACACTACACTAATACACCGACTTATGAGCTAATCCTCACCAAGTCGAAAGCAGCTATCCTCAATCTGAAAATGTCAACAGTAAGGGTGAGTCTCATCACAGTTAACAAATATTATTGCATCTTAAATAACAACACATCATAGTTATATTATTCACCCAATTCATCATATTCAGATTATCAGGAACATCCATCATTTACACAAACGTCAACGAAACACATCTTTCAAACAGATAAGCATACTCAACATTATTTCAACAAAACACACAACCAACACGTCATCAATATTTATAACACTGGAATACTTCCAATCATGTTATAAACGTATGCATATGTATGAACTGACACTATGCATGTGGTACCAAAATTCGTGAATCATATTCACAGGACTTCTCTCTGCGATACTGCCCTTCAATCGCTCACACCCCACATGGGCACACGATTAACCTCATCAAATGGGAATAACCCATGACCGATCCAACATCATCAAGATACGGCCCTGCCAGCACAGATTCCACACGATGGGAATCATGCCCTTCACTGATCCAACACACCCTTATGGATACAGTATCATCAATGAACATGAATGAATGCAACATATACAACATACTTATACCATCATCATCATCATCAACATCATCATCATTATCAAGTATGTTCATATATATATTAGCATCATTCAAATACAATCAATCATCATCATCATCATCATTAAAGAACATACATGCGTCCACATCAATCAACATCATCAATAATAAGAACACACATGTATCCACATCATTCCAAAACAAATCAATCAACATCATACAATTCTCAACAATTCATCACATCATAATGTTTCTCAAAACAACATCTTATATTGTTACATTTCATCATATATGTCAACAATATATCATCCAATTAAACAAATCGTCACATGATTAATATTTCAACATAGCATGTATTTTAACATATCTCATCACATATATGTACAATACATCAATCACCAAGAAATAAAATCATATTTAAAAATAATTGGATCCACACCTCATTTTATCATTTAAACACGTAGGTTATCTCATAAGATTCATCGTGCTCGAAACGACACTAAAAACGGACCTACGGTTCGAAAGTTACACATCATTTAACTTTCCCAAGAAAACAACTAACGCTACAGTACGCGGCGCGACCAAGACTACGCGGCGCGACCTGAAGCATACCAACACGTTCGCGGCGCCAACCTATGCACGCGGCGCGATGCGAGAAAATAAGAACGCCTTCGCGGCGCCAACACGGGGACGCGGCGCGAACTGGCGATTTCACAGATCTTCGGGTCTGAGTCAGATCCTGCGATTGACTCAATTTGAGTCCAAAACTGACTCTAAACATCATATACAGGCAGCTAATCATCAATTGCATCATTATTCATCATCACACATCAAAACAACACATAATCAATCAATAATCCATGCAATTTTCATCAATTCATAACCTCCCTAAACCCGACATATAATCCAATTGACTCAACAACATCCCTAATCAATATTATTATCCAAGAACACAATAATAGATGATAACAGGAGAGTCCCCCCTTACCTTAGCCAAGAGTTCTTGATCTTTGGTCCTCTTCCTCTTTGGTTCCTCTTTGCGTTCCTCATCTCTTCTCTTCCACTTCTCCTTTTTCACGTTCTGACTCTTTTCCTCAATTCCCAATTTTCCTTATTTTATGAAACATAACCTTTTAATTAGTAAAGGCTTTACTAACATAGTACCCCCTCTTTACTAACACCACACTTGGCCCAATAGCCTATCTCATATTTCTTTCCAAATAATTCCACAAATACTGAATAATTCCAAATAATAATTTAATTTCCAATTAAATTAAATTTAGAAAATATGGGGTGTTACAACTCTCCCCCACTAAAAGAGTTTTCGTCCTCGAAAACATACCTCAAGTAACCAGCTCGTATAAGAGTCCTTCACCTGACTCTCCAGCTCCCAATTAACAGTACCATCAGTCAATCCCAATTAACATAACCAACAGGAAACATGTTTCATACATTCAAATCCCAGTTCTTACGTCGCTTTTGGCTATCCAAAAGTATACCACTCGCTATAGCTCCAAAAGGTTAACAACAACAGAACATTGAGGCATAACCTATACAATACGCTCAACAGCCGAGTAATACAATTACACAATCTATAGTATGATCACACTGATCAACACTGCAGTAATGCATACCATCTACCAAACATACCAACCTTAGACACACTTTTCCATCTAAGTGATAATGTAATACTTACATTTTTCATCAACCACTCCCTTCAAGAAACTCAATACTCGTATTCTTATACCATTGAATTCCAATTATCTGACTCCTTTTAAGTCACACCAGTAATTATCCAACACGTTACATTCCGTTTTTTCCGCACTACTCTGATTACTCATCACAATCATCTATACCAAATAGATTTCTGAGTTTCACCCGATTCCGACTCTCTTTACTCATTCGTCCAAGAATCATTCTTCATCATTCATGGTATCAATTTACCACTCAGTAATACTTACTCGCACTCAAAAACAAATTCCTAAGTTACTACATCCATTAAACATTCTGGCCATCGAAACGAGTGCACACAAGTAATTATAATCACGCTCACCAGCCTCAATACGCCATTTCTTACAAAACAACTCAAATTGAGTTTCGCTCTTTTCTAAGAATTAAATCAATTCCTCCCTTCATAGAGTATAATTCCTCATTATATCTAGAATCTACAATATCCCCTTAACAACAACACAAAATTATTACAACATCCTATAGCATCAACTCTTCATTTTAATTTCACCGAATACATACTCGTTAACTACGTACAACCGTAATAACATATTCATCATCTCGGCAATTATTCAAAAGAGTTATAATTCTCCGACACGACATCCTTACATCCACTGAATTCTAAATCCAACATATAGATCAATACATATTCTCTATGTAGGCTTCCGACATATTAATTCCTTACTTCCCGCGAGTAGTACTCATAACACTACTCCTCATCACACTTTCGCTGCGCGACTCTGATTACCCATCTTAAGTCATCATCCACCATGTTGCACTCTTTCATATTCACTTCTTCATAAGTTTACACAACATAGTGAGTGATTATCCTCACGGCTTAATATCCATCACAACTTATACCATTAAGGTAACAAAACAAGTTCATCCCATCTATATGATTTCCGTCTACTACCAACAAGAGATTTAGGGTGATCAAGTCCTAAATTTGTCAATATTAGTTGAAAATCATATTTAAGCATAAACCGTTGTTACTACATAATAGTGTCCCTTTCCGAGTTTGCACCCAAACTCATTAACATCGTCATAGTCCAATAAATCACTATGGTGTCCTTCTTCTAGAATATTCTTCCGCAGCTCAAAACATCAGGAACACAAATCTAATCACTCAACCTCATTATACTATTCTCGTTGATTATGAATCCACCGCCTTCACCTTGGTAATTCAAAGTCAACCTATCGATCAACTCAACATCATCTTCCTGACCTTCTCTAATCTCGTCACGAATATCACTAGAAATCTTCTAGCATACCCAATCAAACACTACTAGGAGTGCCTTCACATACCAACTCAAGTCTCAAAAATTGTCCGATTAAATCCAACTCATTCATCATTAGCACCGACATATTTAAAGACTTCATACGCAACACAGTAGCACAACATTCTCCTTACCAGAATGGTAATTCAAACCAAAATTATAATCCTAGAAAAATACTCTAATCATCTCTGTCGCCTCATATTAGGCCCTTTCTGATCAAAGAGGTACTTCAACTCTTATAATCCCAAAACACTTCGAATCTTAAACCATACAATTAACCTGCAAGACCAAGACAACATTCATAACTCGTGGTCCTACTCCAAATTTTACGACATCTTCCGTGCCTAATTATTATTCCACTCGACATCTCAACAAAGTCTTCTTCACATTCAATAGGTGTCAGGAATCCTTTAAAATTCTTCTTTTATACTTATCGTTACTTTGCCATCACAAATACGATTCCAAGAGTTCTAAAGTTTATTCCATCTTTACTACTAACGCACTCTTCACTAAAATCCATCGGTACTCAAGTCATCTTTATCATCGAACATCTCGTCAACTTATTCATCGATAACATATTCTGCTCAATTCTGTTTTAAACAATCGCGGTATTAGGCATTCTTATTCAATTAGTTTCACACTTCCATAACCATCTTCAGAACCTATCCTCATAGGGTCACTCTACTGTATTATGACTCTTCCATAAATTAGAACGCAATCCCTCATCCTCGTAGGTTCGAACGACACATTAATCCGACACTCGGAACTCAAGATATGAATTTTCCAATCATTGCCCGAAAAATGCAACACTGACATCATGCAGCGACACTCTATACGATATATCCAAAACTCCTCAATTGGTAAATTCAATTCTTAAAATTACTCCTCAACAAACCTCCTAATGATCCCCTCAATCCGTTCAACACTGACATTGACACCCCGTGCAGTACCAATAAACAAGTCTAGTTATAAGAACAAGAGTAACCGCAACTTCGCCTCTTTCCAACGTCATCCTGTCACAATTAAATATGTTACAGCTGCTGCAACTATTTTTATAACAAAGTTCATCTCGTTAGCTTTCCGACGCTTCAAACGGAACTCAATTCGGATGTCCAGAACTCCAGTTATGAATTTTCGAAGTTCCGCAGCTATTCAGCAATTTTCCTGCGTTTTGCTTACGAAAATCTCTCTCCAAAACTCATTCTCTTCAACTCTATCACATTCCAAACAGCCCCTTATCATATCTCTTTACTTCCAAACATTATTATAACTTGAGCAACACTTCCCATCGCCGAAGCGCAATTTCTGGAACATTACGACATCATTCCTCTTCGCAAACTTGCAGTTGAACCTCTTCTGAGTCGTAAGGCTACTCAACTGACAACTTCGCAGCACACCAGCAGAGCTGACACATTGCAACTTTCCAATTTCCTTCTCTTACAATAACTGTCAATTACCTCTAATCATCTTCCTTCAAGATGTTCCAACTCAATTTCCAGTGAAGTCTTAATTCCAAGTCACCTTCAACTCGGGAAACAACAAGCTCCGACAACGCTCGCACTGTTTCCAACAACAGCCTACTGAATCAATCTTCTTCAACTGAAACATAACCGAGAAGCGAAGCTTCTCCCCCACTTGTTTCAATCCAACACCTGCAACAAACAACCAAGTACCGACAGTGATTCACTCACATGTCGCGTACCAAGGAATAAAATACCGACAATATACAACTGTCGCGCAACTCAACTGACTCAACAATTGGCCGGACGGACCGACCTGCTCTGATACCACTATTGTAACACCCTTCTAAACCCCACATGAAATTTATAAAATAATTTTCAGAGTAAAACATGAAAACAAGGGTGCCACAATTCAATTTAAAACAAATCATCATAAATTCATTGTCATGCTTTCACTAAGGAACAATATGTCATAATACTTACACATCTCATGTTTACACAGCGGAAAATTCCTCATACGGATAAGCATAACATCATCTATGCAATATCCCACATAATCTAATACAATAACAACACGATAGAGTATCATCATAAAACTCTAATCTAACGTTCCCCCAGTGTTACAATATCAGAGCATGACACCTGACACTACACTAATACACCGACTTATGAGCTAATCCTCACCAAGTCGAAAGCAGCTATCCTCAATCTGAAAATGTCAACAGTAAGGGTGAGTCTCATCACAGTTAACAAATATTATTGCATCTTAAATAACAACACATCATAGTTATATTATTCACCCAATTCATCATATTCAGATTATCAGGAACATCCATCATTTACACAAACGTCAACGAAACACATCTTTCAAACAGATAAGCATACTCAACATTATTTCAACAAAACACACAACCAACACGTCATCAATATTTATAACACTGGAATACTTCCAATCATGTTATAAACGTATGCATATGTATGAACTGACACTATGCATGTGGTACCAAAATTCGTGAATCATATTCACAGGACTTCTCTCTGCGATACTGCCCTTCAATCGCTCACACCCCACATGGGCACACGATTAACCTCATCAAATGGGAATAACCCATGACCGATCCAACATCATCAAGATACGGCCCTGCCAGCACAGATTCCACACGATGGGAATCATGCCCTTCACTGATCCAACACACCCTTATGGATACAGTATCATCAATGAACATGAATGAATGCAACATATACAACATACTTATACCATCATCATCATCATCAACATCATCATCATTATCAAGTATGTTCATATATATATTAGCATCATTCAAATACAATCAATCATCATCATCATCATCATTAAAGAACATACATGCGTCCACATCAATCAACATCATCAATAATAAGAACACACATGTATCCACATCATTCCAAAACAAATCAATCAACATCATACAATTCTCAACAATTCATCACATCATAATGTTTCTCAAAACAACATCTTATATTGTTACATTTCATCATATATGTCAACAATATATCATCCAATTAAACAAATCGTCACATGATTAATATTTCAACATAGCATGTATTTTAACATATCTCATCACATATATGTACAATACATCAATCACCAAGAAATAAAATCATATTTAAAAATAATTGGATCCACACCTCATTTTATCATTTAAACACGTAGGTTATCTCATAAGATTCATCGTGCTCGAAACGACACTAAAAACGGACCTACGGTTCGAAAGTTACACATCATTTAACTTTCCCAAGAAAACAACTAACGCTACAGTACGCGGCGCGACCAAGACTACGCGGCGCGACCTGAAGCATACCAACACGTTCGCGGCGCCAACCTATGCACGCGGCGCGATGCGAGAAAACAAGAACGCCTTCGCGGCGCCAACACGGGGACGCGGCGCGAACTGGCGATTTCACAGATCTTCGGGTCTGAGTCAGATCCTGCGATTGACTCAATTTGAGTCCAAAACTGACTCTAAACATCATATACAGGCAGCTAATCATCAATTGCATCATTATTCATCATCACACATCAAAACAACACATAATCAATCAATAATCCATGCAATTTTCATCAATTCATAACCTCCCTAAACCCGACATATAATCCAATTGACTCAACAACATCCCTAATCAATATTATTATCCAAGAACACAATAATAGATGATAACAGGAGAGTCCCCCCTTACCTTAGCCAAGAGTTCTTGATCTTTGGTCCTCTTCCTCTTTGGTTCCTCTTTGCGTTCCTCATCTCTTCTCTTCCACTTCTCCTTTTTCACGTTCTGACTCTTTTCCTCAATTCCCAATTTTCCTTATTTTATGAAACATAACCTTTTAATTAGTAAAGGCTTTACTAACATAGTACCCCCTCTTTACTAACACCACACTTGGCCCAATAGCCTATCTCATATTTCTTTCCAAATAATTCCACAAATACTGAATAATTCCAAATAATAATTTAATTTCCAATTAAATTAAATTTAGAAAATATGGGGTGTTACAGTGTGTGTGTGTGTGTGTGTGTGTGTGTGTGTGTGTGTGTGTGTGTGTGTGTGTGTTTGTGTGTATTTGTTCCAATTGTCTTGGTTGTATGAATTGTATAGGTTTTTGAATTTAATGCGAAACAACGAGAAATAAATTGACATTTCTCTGCCTACACTTTTCCTGCTACTAATAGCATTAAAACCAGAAATATATTACCCATTTACGACCTTAAATATAATTTCGGTTTTCAATCAATTTTAACAAAAAAATAAAAAATTAATGCGAAACAACGAGAAATAAATTGACATTTCTTTGCTTAAACTTTTCCAGCTACTCGTAGAATTAAAACCAAAATTTTTTTACCTGACCGTAAATATAACTAGTAAAGAACTCGGTCGTTCGCACGGGTCATGTAAAGTCAATATAAATATTATATAGTCTATAATATAAGAAAGGAAATTGTTCTGGAAAACACCCAAATACCCTTCCTTCTAATTTTGCCACCTCTCCAAAATGAGGGCAATTTTGGTCATAAATTTACTTTTTTCAACTAATGATATCATATAATTGACTTCCAATTGTATAGTTGTTGTTTTGTGCCTTTGCTCTTTAGGAATGAATGAATTGATGATGTCATATGGGGGAACTACAACTTAATGGTTACTGAAAAAGTATATCTTTTTGAATTGCCAAATAGCTGTATCTCACTATCTTAAATTCAAAATTTCAATTTCTTCTCTCTCTCAGTCCTTTCTCTCATTCTCTGTCTCTTCCTTACTCACTTTCTCTCTCACGTTTCTTCTCTTCCCTTTCCTTTTTCTTTCTTTCTTCTTTACAAATCGGATGGTACTCTATGATACTCTTGGAGCGTTTCTGGTATGTCCACAGAAACTTACGGAGCTTCGAAACTACTGAAGATGTTGTAGTTATTGTATGTCACTCTTCATGTTAGGGTTTGTGGTGAATTTTGTGCAGGGAGGATTTGGAGTATATAAAGGTATGTTCTGAGTATCGGTTATGAAATTTCTTCGATTTGTGTCGGTTATGAAATTTCTTCGATTTGTATCTGTTTCTGAATTGTTTGGTTTTGTGTTTAAAATTAGGGTTTTGGTTTTGTGGCTAGGGTTCAATAACAGGAAAATTACGGTTTTAATTTTATAGATTTATCATCGGTGTTCGGTCGAAGAGGTTGCCGGTGAGTATTCTGAAACAAGTTTGATTTCAACCTTTATTTCCGATTTGCCAACGAAGTGACATTTTTTTTGTTTGCTTACAATGTTTTTTTAATTATTTTTTGATGAAGGTTTGAACATTGTTGCTGTTTTATTGTTATAGTGTCCACAAAATCAATGTTTTGTTGTTGTTGGTCGTAAACAAGGTTGGTCCTTCGGTTTGTTGATTCAAACAAATCATATATTGATTGCATTAATTGTTGTTGAGGTACAACTTAGAAACTGTCTTTGCAGCATCTTTGAAATTGCCTTTAATGGTGGGAACATATTCGGTGTCGGCTTTGCTTCGTCAAGTGCAGGTTGGGAATTTTCGTAAGCTTGCTATCTTGATATGAAACATGACTAACTTTCCAATAACAGTTCCAAGTTCCAAAAGAATTTTGTTTATATATGATCCTTCTTTTCTTCTTCTAAATTTTTGTGTTGGGTTGCATTTTCTGTATGGATTAGGTTTGATGCTTATAGGACTGGTTTTGTGTGTTGTTGTAGGGCTTTTCATGAGTATTTTGATGTTGCCCTGTTCGAAAAGTTTGAGAGTGCATATGACTTCATTTTTCATTTATATAACTTTGAATTTGCACTTGATTTTGGGACTAAATTGACTGATGAATTGTTGAGTGATGCCCTGAACGTATCCCGTACAGGTTCCGAGATGAGGTTGCCCGGAGTCGAGAGCGAAGTTGTCTGGAACATGGAAACCCAGATTGAATCTTGCACCATGAACTTCACTGTTAGTATAATTAGTTCTTTTGTTTTATATGGTAGATTATTTGATTTTACGCATAATTTATGCATAATTACTTAACTGTCATGTACTTTATGCATAATTAATATGACATATATTCGAATCAATATAATTTATACTGCTGTTGATTGAATTTACTTCTCTTTTTAACAGGGATGAAAAGTCATATTATAGATGCATGTGTACTGTTCGAAGAAATGCCAAAGAGGATATTAGATGCTCTTGCTGCACTAATGCTCTTGCTGCATCACTTCAGAAACCAACGAAAGATAAGTAGTAGCTACAGGTTTTATTGACTGATTATAATGGACTATTGTCATGCAATTAAGGTGTAGTTGGACGAGTTTTTGTGCTGATTACATGTGGTTTCATGACTATGCGGGAGTTTTCCCCAGCATTGGTTTGACAACATTGGCTTAACAACGTTCAATTTTGGTTTGAACTTCATCTAAAATTTTCAAGTTTTACAGTGGCGAGTCCGGTTTAATCAAGTACAAATTATATCATGGAGGCATGTGATATCGTTCAGTATCTATATTTCAACTTTGTGTTTTTTAAACCTCAATTTGTTTTTGAATACAAGTTACAAACCTCATGGTAGTATTTAGATTGAAAAGACGTAAGTTCACCAGAATTAACTATTACTCATGTGGGAGTTTACTCATGATATTTTGCCACGTATTCGAGAAAATACCTATAATACATTCCATCTGATGGCAGTGATGGAGCTATGAGAAATGTAGGCGTCAGTAGAAATCTGGTATATACAAATCACTTGAGATATAAGGTAGGGTTTGTGTGTGACTATTTATATAGATCATTGACATTCTCTCTTAAGCCTTAATATTTTGGTTGGGACATTTTCGACAAATGTAATTATTTAAGATGTACATTATCTTAGATTGGTCTATAAAGTATAAGGCAGTGTCAATTTGCATATTTTAGTGTGATGCATAATTCACCAATGCAATATTATTATGTGAAGCTCTTATTTTCAGTCTTTGGCAGAACTCTTCGTATTTTGAAGCATTCTATCAGTTTCTTGGATGTCTAAATATTTTATGTTTGCTTTTGGAACTTGTACAGTTCATGAATGCATTTCATAGAGCAATGAATGAATGCCCTCATGGTATATAGTCTGCAGTAGGATGATGCAGATCTGGTGTAATGCAGGTAGCAGGTTTCCCCATGGACTGCTCATGATAAACTTGGCAATCTGAATAATTTCTTTAGACCGATAGTCAATTTCAACCTTTTGTGGATGAAATCAACCACACTATTGGAGCTGAAGGTGTTCTGAGTGTACAATGTAAGACAATTGGTTTTCAATATGAAGAGTTAATGAGACTTTATAATTCTCTTGAATTTTATATTTTTGTTTCTGCAAGTAATATAAAAGGTTTTTGCATTATGACAAAATTTCATGGTATTTAATTTTATATGCTATTTGGTGATGCGGGTTTTTGAAGAACCTGAAATGTTGTCTTTGTAGTGGCTTTGACCAAATGCAACTGCTTCTGTTTCCAACATCATAGCCTGGAGTTGAAATGTAATTTGTGTCCACCACCATGCCGCCCTCTAGATTTCGGAGAACCTTGAATGATTAACAACCAAGTATACCAAGGCAGTTAGCATATTATATCGTAAGTTTATTAGTTATTCATTGACAATGTAAAAGTGTTTTACACAAACATCTACATTGTAAGATATGATTATGTGAAAAAATTTACATCGAGTGCATGATTGTAAAGTTCTTATATTATTAGAAATATCTGTTCTTAAAATGTTACTAAAGTGGAAGTGATCCAATTTCTAATTATTGTGAACTTTTCGCATTGACTCTGTAGGATGTTCATCTTATCTTTGTATGAAAGTTGAAAAAGCTATGCAACCATTGACACTGAATTAACATCATACTTAGGTTATTTATCTAAAGAGAACCTATATGACACTGTATTATTAACCTACCCATTCAGTAAGGCACTATTGTCCCTTTGGCTGAGTGAGATTAACATCTTTTCTTCCGGTAACGAGCTCCACCAATACCACCCCAAAGGAACAAACATCAGTTTTTCTGTAATTCAGCCGCTTTGAGCATATTCAAGAGCCAAATACACACATACAACATCTTAGTTACAATCTAAGAAGCATGGTGAATAAAACTTGACACAGACATGTTACAAGTTATAGGATATATCAGTTACAATACAAAACATATAAATTAGTATAAGTAATCTTCAACTATTTTTGAATATATTAATATTAGTAGCTAGAAAAACAATAACAAATGTTTTCCAGTTGCTACTAAATTTAAAGATTTATCTACTCAATTCAGGTAAAAACTCTTGGAACCTGTTTTATTTGCAGCCAATGTGTAATCAGAAGGTAGCGTTAACTTTCCTCCGAAGGTGTTCAATATTCACGGATTTTTTGCATTGGCTTCGATGTCTTGCCAAATAACTTTAGTCCTTCGAAGGTGTTCAATTCAGATTAAAAGTTCTGGAACCTTTATCGAAGTTTTGAATATTTTTGTTTGTTTTTGTAGAAGAACATATTATTGAATGAAAACAAATTGAAAGACGGGGTAGACAAAAGATGCACTGATGCAGATGCAGATGTTGAAAATTTTAAAGTAATTTTGGAGCTAGCAGCATTATGGTTTGGGTTTGTACAAAAGTTTTGTAAGCAAATGTATAACAAAAATTACCATTTGTGAATAGATTTGTCAATTTTCTCATTGTCCCTTTCTACTGATATTGGTGGTGCCAAAAGAAGGGACAAAGTGAACTTGGCTGTAGTTTTATATTTGGAATGTTGTCCATTCATTTCGACACGTTGTATAGAAAGGAAATGTTGTCATTTTCTGATTCAAATTCCATTATGTTTTTCTCCATTCAAAAGAAGGAAATGTTGTCATTTTCTCATATTTAGCAAAGTTATAATTTCATTTTTGTAACTGCTAATTTGGAGGCATCAATCGACATAATGCTATGTATTATTTTGGGTAAGAAAGAAACACTTATTACTCACATGTTACTATCATCATGCATCATGGCTTTTTCTTTCTGTTTGGGTTATACCAATTCATCAAATAACATACATGCGTATCATTTTAATACGTATTAGATTACTACTAACTATTGTTTGGGTTCTATTTTGATGAATTTTTTAATAGATTAAATTAATTATTTAAATTTAGTTATGAAATTATTCTCTAATGATTATTTCTATTTTTTATTTTTTTCAATTAATCAAAATGTTTATTTGTTTCATTTATTAAATTTTATAAATCTTTTTATTATTATAACTCTATTAATCCTGAAAAAAAAACTTATTTTTCCTATTGTTCACAATTATTTTTTATAAAGTATATGTTTAATAGTTTTTTTTAACAAGAGAAGTTTTTAAAAACTTATACAATTATCTTGTAATCAATTTTTTTTTCCTTTTTTCCAATAATATTTTGATATTTTATTATTTTTTTCGATTCTCATGACAAACTGGTGACATATTCACGGTCCACACCAGAACCCGTGCAGATGCACGAGTAACAATACAAAAATCCGCGCAACCTGTTGTACCCCAATTTTTGACCCTGAGATCCTACCTCATTTTGAAAATAGTGTGACCAACATCAACATCATTATCATCATCATCATTGTTCATATACCATTTGCTAACCAAAGATATACAAAAAGATTTATGACAAAAAAATTTGATTAAAAAATGGTATACGGGAAAAAATTTATTATTGATTTAAATATTTTTATATACGAAAATTTAATATTGATCCATATATTTTTGTAAACGATACATAAACATTAATAATATTTGTATACGGGAAAGAATCTATTATTGATCTAAATATTTTTATATACGAAAAATGGTATTTATGATTCAAAAAATTTATACGGAAAAAAAATCTATCATTGCTTTAAATATTTTTATATACGAAAATTTACTATTGATCCATATATTTTGTAAATGATACCTAAACATAAATAATATTTGTATACGGAAAAAAATATATTATTGATTTAAATATTTTTTCTTTTTTAATTTTATTATTTAAAATAAACATATTATGTAAATAAATGCGCATATCACACCAGAACCCGTGCGAACGCACGGGTTTGTTACTAGTTATGGTTAAAAAATGTATATCAAAATTTATACGAATAACAAAATAAAAAAAGATTTCAATGTTGATTGTCATACAAATATTAATTTAATTTATCAAGTTGCAGTAGTTGTGAGGATATATATATATATATATATATATATATATATATATATATATATATATATATATATATATATATATATATATATATATATATATATATATATATATATATATATATATATATATATATTAATTGCTATTAAACCAAATATATTGTGGAAAACAGGTTTGGCCCGTCGGACAAGCCTATAATTTTTATAATTGTTTATAATTTTAATTTTACAATTTCTATTAACAAATATTATAAAATAAAACATATTATACAACAAAAAAAATATTGGTTTAATAATTTGATTAAATTTAATGAATTGAATAATATTACGTTTGTTAAATTTGTGTAATAATTTAGAAGTTAATTATATGGTATAATAATTCAGAAGTCATTAAACATATGATCTCTAATCTGTTATATTTAAGTAAATATTTTGTCTGTCCGTCAGAAAAATAGGTTCGGTCCGTTGGGCAGGCCTATCATTTTTAAATTCTTCTGTGGCCTATCATTTTTAAATTCTTCTGTATTATAAATTTATGAATTCTATTGATATTATATAATTTTATCATCTAAAAGAAAAATAAATTTAAACACATTTAATTTTTATAACGAATCTCTGACAAATCTTGTACCAATAACCATTGTTGAAAAATTTAAAAGAATTTTTTTTTGAAAAATGGAAAAATGTGATAAGTAAATTGAAAAATATAAAAATTAAATTAAATTTTATAAGTAAATTAATTAATTATTGTTTTAAAATTGAAAAATGGAAGACAATAGTAAATTAGTAAGACAAAATTTTAATAATCAATACAAAATTTTAATAATTAGTACAGTAGAATTTTACACATGTTATACCTGAAATAAAATCTCATATAATTTCGAAAATTAAATGAAGAAATTATTATCATATATTAAATAAATGATATGTTTTAAAAATATTCATAATGAATGTGAGAATGAATTAATTTAATTTTTTAATAGCAAAAAAAGTTTTATTCCAGGTATTTATAATTTATTAAAGAATGTCACACAAAACTTACTCAATAAAATTTATCTTAGAGTATTCAAGAATAATTAATTCTTTTTATATATTAATTAAATTTAATAAATAATAATTTAATTACGATAATGATATAAAGATATGTTTGAAGAAAAAGTATTAAGAGTGTGATATATATAATGATATATAACAAAAATTTATAATATTTTCAAAATGACATAAGGAAAAAAATTGCACATGTAATTAATTTATAAAATAATATTTTATATTTTATTTATATTCATAATTACAATTATTTGGAGCTAGATTTCCTTTTGGAAACATGATTGAGATAATAAAGGTCGAAACAACTTTTAAAATTTAAATTTAAATTAAATATTATTAATTAATTATCATTATAAGAGAAATATTTAAATTAAATTTTATTAATTAATATTCACTCATTATTAATATATATTAATTACAAAAAAAAATATAATACACAATAAAGCCTAAAATAAATTAGAAAAAAATTATTTTCTATTTGATGGTAGATACGTTAAAAAGTAAATAAAATACAAATAATAGTCTCATGCTCTTCATGAAAAACGTGGGAAAACAAAAATTCTAAAATTATTTTAGCAAAATATATGTGACATTTAATTTCCAATTTTGCAAGCCGCTTTATCTAAAAAAACACAAGAGTCACCAAACTTTAGAATTTTTTTCAGGCAAGTACCAAACTTTATTTTTGAACAAATAAATATCAACACATTCATTTGTTTAGATCCCATTTCGTTAACGATTGAGATTCCCAAAATATTGATAATATCTAATAAGCAATTGATAGCATGGGACCTTCGAGTTTCAATAAGCAATTGACGAGTAGCTATAAATCATCCAAGCTAAATGACATCTAATATTGATAACATTAAGTGCGTGTGTGTGGCCTAGTGGTGAAAGCTTCAGTCTTAAGGGTGTTAAGGGTGTGCTCTCCTCAAAGTCTCAGGTTCAAGTCCTGCTAGATCAGCAAATAAAAAAAAATACAAAACATGTAGCATATGAATTTGCTTCAAAAAAACCAACAATGCATCGCGACATCCCGGCAAGATACATATATCTCAATTGATAAATCCTTAATGGTAAAACACATTCAGTAATCGAATGCTACGAAACACGAATGAATACAAACAGTGAATATGTCCCTAAATCAATAATATTGTAAATTTGTACAAATGGGAAGTAGAGCAACACATTCATAAAACTTATATTTATTCTTCAGGAAATGATTTATATTTGTAGAAACAAATGAACATGTTTTCGAACACAAAATTTGAAACCTATAGCATATCTTCAGTTTATATTATGTGTTCTTTAAAAAGTAGTTATTTTGAAGTGCAAGTAATGGAATGTGTCTTCTTACTTTTTTTCCAACTAATTAGAGGATCACACTTGCTTTTGGTCTTAATTTAAACTGCCAAATAAACACTAGACAATAGGACGATTTTGAGAATAAATTAGGAAACATTCTCCCTTAGTCACATCATTCACAATTTGTTCCCCTGTCAAAAACCATATTTGTACATATTCAAAAAGAAAAATCGATTAAATCAAGAAAATAAATACAAAAATCACACTAAGATACAGATATATAGTAAGTCAACAGAACTTTAAGCAATAAAATTGATGAGAATCTGTTGCATTATTTTAACAAACACTTGGTGGGCGAACTTGAAATTTAAATAGATTAATAATAAATTGAAAGAGGAAAGAAAGAAGTTACTGTTGGAGAATCAATCATGAACATATTCACGTAAGCTTTGTATTCATCCATACTCTCCCGTATTTCAGGAAAAATGGATCAAACAACTATTTTATTTTATGTGATAAACAACTAACGCAAATCAATATTATATAGCCAAATGCTTAACCAGGTTGTCCCTGAGACAAAAATCGTACCATTTAATCAGCGGCAACACCATTATAATACATAGGAGCCAAACTATGATATCTTTCTTGCCCTGCTGTGTCCCATAATCAAATTTCACGGTGGCTTCATTTAAAGTGGAGTGAAGAACAATCCCATCTTTTTTTTACTCAAATAAGGCGAATTATACAAAAGAATGAAATCAGAATCAAATTATTATAAGAACTTTGAGGAAAATTTTATTACGGGATGACAGAAAAGATGAAACATTGAATATCAATTTGTAGGTAAAACGTTGAAGGCGAAGATATAGAATACCGTAATGAAGGAAGTATTGAAAACGATTGGGATTGAGATGGACATCAGATGCCATATTCTATAGAGTTTTGGAAGGAGTGAAGAATAATTATGATGAATTTTGAAGGGTCACTCACGGTTTCAAAGAGGAGATTAAAGAGTGAAAGAATTTACAATTTACAATAAAATTGATGAGTTTCAAGGCGATTTTTAAAAAAGGTGGTTGTATTGTATTATTGATTAGGTTGAATATATGAAGTAATGTACTAGTAATTATATTAGGTTAAGTAATAATTAAGGGGTATGTAATAACATTTAGGTGTCTCAAAATCATTTTCAAAATAGTTTTAATTAGGGTAATTAAGTAAATTTTTATGTAACGTGTTTTATTATATTAAATATTATATTAAATATTAAATTAAATATATTAAAAGTAGATTTCAGTTTTCAATCAATTTAAAAAAAAAAAAACAACCTATTAGAAATATACTTCCCTTTTTCTCTGGGTTCGGCTGAACACAATACACCTAAATTCCACAAAACCCATGGGCTTACCCGAATAAACCCCAACAAAAAAAGCGCGTACTATATATCAAAACCTAAACTACAAACCCTAATTTCTCTCCCCCCATTCCACCTCCATTTTCGCCCCCACTGTAATCCATCGCCGGAGGCTAACCGAAATGGGTAGGGTCATCAGAGCACAACGTAAGGGTGCGGGATCAATCTTCAAATCCCACACCCACCACCGTAAAGGCCCCGCCAGATTCCGCAGTCTCGACTTCGGCGAAAGAAACGGCTACCTCAAGGGAGTAATCACCGACATCATCCACGACCCCGGTCGCGGTGCACCTCTCGCCAAGGTAACTTTCCGTCACCCATTCCGGTATAAGAAACAGAACGAGCTTTTTGTTGCTGCTGAAGGACTCTACACTGGACAGTTTATTTATTGCGGGAAGAAAGCCACTCTTGTTGTTGGTAATGTTTTGCCTGTTAGGTCTATTCCCGAAGGAGCTGTTATTTGTAATGTTGAACACCATGTTGGTGATCGTGGTGCTTTTGCTCGGTGTTCTGGTGATTATGCTATTGTTATTAGTCATAATCCTGATAATGATACCTCTAGGTTTGTTTTACCCTCAATTTCATTTTCATTTTTTTAATTGAATACTGTGAACAATGTTGTTAGGAGAGTTTTATTGATGTTGGGTGTTGATGTTTTTGGACAGGGTTAAGCTTCCATCTGGGGCAAAAAAGATTATTCCCAGTGGTTGCAGGGCTATGATTGGGCAAGTTGCAGGTGGTGGTAGAACTGAGAAGCCTATGTTGAAGGCCGGTAATGCTTACCATAAGTTTAGAGTGAAGAGGAATTGTTGGCCTAAGGTTCGTGGTGTGGCTATGAATCCGGTTGAGCATCCTCATGGAGGAGGTAACCACCAGCACATTGGACATGCTAGTACTGTTAGACGTGATGCTCCTCCTGGACAGAAGGTTGGTCTCATTGCTGCTAAGAGGACTGGTCGTCTTAGGGGACAAGCTGCTGCTACTGCAGCTAAGGCTGATTGATAATTGAAGAGATTCTTAGAATTTTTTTTTGGTTATAAGATTTTAAAATTTTGTCAGTTTTCCTGTTCTAAATTGGTTAAGAGAAACTTATAAATGATTATAGTTGTTTTCAATCCTTCAATTCACCTTTCTTCAGTGATTCTTTTTTAGGTTGTGAAATTTGTTTTCTAAGTTGGTGTTTTAGTGTTAACTGCAGGGTTAGTATTTAGTAGAATGTAGTTTAGGGAATGGTTATTTATCTATGGAGATTCTGTGGTAATGGTTTTTGAGTAGTGAACATTTCTCTGATGGCTCCTTGTTGTTTAAGAATGGTGGTTTTGAATGACTCAAAAAACATGTTACATGGGTCATCTTTTTTGAATAAGGTTAAATATATATATAAAAAAAAACGGTACAAAAAGGGGAACACGTTACATGGGTCATCTGGCTTCACAATAGAGTCACTATTCTATACAAAATGTTTACATTTTTTTTGGATCAATTTCTCTACTTATCAGGATTCAGGAGTAATTTTTCTTTGAGTTACTTCATTTAATGAATATTTATAAACATATTTATCAATTCATCTGTCAAACTAATATTTTTTTAATTGAGTAAATTAAATCTTATATGTTTTACAAAATTTTAAATATTTAATAATTTAATAATATGCCAAATAAGTTCAATTCAACAAATGATAATTAAAGTAATATAAGGCTCTGTTCGGTGACTAGAAAAAGAGCTTTTAGCTTTTGAGCTCATATTAATAAAAAAAACTCTATTTGGTAATTGTCATTTAGCTTTTAGCTTGTAATTTTTTTACTAGCTTTTAGTTGGTTTTTCAAAAGTTATTTAAAGTAGCTTTTGAGTTTTTAACTTTTAAAGAATATATAGAATGAATTTGAACCATTAGATTTTAAAATAAATGTTGGAATTTATTATAATAATGGAGGAGAGAGAAAAAAGATTAACATATAATCTATATATATATATATATATATATATATATATATATATATATATATATATATATATATATATATATATATATATATATATATATATATATATATATATATATATATATATATATGAGGAGGGTTATATTGACTCCAAGAGTAAGTTATAATAACTTACTCCACATCTTGACCATTAATTATTTTCAATCTAATGGTTAAAATTAATAAGGAATAGTTTTCTCTTTCCACATTTAATGACTGATTAATTTTAACATTAGATTGAAAATAATTAATGGTCAAGATGTGGATTAAGTTATTATAACTTACTCTTTTTGTGTTGCATAATTATATTCGTGTCGATTAAAAAAATGCAATATTTAATATTTTTTTAATGATATTAAAATTACATACCTTGTAATGAATTTAGAGATAGTGTTGCTAATTTCTAAATTTTTAAAACATTAAGAGATTATTTAGACGAAGAAGATTCGTAATAATATTGGAGTTTTACCGTAACATAGACAATAGAATTATTTTAGATGAATATAATTGAATTCAAAATCGTAATGATGTTATTTTATATATCTCATTAAATTTATGTAAATATTATTATATAATTTCATTAAAATATATATATATATATATATATATATATATATATATATATATATATATATATATATATATATATATATATATATATATATAATTTTATAAAAATTAATATAATTATATAATACAATAATATAATGATACTATCAATTTCTTAATTAAGAATGTTCTTTTATGTCATTTTGTATTTATCAACTAGTATAACAGCTAATTTATCAAAAATTCAAATTAACTTATTATCTATCAGTTATCAACTACCAACTACCAGCTACTAACTATCAGCTACCAGCTAATTTTACCAAACAGAGCCTAAAAGTATTCAATAACTAAATTGATTAAATTTAATATCTAAAACAATTTATAAAGCAAAAGTTACTGTTGATGTAAGTTCGTCTCCACTCTTATACAAATATGCAAAATTAATGGATAAATAAGGTTAAAAATACAAACATATTCCTGTACAGCGAATGGCGAAATTCACTTTACTTTTGTAAAAAAAATTTGGATTGCCCTCTTAAAATGTTAAAATTTAGGTTTTTTTTCTTAAGTGCACAAATTACTTTTGTAATATTTAATTAATGTAACTCCATATTCGGTGTTTTATTTGTACGCTTACGGGATCCAAAAAAAATATATTACTAGAGGATAAAGCGGAAATCGCCTACATTAAAGAAGTAAAGTGGTATTAACCCGATTAAATAAGGATGTGGTTCAAACTAATTGCACCCAGTCCAAAGTAAGGGGTGCAAAATTGATGAATTTAATGAAAATATGGTCCAAACTAATTACAATATAAATCGAATGGGTGAAACGACACCCGGTCCAAACTGATGGGTGAAAATTAATGAATTTAATGAAGATATGGTCCAAACTAATTACAATTATAAAACGTATGAGTCAAATGACACTCGGTCCAAAGTGACGGGTGAAAATTGATGAATTTAATGAAGATATGGTCCAAACTAATTAGAATTATAAAAAATATGGGTAAAATGACACTCCGTCCAAAGTGAGAGGATAAATTGTTGAATTTAATTTCCCTCCGGCCATTATTATAAGCAAATATTTTCTTTTTAGGTTCCTTGAGTAATAAATGTATCTGGTCTACATAAATGACCAAATACATTCAATATTAAATGAATCTAAAAAGAAATTTTGTGCTTATAATAATGACCGGAATAGTACATTTAGAAGAAGAATGAGTGAAATGACAATCAGTTTAAAGTGAGAGGCAAGATTGATAGATTTAATAAGGAAATGGTCCAAACTAATTACACTTAAAAGAGAGATGAGTGAAATGTCATTCGATCAAAAGTGAGAGGTGAAATTGATGAATTTAATGAGGATATTTTCCAAATTAAATTACACCCTATCCAAAGTGAAATGCGAAATTGATGTATTTGATGAGGATTTAGAAGAGGGATGAGTGATATGACACTGGGTCCAAAGTGAGAGACAAAATTGATGGCTTTAATAAATATATGGTACAAACTAATTATACTTAGACTAGGGACGGGTGAAATGACACTTGGTCTAAAATGAGAGGATAAATTAATGGATTTAATGAAGGTATGGTCCAAAATAATTATTTTTAGAAGAAGGGTGAGTGAAATGACACTTGGTCCAAAGTGAGGCGAAATTGATGGATTTAATGAGGATATGGTTCAAACTAATTACACTTGAAAGAGGGATTAGTAAAAAGACACCCAGTCAAAAGTAATAGATGTTGACCAAGTGACTTCAAATACAAGAGAATGGAGAAGGGGGGAGGTAAATTGTGATGAAAAAGATTTTTAAAACTTTTAAATAAATTTTGATTTTACTTGATTGATTTTGAGAAAAGAGAAGAAGCAGAGATTAAGCGCGAAAGAATAAACAATTGAAAGTTAAAGAGATAAAAGAAAGGAAATAACACACCGAAATTTATACTCATTCGACCTTAAACTACACGGCCTATAACCTTCTTACACCAAGATTTTACGTAGATTCAACCTGCAACCTGTATAGTCAATTCAGAGTTACAAGAGAATATACCTATCTTGATTTACAATTATAGCTCAAACACATTTAATAAACAATCACACAAATACAAATTTTTGTAAGTGTCTGCTCTCTTAACACTAAAATAATTCTAAGTGTATAAAAAGTTTATAAGAAAAGAGTGAGAGTAAAATTAAGTGTAATATTTTAAATTCCTTATGTGATTTGAAGTGGAAATGAGTCCTCCTTATATATTAAAAATTTTGATCAAGAAAGGAAACATTTTTGCGTCGGATTTACATCATAATCGATTATACTACTACTATAATCTATTATGACCTGGAAAAATAGGAAAGGATTTGCTAGATACAGAGCCTAACTGATTAAAAAGCTTCTTAATTGATTATTGGATGAATTCATTGTATAATTGATTAGATAAATGTCATAATCGATTCGAGAGTGAATTTTCACTTCATAATTGATTAGCTAAGCTTTATAATCAATTAGTCTTTGACCATAATCATTTTTAATAATATTTTGAAAATAAATTAATTTTAGAAAATGCTTTAAGTGTGTGTGCGCGCGTGCGTGCGCATTATCTTAGTACTTTGAAAGCTACTCATACTTAATGTTACATAAGATCCTATAAATAAGATAAGCAAATAAAACAAGTATTATTGGTGAGCCTTTTTTAGTTGACTTTGTTTCCTGGTGAAGATCTATAACTTTAGATTATCTTTGCGTAGACCACCAAAAACCTTCACGCAGTTTGATTTGATTTACACATTGATTTCTTTGCTTGATGATGCTTATGGTTTTTCTTTACTTCCTTCTGTAATCAAACAAGATAGTTACCAAGTTAATGACACATAGGACTAGTACTTTTGTGATCCAATTTACAAATAATGAAATTAGGATTAGAGTACTAAATGAAGCACATCCAGACTTTTTGGGTACCATAAACCCATTAGTGAAGTACAAGTGAGATACCCCATAATGCATCTGGCTTCAATGAGGTGTGATTTTTTAGGGTTGACTCAAAAGCGTGCACACATATAAATATAAAGTATAATATTAGGTTGGGATGCAGTAAGATAGAGAAGAGAGTCAATCATACCTCAATATTTATTTTCCTCTACTGAATTTCCTCCCTTATTTTTGTCTAAATTACATGAAGTGTTCATGGAAGTTGAAATCTAATTTTCTTTTTCCATTCCGAAACTTTTTAGTAGATCTTCGCAATATTTTGCTTTATTTATGAAGGTTACTTCTTTTAATTTATACACTTATAATCCAAGAAATTATTGAAGCTCACCTATCATATTCATTTTAAATTTATTTTGTAGGTAAAATATCCTTTTTGGCCCCTTATGTTAACCTCGGGGTTCATTTTGGTCCCTTAACTTCAAAAAGTATCATATTGGTCCCTTAACTCTTCAAAATGTGTCATTTTAGTCCTTTTTGTCATATAAGCGACTGATTTAGCGACCGATTTTTGAGTTTTTCCGTCGCTAATGTGACAAAAAGGACTAAAATGACACCTTTTGAAGAGTTAAGGGACCAATATGACACTTTTTGAAGTTAAGGGACCAAAATGAATCCCGAGATTAACATAAGGGGCCAAAAAGGGTATTTTGCCTATTTTGTATTATATAATAGAAATCCTTACACAAAAATTCGTCAATAGAAGCAAAAATGATATTATCAACATAAATTTGTATAAGCAAAATGTCATGCTCAAATTTTTTAATAAACAATTTTGTATCAACCTTTTCTCTTTAAAAATTATTTTCAAGCAATTTTTTTCTTAAAAGGTCATGCCAAGCCTGGGAAGCTTATTTTAAACCGTAAAGTTTCTTCCAGTTTCAAGACATGATTAAGAGAAGATAAAATTTTGAAACTACGAGGTTGATCAACATACAATTCCTCTTGGATATAACCCTTGAAAAGCATGCTCTTTACATCCATTTGGAAGAGTTTGAAATTCATGATGCAAGAGAAAACTAGAAGAATTTATGGCCTCTAATATAGATACAATGGCATAGGTCTCATCGAAATCTACTCCTTTCTCTTGATTGTATCCTTTCAGAACAATCCTTTCTTTATTTCTTAAACTAGTTTCACATGTTTGGGAACAAGGTCCCGAACATTGTTTCTCTCAAATTTATTTAACTATTCTTTCCTAGAAAGAGATCAATGTTTATGAATGAGAGTTTTATTGACGCCCTTTGGCTCAATTTGGAAAACAAAAGCTATACAATTACATACCTAGTCAAGCGAGTGTTGAGTGGTTATCCCCTTAAATATGTTCCCTGTTACATTATAGATGTGATGTTATTTTGTATTTCTCCATTCCTTATATAAATCTTGATGATTATATGTTTCTTCAACTTGATGATTACTTTTTGCTTTATTTTGATTTTTGTCTTTGTCTTCCGTTTGATTTTTGTATTCATTTTGGTCTTTGTCTTCTTAGATAGTTTTTTCTAAAATTCATGCACAATAAAAAAACTTATATCTCTACATAATTAGGGTTAATTTTATCAAATATAACATAAAATTATTTTAAAAATATGCTATAACAACTTGACCTTATGAAGATACTAATACTTTTGTCTACAAATATAAATTCAAGAACATTTTAAAAACGTGTTTGTTTTTTTATAAGATAATCTTCTAATTTTTATGTGTATTAATTCCTATTTTTATTAGATATATTTATCTGTTTTAGTTCTTTATTTACAACCATCAATAATAATAATATTGTTGTAATACGGTGGGAGAATTGACTTTTAGAAATATCGCGGTTAAGCAAGAGTTTCCACCGACTTTTATTTTATCCAATATATAGAAAGGCTAAAAGAACAGGAAAAGACCTCAAAAAGATTTTGAGTTCGGGGGGTAAGTTATACAAAGGGAAGGTGTAAGAACCCTTTGCATCCATGGTTATCCACGGGCTCTTAATTGCTTAGCTCACTTTGTTTTCAAAATGTTTGAAGTGTAGTGTGTGAATAAGAAAATGTTTGAATAAGAACTTTAGCTTGTAAATAAGCGTAGTCTTTTTGAATTTGATTTGAAAAGAAGTGGGAAAAGATATTGGAATTTTGAATTTGAATCAGGGCAAGCAATTAGGAGCACCTACCCTAAGTTTAAAATTTCTGTTCTTTCATACTTTAATGGGAAAGGGCTATCCATACCATAAAGAGGGCAGGTAGTCCTTTCATTGGATTTAAAAAGGGTCATCGGAGTTATCGTTCGCCATAAGACTGTCCCTGCCATAAAGTGGGTAGGTAGTCTTTAGGGAAGGATAGAATAGTCATTTTGGCAACAGGGGAGGATACCTTAGCAATGGGACAATCATCTTATTTCCGAGGCAGCATCGAGGGACAAAATCTTATGATGATTTTAATGAACTGAGGGCAACATTTGCTTTAGGTATCCTCGGAATCGAGGGACTTGACTATTTGATCGTAATTAAAAGGTAACAGGAAGCATAAGAAGGGTTACCCTAAAGGTGTGTGTGTGTGGCACAATCACGTGGTTAATTCGAATATTTATCTTGTAAATTAGTGAGGCTAATTCAATTAACAGGCTTGCACTCCCTAGGATTACTCACCACAACAATTAATATTATGGCGAAATTAAAGGCAGAAAATATAAATTCCTACGCTATTACAATAAACACATGTGGGCAGAAAAATAAAGGCAAAAGGAAAAAAGAGAATAATTAATTCAAAATAATCAAATAGCTTGAACCTTCATCGATCCTTGATCAATCCTGAAAATTAAGAATGAAAAAGAGAAAGATTAGTGTATTAAAGACCTATTGATTATCTACACAGACCCTAATTTAAACCAAACCAGGCAAAACAATTAATTTAACATTTTAAATAACCGTTTAGAAATTAAGAAAATCGAACGTGCGATTAACTATGATATTTACATGATTTTAAATAACTATTGGATTAATCCTAATTAATCAATCAATTTACAAAAAAACCTATGAAGAGTAATACCCTTTTTTATTATTAAAAACAATTATTTTTGATGTTACGAGAAAAATCGGATCTTCGATTAAATAAGGTACATAGTTATAAAATTATTGTGTAATAAAAATAAAATGTACAAATAAAGTGAATTTAATAAAATAAAAGAAAGAAAAAAATATAAAAAAAGGGTTTATGTAATTAAAAAAAATTGGAAAAACTTAGCTCAGATCAGGTGTGGTACGCTTGTGGGGGTGCATGGTGCGTCTGCGTCTTCAGGGGCGTTGGATCTGATGGGAGATTCATTCAAAGGCTAATGCGCTGAGGGATCACCATGCTAGTGTACGTCTTAAAGCATAGGATCTCTTCGTTTCAAACCAAAAGCGCGCGCGTGAACCAACCAATAGGAGACTGACACGCAGTCATCTCCTACCTTTAGCCGTCATTTTAGGTCCTGCAACCACCTATACCGACGGTTTCTTCCATAGCTAAAAACTACTTTCTACGAATACAAGCAAACATGCACATAAATTTTTCGCGAGGCCATGGATGTGTTCGTCTAAGCCTCACGAATTCAACCATGGCCTTAATTTGGCCTAAAGGTACCTGCAACAAAAAGCCCTAAAACAAAACCCTAATGTCCAACAATGGCGTTTTACGATATATGCACGCAATCAAACAATTATCCAACCAGAAACACTCCACACATCATAACAAGCAAAATTATGCAATCAAATCATGTTTATGCATCGTGAATTAAAGCAATGGAAGAAGTTAATGTTCATACAAACCATGGCTTAATGGAGGTAATTTTGGGGGTGTTGTTCACGTGTGAGTATCCAAACCGCTTCAGAAACCTTCAAGGATCATATTGCAACCTTTAGAATGCCTTGATTCCTCTCCAAACTCCAAAACCGATTTCCAGATTTTTTGTGAAACAAATGCTCTTGAATAGGGTTCTCTTTGGCCAGAATTTCGTGTCCTTATGATGTGAATAAGTTCACTACTTATAGTAGTATGAATTAGGTCAACAATTTTAAAGTAAATCTTGATGAATCAAAGATTGAAGTTTTGGAAAATTTGATTTGTAAAAACTTCTAAAATAGGCCAATTGCAATCCAATCTTTTAACAATCTTCTTTCCACGAAATTTAATCAAATATATTGTCTAATTGATAATTGAATATGATTGGAATGCTCTCTCCAATCAAATCTTTGCTAATTATCTTATTTATTTGAATTATATCACTTTTTAAATGAATAAAATTCAATATAAAATCAAATAATCAACACAAATTCGTGGCCTTGGGATTGGATCTCTTTGATGACTTGGGGAACAAGATTAGACCATAAAATATTGGGCCCATTTGCAAGAAAATCCAATTTGAACCATATTTGTCTCACATTTTCCATCCAAATTTGTCCAACTTTGACAAGGCATATCCCCCTCAATGTTTTAAGATATGGAAGAGTTCTAGGACTTTTTGGAAACCTCAAGATGTTCTTTATAAGCCACTTTGGAAAATTTTTTTGCATTTGAGGATTTTATCTTGATGATATTGGTTTTGACAAAAAACTGCTTTTGGTTGACTTTCAAAAAGAACCTATAATCTTTTGGATCATAACTCTTAAATTAAGCATTTTTAGCCTTGTCATGTGAGAGACAAAGTTGTATAGAATCCAATTTCCTTACAAATAGGCTTTGGATGGAGAATTTCTGATGTTCCACGTGACAGTTATGGCTGGTCAAAGTTCAGTTGACTTCTAGGTCAAAAAACCCTAATTTAGAAAGTTTGAGTTTTGTTGATTTCTGAACTTTCCTTGATGAATCATGATCAATCCTTGATCAAATGATGAATGATACTTCAAAATGAGGATGTTGACCAAAAATCAGGAATTTTGACTGTACTTTGACTACAGTTGACTTTTAGGTCAAACTAGTCGACTGTTGATTATATGAGCAATTGATTGAGCAATATTTGGAATTGAAGCTTGAATTTTGTCATAGGGATAGTTTGAGACATCATAAGTCATATGAAACCCATTGGAGGCCTTGATTCATCAATTTTCTTAAATGAATGCAAAACCTAGTTCAGTAGGTCTTTGATTAGGAGAGTGAGCCTTAGATTTTTCAAGTGAGTCTTGAGTATAAAACATGATGGCCAAATTTTGGGGTATGACAATTGTGTTGATATATTTGTGAAGGATATCAAATGGGATGACATGTGTCCCTCACCGGATGTAACACCCTTCTAGTACCCCACATAAATATTAAACAATAATCAGAGTAAACATGAAAAAGGGCATTACAACTTCCATTCAATTAAACAATACTCATGTCATGCCATAAAAGAGAATGTCAAACCAAACTTATTCAGATTATCATGTTAACACAGCGGAATATCTTTAACATCTGAATAATGCAACATCCAAAGTCATAGACTTAAAACACCACCATAATAAAACACCCAAATGAAAGAGTTTAACAAGCAACTCTAAACAACGTCCCCAGTGTTACACGACCAGAGCATGACACGGACCCAACTGACTCTAACGGACTACTTGACGAGCTAATCCTCACCAAGTACAAGAGCTACTCCTCAATCTGAAAAGTAACAACAGTAAGGGTGAGTCTCATTCACATTTAACTAATGTTATAAGATATAGATAATAAAATATCAATCACATGCTATTCACCCAATTACAGTTACGATCAGATTCACAACCACACAATCAGTACAACAAACACATAATCAACGCATATTATAACATTGGACAATCTTCCATTCATGTTATAATAACACAATTAGCCTATTGCAATGCAACTACATGCATGTGGTACCAAAATCTGGGATAACCCATCTCACCGATCCACCATCGTCAAGGATACGGCAACACCCACTCACTAATTCCACACAATGGGAATTAGCTACCACTGATCCACCATCGTCAAGGACCAGCAACATAATGATTATGAAATGCATGTATCAACCATAACATGCTCATCATCAACATTAATCAACCAGATATCATAATCATCAACCAACATAACAATCGATAGCCACATATAGTTTATACTATCCTCAACCATAACAAAACACATATTTTACATCGACAATATATGTATATCAACCACCAGTTACAATCACAACATCATAACAGGTAAAACATTCATTAGTGTACCTTTAAGCATAAACCACCACAACCAAATGAAATCGAGTGTTTTAAAAATAATTTCGAGTCACGACTCAAAACACCGTTTTATCATGTAAATTATTTGCTTAGCTTCACCATGCTCGAAACGACACCAAAATCCGGTTTACGGTTTGAAAGTTACACATCTTTTAATCTTTCCCAGGAAAACATCTACCGTTACGGCACGCGGCGCCATACACAGTTCGTGGCGCGGAACGAATAGAAAACACGCCTTCGAGGCGCAAACAAAGGTTCGCGGCGCGTACTGAGTTCATCAGAACTTCCTGGCTTTCTACCAAGCAGTTTGCGGCGCTAACTCCTGGACGCGGCGCGAACTGGCGATTTTCAAGAATCCGAATCGCAGAAAACAACCTACGATTTTGTCCTTCTTTCACCGAATCATTACCAAACCAATTCCATTTCAACCAAATTTCACGTACAGTAAAACAACACATATTATAACACATTTATAATACATTTCAACCATCCAATTAACATCGTACGTGATCAATACAACATTATCAATCAATTCTCCCAAAACCTAACATTTCTACAACCTAAGCATAACTCAATTGACATAAACAACATGATCAATTCTATCCTACTACCTATAACCCCATAGTAGAAGATAAATGGAAGAGTCCCCCCTTACCTGAAGGTTGATTCTTCGCTCTTCCTCTGTCGCACTTCTCTGCTTCTCTTCTCTTTTCACGTTCAAGTTTTTCTCTTCTCTTTAGTTCTATTCCTCTTTTCCACAATTCCTCTATTTTGTGGAAAATAAAATAAAACTATTTTAATTAGTAATAGGGCCTACCAATACACCCCCCTTTTTACTAATCACTACTTAAGCCCATTTGCTTAATTTCTCCATAGCTCTCGATAATTCCAAATAATTCCAAATAGTTCTCCATATCAATTAAATAATTTTAAAATTAAATTATGAAAATATGGAGTGTTACACCGGACGCTTGCTGTAACGCCCCAGACTGCTTTCGGTATGATCGACTAACCCCACAAACCAACACGTGTCTTTTCAGCATGCTTTGACCTCACTCGCACGCTTTCCGGGAAACTTCCCAGAAGGTCACCCATCCCAGAATTGCTCCAAGTCAAGCACGCTTAACTGTGGAGTTCTTATGGAATGAGCTACCGAAAAGAAGATGCATCTTGTTGGTATAGGTAGTACCCATCAATCCTTATAAGCTTTCCTTCAACCATGCAGTCCCATACTTGCACGACATCAGGATTCCTCTCATTCTGATGTGGCGACCACTCCAGGCCAATTCGGCCTCGAGTGTTACATGCGGTGTAACCACCCCTCACCTTCTTCGGCCTCGGGTGTTACATGCCCACCAGCTTCCGCATGGTTCTTCCTCGAACCACATCGTACTGGGAGAGGTCTGACTCTGATACCATTTGTAACGCCCCAGACTGCTTTCGGCATGATCGACTAACCCCACAAACCAACACGTGTCTTTTCAGCATGCTTTGACCTCACTCGCACGCTTTCCGGGAAACTTCCCAGAAGGTCACCCATCCCAGAATTGCTCCAAGTCAAGCACGCTTAACTGTGGAGTTCTTATGGAATGAGCTACCGAAAAGAAGATGCATCTTGTTGGTATAGGTAGTACCCATCAATCCTTATAAGCTTTCCTTCAACCATGCAGTCCCATACTTGCATGACATCAGGATTCCTCTCATTCTGATGTGGCGACCACTCCAGGCCAATTCGGCCTCGAGTGTTACATGCGGTGTAACCACCCCTCACCTTCTTCGGCCTCGGGTGTTACACTTGCCCCATGACTCGTTGCCTAGAGTAAAGCTCTCACGTAGTAGGGGACTCACCCTAAGGCGAAACATGGACAATAAAGTTTAACCATCCCATAAATGCATGTGTGAAGTCATTTCCCATGACTCCTTATAAAACAGGCAGTCAACAATTCCCCTAGTTAAGAAAGAGCGATTACCACTTTTTAGGAGTTCACTGAACTCTAGGCCCATAGGCCTTTATAAATACATCAACCTTAGGGTTAAGGAGGAAAAATCAGATGCACACAAAATATGACCCATAATACAAAGCTTCTCACCTTTGTGAGCTTGCCCTCTCATAGCCGAAAATACCATTGAACAAGGTTTCTCACCATTGTGAGGAAGTCCTAATCTGGAGAAAATTACTAAGGCCTTTGGCCACCCCTACCAACATAGGGGTACCACGCATTCTGTACTTTTTGACAAGTACAATGGCACCCACCGTGGGGCCCTAGTAAATCTAAACTAGGCCACACCTATCATTACCATTACCACTTTGATACTCATTGAGACCTCCAATCCTAGACCTAATTGTTCCCAATCATGGTTGTAGGAGAGAACAATTGCCCACACTAGAGGATATTAGAGGTAGCAGTGATTCCAATATTCTGTTGGAAATTTTGTCGCCATAAATAAACTGCCCCTCCAAAATAAAATCCTATAGGACATTGTTCACAATATCCAACAACTCCAACAAGAGGTTACCCCCATAGAGGAGATGGAAGTGTTAGACCCTCAACCACTTTCAGATGAAATATGGCAAGTGTTTGTTCCTGAAGGGTTCTAGCCTCCCTCCTTGGTGAAGTTTGAGAGGCATAATTATCCTTATGAGAAGGTCGCCTCCATCAACATACAAATGGAAATGATCAGAGCACTCGACTCCCTGAAGTGCAAGATGTTGTCTGCACTTTTAGAGATTCGGCCTTGTGATGGTACATGGGCCTACCCTGAGCTTCCATTTCCAACTATCAATAGATTGTGAAGAAACTCATGCACATCCAATTAACATAGGAAGATGTTCACCACTAGCCTATTAAACATTGGAGAGGGTCCTTCACAATCAATAAGGGAATACCCCGGCCTTTTAAATGAAACTATCATAAGAGTCATGCATCCAAACCAAAAAAAACTTTTATGGAGGAATTCCATAATGGTCTAAAAGGGGGGCAGTTCAACGAGTCTCTCGCCCAAAGGCCACCATCTTTGTTAGCAGAGGTGGTCACAAGGGTGGAATGCAACATAAAGGGGAAAACGAGCAACAACGATAAAAAGGCCTGAGACATGAAAAACGTGTACATAGCGCCGAAGGCTCGCAACACCCATGCAATAATAACTACACCTCACCCGTCAAGGACAAATTTACGTTCAAGCGAGTTGGAAACAAGGCAGAGAACTTCTCACCCTTGAGCATTCATCGTAAACAGATCTGGCAGGAGATTCTCCACGTAAATGATATTTCCACGCCATTATCCTTAAAGGAAAAAATTATGGGACCTGTGTCATACCCCAAATTTGTCCTACCCTTTCAATTTTATCTGGATTAGGCTCATGCATTTCATAGTTTCATGTACATACATCCGTTTAGGTCATATCATTGCATGCATCTGTATCATTGGTCCTTGGTCAGAAGGAGAGACTTGAAGCCTAATGTGGGGTGTCATCAGCTTGCCCAAGACCTCTTGAGATCAGGGTTTTCATCCAGTTCATAACATTGGAAAGAATGTACAAGTATAGAAGTCATCTGATCCTCTTAATTCGGGTTTCCTTGACTAAAGTCAACCAGTTGACTTTCTGGTCAACATTTAATCAGGAATGGATTTTATGAGTGAGAAGCTTTCATATTAACTATGTGGATGTATTCATTTGACTGGATTTGACTGGAGGAGATTTAATCAAGAATTCCATCAATAATCAGAAAAATCAGAACAGTTGACTTTCGGGTCAAAATCAGAAGATTTATTCAAATATTGACTTTTGGTGGAAAATCGGTCAAGAAAAGTCGAGGAACGACTAAAATCGGGAGTTTGACAAAAGTGGCCAAAAATAGAAAAATAACAAAAAATGGAAAGTTTTCATACTTAGAAAAATTTTGGCATTTTAAATCTTGTTGAACAGTCCACTTCACCATCAAGTTACACGTGGCAAATGACATTTTCTGGAGAAATTTCCAACATCAAAGTTGTTCCTCTCGTGGAGGAGAACAACTTTGTAGTTGGACACTTTTTCATTTGAAGCTTGGTTAGAGAGTTATTGAGGTTTGAAGTTGCTGGAAAGTCATTTGGACCAAGTCACAATCCAGGTCATGGGCCAGGTCATGACCAGACATTTCATCAAGCATGTGGCATGCCAAATTGCAAGCTGATTTCAGAGATGTACAAAAATGCTATAAGCTCAAACTTGGTATCATTATCCTCTCCTCCATGCCCTCTATGCAATGAAACAAGAATTAATCCAATTGGGTGGATATTGAATCAATTGTGGGTGTTCAAAGTCATGCCCTCACACTGGCCAGAATGCAGCATCAGGCAGGCCAAGATCCAAGTCATGCGCAAGGCATTTCTACAAACACATGGTGGGCTGAATTCAAGTTCAATTTTCTCCCTCCACAAGTCTCCATTTTGAACAATATTAGTGTCAAACTACTCCTTGCTATGTCCTCTTTCCAAAGAGCCATGAATCATATCAATTGGACATGTAATGAGCAAGATAGAGGCACTCAAAGTCGTGCCCTCGCAAAGTCACATTTTTGACGAAGACCTAGGCCAGGAGTTGTGCTGTGCATGCGTGTCCAAATGCTGGTGCCCACCTTTGTTTCATACGAGTCTTCCTCCTATGCCAGATCTCATCTCAAGATGTCTCCAACACAAAACCTATTCTATTCCATGTGCTCTTCATGTTGATGGATGAATCAAAGCAACTGGTGGCTCATGGTGAGAGTTGTAAGGTCTCAAACTCGTGCACCAGTCTGAAACGAAAAAGCCATAAAATGTTTTCCACAAATGAACTCCACCACAACCACCACTGCAACGACACTCTCATTCGAATCACAACTTCATCTTCTTCAAGAACACCACCATCACGTCCATCAATCTCTACTATCATTTTCAAGGTTCAGTCGGCACAAACTCCATCATCAAGATCCGGCCAGCATCATCATCGACCTGCAATCATCATCGGGAAGCTCATCTTCATCAAGATTAAAGAGTAAAAAGCAATAGAGTTCTTCGTCGTTGATTCAAGAGTTTGCTTCAGGTAAGCGATCCTGTTTCCTTCTCCGCATATTAGCAGCATGGTTAGGATTCGTATAGCATAGCTAATGGCGTGTTTGTATGTATCCGTTGGTTCTTGAAAGTATTAACTCCGATGCCTGCTCGCTTCACGTTGTTGTGTGTTTTAATGGAGTTTTATGGTTCAGCAGAAGATAGGGAATCTATTGATGCATACAGCGCAATGTGTAGTGAATGTTGTAGAGGTTAGGGTTTTTAGAATCGCGATCGGTTAGCATGTTAGGGGGCTTGAATAGGAAAACAAACAGGAGATTCGGGTTCAGCGTTGAAAATCGAGTAAGGTAGTGGTGATTTGGTAGTTTTCTGGGCGAAGTTGTACTAGTTCCGGCGGTGGTGAACCGGAGAAGATGACCGGAGCTTTGCTCCGGCGTCTGTTTCATTTTGTCTGCTTCCTCTTTCCGTCAGCATACGTGGCATGGTGTTATTGGCTTATCTCCCTTGAATCTTTACTTTTGTTTTTATTCAAATGATTGGAAATTGCTGTGTTTAATTCTGATTGGCTAGGACACTTCGTTTTTGTCTTTTTCTGACTTAAAATCATCTTGACCAATTGATACCCATGTGTGATTTTGCTGTGTCACGTTAATAACTATAAATCACATGCTAACTAAAAAAAACAAAGCAATTAAAATGAAATAGAATAGGCAGATAATGCACTGTTGGGCCACGAGATTAGTTAGGCCTGGAACTTTTCCTGAATCACACCTCCTGTTTGCTGATACACCGTACGCTTCTGAACCTGGGCCTTAGCACTTTTGCTTGTTTTTACCCCCCATTTTAGGCCCTGTTTTGCTCCAACTAATTGTAGTTCATTATGAAAATACTGATGCACCCCCTTTGCTGATTAGTAGAAAACAAATAATAAAAATTGATTTTAATTCTTTTTGCATAATAATTCTTTTTCTTAAATAAAAATTGACAAAAAACATTTTCACTCAATTAGACTTCTTAGAATTTTATTTTCTTTTAATTGATTTTTTTAATTGTTGTTTCCTTTGATTTTTGATTGGTTGATTAACCATAAAAATAATAGTTTTTAGTCTTAATTCAAAAATTAGTTTCTAACATGAATAAAAAATGAAATTGCTTGTGAATAATTTTCATAATTTGTATAGACTTTAATTCTTCTATTTTGTGAATATTTTCAACATATTATGAAATACCAAAAATATCCCTTAGTTATTAAAGTTGATTTTAATCAACTTAAATAACTTTTTCCCCATTCTATTAGGAATTAGAATTAGAATAACTCTAGGCTTAGATACTTAGGCTAGTTTTCCCCTTTATCATTTTCTTTTTCTTTTACAACATTAAAACATCTAATAAATACTCAAATAAAATCCCTATAAAAAATACAAAGAAAACACTTAAAA